>NC_092657.1:1391890-1711890 GCF_032118995.1 Asterias amurensis | reverse complement strand
GTGGTTCCAAGAATATTCTGATGATGACGTCAGGGCCCAATTTCATAGAGCAGCTAAGCACGAAAATTTGCTGAGCATGAATTTTCTTCCTTGAAAAAAACAGGATTACGATTCAAGTTTGCATTTCTTGCATAGCGCTAGTTACTGGTGTTCAGCCATTGTTTGCTTATCCTGAAAACCATATGGAAATTTGTTTGGTAATCCTGTTTTTATCAAGGCAACAATTTCATGCTAAGCAAATTTGTGTGCTTAGCAGCTCTATGAAATTGGGCCCTGGTGAATAGGGTCAATAAGGGATTGCTCTCACAAAACATGAACACTTTTTGCGACTTTTTTTGTCAGCTATATCGATTCTGCATATTACCTTTAAGGGATTGCTCCAGACACAGCATAACACTACCTGTCACTACTACTTTATAATACATGTACCTTGTAGGAGGTATTAGCAATATTTTGAATACTTGATTTTTGTTTTCTTTGCAGTTTTCCCCGATCTAGCCAAGCCTAGCACAGAGTTCAACTGCGATTTTGACTACAGCCCTTGTGGATGGAAACAAGAAGAACAATTGGATGATTTTGATTGGACGCGCCATGTTGGAAAGACGAGCTCGTACGATACTGGACCACCAGGGGATCATACAACGGGTTCAGGTGATTATAGACTTAGGAAATAATATTTTCAGCCTTCGTGAAAGACTCTGCTAGGGTGGAAACCAAGAAAGCTGCTTAAGCCCAAAATGTTGCTTAAGCAAAAAATCCTTGCTCAGTAAAATTAGATTCCCAGCCAAGACTCCACTCAGTTGTTCTGCTGACAGCAAACTACTTATTGTGCTCTATGAAATTGGACCCTGACGTGTATAGACCGATCCACTAGGCTCTGCCCAGCAAGAACACGTGAACCTCTTCAATGCCTGTCTGCACAACTCTGCCGCGCGAGCCAAGCATATGCGCACGCATGTCGGACCTTATTTGTCGGACCTTCGTTGCGTTGTGATTGGTCAATACGCAATGGGGCCAAGCTTAATGGATTGGTCTATTGGTTAAAAGTAAAACAAATTTTGTTTGTCTGTGTTCGTTCCAGGATTTTACATGTACACAGAGGCTAGCTACCCAGCCCAGCCCAAGGACACTGCTGACTTCATTTCACCGGTCACTACTGGAGATGGTTCCAAGATGTGCCTGAACTTTTATTACCATATGTTTGGAGGTGACATGGGAACTCTGCAGATTCTCTCGAGGTAGGTGCTTCCATTTGGGTGATTAAACTCCCAGCACAGGAAAGTTCATTTAAAGAGAACAAAATAACACAACCTTTTTCTCTTGCAACTCACATCTGTTATCTCTATGTAAAACTTGAGAATGTAGTGTCTCCTGATTATTAATTACTACCTGTGCGGAAGGTAGGAAATCGGCGGGAACTTAGTGGATTGAGGGGACTTCTCGGTGTTCACTTCACTGCCAAGGAGTGTGTTCTTAATTGGTCTCAACGTTGGGAGACTAAAGAGTAGGGTATATTTATAAGAATTTTGAGGTTTCAGTGTAGAGTCAGCAAGTTTGTTTCTTAACTTTGTAGAGTTGGTGGCAAAGACACCTTGGTTTGGCAGAAGAAGAAGGATCAAGGAAACGAATGGATTGAAGGACATCGGAATATCGCCTTCTCATCAGACTATCAGGTACATTTTGCAGGGATGTGGTCTCTCCGTATTCATTTCTCCGTATATTTTGTTTTTTATCAAGATGAAATTCATATAAGAAAACGAAGATAAAACCATATAGAACCCCCCCAGAATGCAGAGTGGGGCTTTCAAAACCAAAGATAAATGTATAAGCAGGCTTTGTACCCACACATTTTAGCGCTTGCAAGCTTTCACGCTTTGCTTGCAAGCTTTTACGCTTTGCGCTCATAGTTCAGATAAAACAACCTCATTCCTGGTTGTGTGTTTAGGCATACTCCATACTTTCTCGAATCCTGTGACAAAACACTTTTTGAAGAGAGCTTTACTCTGTATTTTGTTTTAAAGCTGACAAGTTACGACAGTACATGTTTTTAAACTAAATAAATATGTTTCCTTTCTTCAGATTATCTTCAGGGGTATTTTGGGTCCTGGATATGAGAGTGACATCTGTCTGGATGACGTCAACATCACGGCAGGAGTTTGCCCTCCAGAAAGTAAGACGCTAAAATTGTATTTTCTACTGGAGGAAATTATTCTTATTTTTTCCCCAATACTGTGCTTGATACTGTGCTTTGGGGTAAAGGCATCCTTTCCCCAAGTGTGCCTTTATTTTAGCAAACTAATCACCTCTTGTAACGAAAAACAGTCTCCCAAAACAAAGAACTCCCGTTGATAACCCTTGAGGCTTGACATTATGTTGGAGGTAATCACCGGGCATCAGTTTTCAATCAAGTGTTTACCGACCTCGGTTTTGTTTTTGTTTGCTACCAATATTTAGGATAGTCTGGCTTTCCAATGGTCTAGTTTGGTTTTTGATTGACCTTACTGTTTACCTTTTTTCGTCAACACTTGAGTGTCAGCAATTTAAGGCTACTGCGCCTTATTCGCCGAGTGCGTTATCTGCAGGAAATTACAGTAAAACCTCAAATCTTACAATGTTACCCGTTTAAAAAAATTTGTTTTACCCCATTTCGATTCAGAATCTCAATTGATTTTGTTCTTTTCTCCTTGCAGGATATTGTGATTTTGATTTTGATCTGTGTACATTCACTCAGTCCGCGTCTGATCAGCTTGATTGGGATCGTGACTATGGTGACAACGTCGCCCCCGGCAACGGTCCATCTGAGGATCATACCACGGGAACTGGTCTTGGTAAGTGGAGTCAAATTGAAAAAAAAACCAAACAGTTTTGGTTGTGAAGCCAAGGACTCTCGTTAAGCAAATTGGGCCCTAGTTGTGAGCCTACAATTCTCAGAACAGCCAACTTAATCACTGTACTAGCCGAGAACCCAATGGAAAGATGACAAAGAAGGAAGTTTCAGTTTTAGATTTGGGAGGAAAACCCCCAGAGAATTATTCCAGGGAAAACCCACGCAGTCGGGGACTGAAAACCTTATCCACATAATGGAAGGCGAGGAAAGATTGCAACTTGCCAACTCGACCGTCCATGCAATCTTATTTCTGTATTTATTTAAAATGACAAACCCATGTATTCCAATATCCGAAATCGTCGAATGCTTTTGGATGTTCATAGATTTTGCACTGGAAGGTATAAAAGCATTTTACACCAGTTTAAGTTTTTTCCACTTTTATTCATTGATACAAGCTGGACATGAGCTAGTATTTCATTGGAACTTTCAATGTTTATAATCTTTTTTACTACAGGTTACTTTATATATGTTGACCCTTCAAAATCCCACACTGCGACCAGTAAGGCAGTACTTAACAGCCCAACATACGACGCTTCAGCAGTAGGTGATTGCATCAGGTTCTGGTATTACCTGACCGGTAGCAAGGATGGTCAGATCCAAGTGGTCCAGACGGGCAGCGGACCAGTCTGGACGAAGACCGGTGACCAGGGTGACTTCTGGAGACTTGGGTATACGACAGTGAAATCAGCAACATCAAAGATACAGGTCAGTACTTTATAGTTTGTTGTTCTTGTTGTTTAGATTATCATCCCGCCAATGGAACTTGGCAAAGATTGAGATGTGCAATCTTTCGTTCTGTCTTTTTTGTTGATATCCATGTTTCTGCCCCATAGATCATCAAACACACACTGATCAACACAGCCCACAATTGTTTCATTTTTTGTTTGTTTGTTTGTTTGTTTGTTTGTTTAGATGATCTTCCCATCAAGGGAACTCGGCAAAGCTCCCACAAGGGGTTATAAACACCAAGCTGGCAACAACCAACCTCTCTCAAACGAAATCTCTCAGAACCAAATCTCTCTCAGCTAACCAATTTTACACCTTTGAATTTCTAACATTGGTTAGAATTGCAAAAACAAGAAATTGTGATTCAGCCACTAATATTATTATTATTCTCCTGCCCGTCTAGTTTTCCATCGAAGGAATGCCTGGAAAAGGAAGTACCGGCGTTGTCGCTGTAGATGACTTGGAAGTCGCTATGGAGCCTTGTCCACCAGCGGGTATGTAATGCCTGGCAATATTAATAATAGTAATAATAATAATAATAATGGAAACCTTTAGAGCCCTGGTATCCGCCGCAAGCGGCGCTCATGGCGCTACATGTACTCTACAATAAACAACCAACAAGCAATGAGAGTAGCATCACATATTTCATCATCATCATCATCATAGCCGTCCTCCCGAGGTAGATCCCGGAGATGGCTTCCCAACTATGAGTCTCCATAGGTCTCTGTTCCTTGCTACATGTAGGTGTCCTACTGCTGCCACAGATGGTATGTCAGCCTCTTCACAGAAATGCTTGATGTCTTCCAGCCATCACATATTTACATAATAATAGTGTTTGAAGCTTTGCATGTTGTGGAAATTAAGAATTACATGTAACTATAACTAGCCAACTTGTTGGTACAACCATATGTAAAATCTCTTTTGAAGAAGTGCTCGCTTTGAAAAGAGCCACTGTGGTCTACGGACATTTTGAACAGTTTTCTCTGCTCATGAGCCTGGTTTTCAAAACATGGGGACCCACCGAAACTCCTCCCATAAAGAGATTCACAAATGGTTGTGCCTGCATGGTCACTTGATGTACTTACTTACCAACAAAGCTGCCTTAACCTTTGAAAATATCAACTCTGATTGGTCAACTGATAATCACATGATTGACCCTTTAACCTTTAACCAATCAGGATCTTGCGACTTTGAGAAGGGTCTATGCAGCTGGTTGAACCAAGATGGTACGGATGATTTTGATTGGTCGAGAACAAACGGCAAGACACCCAGTACCACTACAGGACCCTCTACTGATCACACAACAGGAACTGCTGCAGGTACTTTTTGTTTTTAGTATGTGTGTATTCAGAACAAAATTTGACCTATCATAGAGAATGTGTATTAAGACTTGTATACTCAGTGCTTTCCCGAGTTATGTGAGAAAAAATCCACAGTCAAATCACTTGGTTGATATCCAAACCCTCAACCTTTGCATATCTACGGTAAAAAAGAAAAAGATGATTTTCTTGCCATTTTTGCTGCTGGGAGATAAACCACCCGAGACTGGTGCTGTCTCTATTCTGATTTAATAGTTGAGAAGTTTTTCTTTGCAAAGCTGCAGTCTAACCACTGGACCACAGTGACTCGTATGGTATGTAAAGCAGCAAATTGTTAAGCGAAATTTTACCCCTTTGAGAAAGGCTCTGCTAGGTTTGGAACATGTTCATAAAATTCCGAGATAAAAAATTGTGTAACTTTGTATTTTTGGCAGGTTTCTATTTGTTCATCGAAGCGTCTGATCATTACAAGGACAACAAAGCAAACCTGATCAGCGAACATTTCGATCCGACGGATAAAGCCTGCTTCCAATTCTGGTATCACATGTTTGGAAAAGGTAGGTCAAACCTATACAAATTATAACTAGTTCTTAAAAGCACATTTGACCTGGTCATTGGGCCAGTTAAAAATAGTAAACGTTGGTGTTTGCCCATGGTCTCATCCTCAAAATTATACCCCGCCTGAATCATGGTTACTGCTCCCACCACAGCCAATTTATCCAGTATGGTAATTACTCAAAATAGGCAAAAGCATAACAACTTACCGGATAAGAGCAACCGAGAGCTGTTGATAGTATACTACATTTTAAGAAACGACTCACTCTGAAGGAATGTAGTTTTATTTTGTCACTAAAATGTTTGAATCTGAAAGCATACAAATTTGCGCAACAAAGGTGTTTTTTCTTTCTTGATTTTCTTGTAACCATGATGACCAATTGAACTCGATGTTTCTCAGATTTGTTATTTTATGTATTTGTTGGGATTCACCAAATGAGAATAATTACCAAATGTGTTCAGTGCCTTTAATTTCTTCTCTCTCATTCTACAGGTATCGGAGAGCTGGGTGTTTACCTCTGGAACACGGTGGCCGACTTCGGTGTCGAGAAACTCACAATCAGTGGTAACCAAGGCGATGAATGGCACACGGCCCAGGTGGACATAGCCAGTAAACAGGTCTTCTATTTAATGATCAGTGGCGTGATTGGTCAGAACTACTCCAGCGATGTCGCTTTGGACGATCTCCTGCTGCTGCCGGGAGAGCAGTGTGTCAGTAAGTTATGGGCTCAGTTTTAATCAAATGTGTTTACCGGTATCACAAATATTATACTGACTGTAGTACAAGAGAAATGTTGTCCGAGCGATTTTTCATGAAGGACTTGGAATATCAACTCCAAACATGGTTTGTGGATCGGTCGTTTGTTTTTCTATTTCCTACATCAAATGTCAAGGTTATTATGGCTAAAACAAAAGTCAGGTTGTCAAAGTGATAAATCAAGAATGAGATTAAAAGAACACGTTGCCTTGGATCGGTCGAGTTGGTCTTTGAAAAGCGTTCTGTAACCGTTTGTTATAAAATCGATATGGTTAGAAAGATGTTGTAAAAGTAGAATACAATGGTCTACACAAATATGCCTCGAAATTGCGTGGTTTTCGTTTTACCTCGTCGACAAACACGGTCGGCCATTTATGGGAGTCAAAAATTTGACTCCCATAAATGGCCGACCGTGTTATTTCGCGACGTACAATGAAAACCGTGCAATTTTGAGTGATACTTGTGTGGATCATTATATTCTACTTTTAAACTATCTTTCTAACCATATGCATTTCATTACAAACGGTTTCAAACGCTTTTCATAGACCAACTCGTCCGATCCAAGGCAACGTGTTCCTTTAATCTCAGCGGGGTATTCTTGTTCTCCTTATAGCCCCTTACCAAAACAGGCTCGTAGCCTTGTTTGGGGTGAACTTGCATAAAAATAAAAAAAATTCTCCCAAAACTCCACTTTATTCCTAAGGTTCTATCTTGTAAGCCATAACACATCAAATTAATTTGTTTTCATTCTGTTGCCTAGGAAACCATCTTAACTGCACATTTGAGAGTGACTTGTGTAGCTACATTCAGGTGCCTTCTCCAGATGATGATTTTGATTGGACGAGACAGTCTGGGGCAACCGGGAGTTACGACACTGGACCGGGTTATGATCACACCTTCGGTGATGCAACAGGTATTTAATAATAATAATAATAATAATAATAATAATAATAATAATAATAATAATAATAATAATAATAATAATAATAATAATAATAATAATAATAATAATAATAATAATAATAATAATAATAATAATAATAATAATAATAATAATAATAATAATAATAATAATAATAATAATAATAATAATAATAATAATAATAATAATAATAATAATAATAATAATAATAATAATAATAATACAAGGTATTTATAAAGCGCTCTAACTAACAGGGGAAAGTACCACAGCGCTGTACACACAAAATAAACAAAAAGCAAAGAATAAATAAAAGCAAGCAAATCAGTTGAACAAGTGGGTTTTGAGAGATTTCTTGAAGGCTGCTAGTGAGCTAGAGTGGCGGATGCTGTGAGGTAAACCTTGTAACTGCGGTCTTATGTTTGCTACATGTATGTTCCAACACCCTCATGTTCCAACAACCCTATGTTCAGACATCACTATGTTCTGACAAGCCTATTTTCTGACAGCCCTATGTTCTGACAAGCCTATTTTCTGACAACCCTATGTTCTGACAAGCCTATTTTCTGACAACCCATGTTCTGACAAGCCTATTTTCTGACAACCCGTGTTCTGACAAGCCTATTTTCTGACAACCCATGTTCTGACAAGCCTATTTTCTGACAACCCTATGTTCTGACAAGCCTATTTTCTGACAACCCTATCTTCCATCAACCCTATTCGGACAAGCCTATTTTCTGAAATTGCTATGTTCTGAAACATGTTTGTTCCGAAAACTCTACACTGTATGTTCTGACAGCCCTTTGTTCTGCAACCATAAGAATTTTTGAGATTGCACAAGAATTTTTTTCTTAAAACAGGGGTTTCTCTCATGTAAAGAAAAACATTTTTAGCAGTGTATCACTGAAGTGCTTAAACAATAAATATTTTCTTCAGGTTACTACTTATACTTGGAGACAAGCTATGCAGGGAAGGACCACAAAGCTCAACTGATGTCAGCCGTCAACGAACCCACGACAAACACCGGAGGCCAGATGTGTCTGACCTTCTGGTACCACATGTATGGCTTATCCATCAATCGACTCAATGTGTACCTCAGACAAGGGCAGAAGGACACGCTGATATGGACACGGTATAAGACGCAGGGAAATCTATGGTTGAAAGCACAGTATAACGTCCAGTCGATCAAGTCGTGGCAGGTATGTCTTTGAAAAATAGCATGGGGATAATTTCATAGCGCTTCTTAAAGGCAGTGGATACTATTGGTAATTATTACTCAAAATAATTGTTAGCATAAAACTTCACTTGGTGACGAGTAATAGGGAGAGGTTGATAGTATAAAACATTGTGAGAAACGGCTCCCTCTGAAGTGACATAGTTTTCAAAAAAGAAGTAATTTTCCACGAATTTGATTTCGGGACCTCAAATTTAGAATTTGAGGTACCAAAATCAACCAATACAACTTTGTGTGACAAGGGTGTTTTTTTCTTTCATTATTATCTCGCAACTTCAACGACCAATTGAGCTCAAATTTTCACAGGTTTGTTATTTTATGCATATGTTGAGATACACCAAGTGAGAGGACGGGTCTTTGACAATTACCAATAGTGTCAAGGGTCTTTAATCTCAAGATTTCTTTAAAGGATTTGTTTATTCGTTTTTGTTTGTTTGTGGTTTGCTCAATTTCACTCGACTTCACCGCATGAAATGGAATAGACTGAGTTTCACATTTTGTGAGTATATTCCGTGACGATGCATTCATATGCATCTATCCAATATTTTTACAATCTCAAGTCATAGTACTTATGTTTCAGGTTACTTGTAATATAGTTTGTGTATGATACTATATAATATGAATTGATATACTTGTATATTTGTAGGTTATATGGGAAGGTATTGCTGGCACTTCATATACTGGTGATATAGCTCTTGATGATATCTTAATATACTATGGGGCGTGTCCACCAACAAGTAAGTCGTTTATGTTTTAAACTGTTTAAACAAATATTTAGATTACTTTTATTTCAGAGTCTAAAGCAAAATCCAAAAAGTTTTATTGGAAAAAGTTTGTATAGGCCCAATCTGGTGTTATTTGAAAGCTCGTGTTCTATCTATGGTTGATAAGAAAAAAAAGCTCAGTTTCAACAGTTTAACATCTGTGGTCGCTTTCACAAAGATAGTTTGAACTTAGAACTAGTCCTAGCAGTTATTAAAAATCTACAAGTAAAGCCCGGTTCATACTTCCTGCGAATGCGAATGCGAAGCGAATTTGACGTAAATTGGACGTCACAACCCTCCTTTCGCAGCGATATTCGCAAGTGAGTTGAACAAAATTGAACTGCTGCGAATTATTCGTTGCGAATTTGTGACGTCAACATTCGTATCGCATTTGCATTTGCAGGAAGTATGAACCGGGCTTAAGGACGAGTAACTCATCATAACTCGAAATAGGACTAGTATTAACTCTTTGTGAAATCCACCACAGTTCTGCTAGCTACTTTTCAGTAATGATTTCGCTCTTTAAATCTTATCCTTTGCTTCTTTTTCTTTGAGCAATTAAATGTTTGTCTGAATTTTTGCAGAGGATTGTGAGTTTGAAACTGGGATGTGTTCGTGGACTCAAGATTCCAGAGATGATTTTGATTGGTTGCTTGCTAGCGGGGACCAGCCGTACGGTACTCAACCATACTTGGATCACACTACGGGAACCAGTGCAGGTAATTTCGGCTTCCTCTAGTTGTTACTCACACTCACTCACTCACTCACTCGGTCGCCCACAGGTGAGCTCGAGTATGGCTTGCCCAAGTAATTGGGTCTTGCAAGAAGGTGGCCAGTTCGTCTGTTGATTCTACACCGGTGTTCTTTTGCGGCACCCTGGTGCAAGACATTTTCGATGTTCCTCGTCTCCTGTGTCCGTGTTAGATTATACAGTGTCTTCAAATAATCTTAAGACATGCAGACAACAAAGGCATTTGTCAAAGACAAGTGTCTGCAGATTGTGTGACCCAACATTTGCAGAAAGTAACACACCTGTGAAAGTTTAGGTGCAATCAAATTCAGAAGAATATTGTGAAAAATCACACTCTATTTTTGTACTGATTTCAAAAATAAAGTTTTGGACTTGAATTAAATTCAACTAATAGTTTTACTTATTACTCAAATTCACTTTTAAAAATCGCAAGAAAGTGAAAGATTTTTTTTCTTTCTTTTGCGATGGTGGTGGGGGGGGGGGGGCAAAAAAACTATTTTCCCTTGGTCTTTATCAACAATTTATGACATTTTTTTCCGCAATGTATTACTTATTCTTTAAGCCTTCGAAAAAGACTTGAAACGTAAGGCTCGAAATGTCAGGCCATTAACTAACTTTTTCATTTATTTTCTTCAGGAAAATACGCCTTGGTAACGATGGTCAAACCCATAACCCAGGGTGACAAAGCACGCCTTCTCAGTCCTCAGTACTCGGACACAACGGGAGAGTGCGTCCGCTTCTGGTTTCATATGTTTGGCAAAGATGTTGGTACCCTGCGTGTCATGGCACACGATATGCACACAGATAAGGACGGCAATCCAACATGGGAGCAGGCTGGTGAGTATAAGTAGAAAAAGTTTGTCTGGATGATTACCAGCTAAAAATGAATATTTAACTCAGCTGATCTTGGGTTCTAGTCCCTCAAGAGTATGATGCATTTGATTTTTGGGGTCTTGGGTTCAAATGACATCGGAGTAGAACGCCGTTGATTTTGGGGGGTCTGGGTTCAAATCTCACTAAAGTAGGGTGCTGTGGTTTGGAGGGGGGGGGGTCTTGGGTAAGATTCCAATTGGAGAAGGGTGCCATTGATTTGGGGTGTCGTAAGTTCAAGTTCTGCCGAAGTAAGAGTGCCTTGGATTTTTGGGGGTCTTGAGTCCCAATCCTACTGGAGGAGTGTGCTGTTAATTTTGTGGGCTTTGGGTTCAAATCCTACCAGAATAAGATGCCCTTTGTTTCATGGTCTTGGGTTCAAATCGCACCGGAGCAGAATGTCGTTCAATCTTTGTTCTGTAGGACTCCGGAGGTACTGGGTATCTTGTCGCAGTGCTTATCACAAACCGGTGTCAAATAAATAATAAATATTAGTATAAATGGTGTTTGAAGCTTTGCATTGTGAGAATAAGAGTAACTATAAAAATACAATTTGGATGGTAAACTTGCGGGTACAACCACGAGTAAAATCTCTTTTTGAAGGAGTGTTGGCTCTGAAAAGAGCCGGTTTGGTCTCCACGTTTCGAACAGTATACTCTGCTAGTTTCTCCTGAAGACGAGCAGAGTATACTGTTTGAAACGTCAAAACCAAACCGGCTCTTTTCAGAGCCACCACTCCTTCAAAAGAGATTTTACTCATGGTTGTACCCGCAAGTTTACTATTCATATTTATATTAATAGTTACTCTTAAATATTAGTATTATTACAATTGATTTATTCATTTCTTTTTATTTTGTTCCCAGGTCACCAAGAGAACATCTGGAGGTACGGTCAAGCTACTGTGTTTGCCGGTCATCCCTTCAAGGTTGTCTTTGAAGCCGAGGCTGGAACTAACTCTAAATCAGACATCGCTATCGATGATGTGAGCATCGTCGGAGGAAAATGCGCACGACAGGGTAAGAGAAGGTTTCTTGATCTGCTCTTCTTTATCGAAACATGTTTATTGAATTGTGCCGTGATTATGAAAGGTATTCTTACATTCGTCCTTAAAGTGGGGTTCAAAGGTCAAATTCAGTTTTGTGATCCGCTCATTTTTTTTTTCCAATAGAAAGAGTCTTGATGAAAATGGAGTACAAATTGAAAACCTCCAGCCTCATGTTAAGCAGTGAAATGTCGCTGTGTTTGGTACCCTACTAGTGCAGTTTGTTTGACAAACTGAAAAACATTTGATTGTGTAGTATTTCAAATATGGTCTGTAAAGTTTTGTACAGGGAATTTTTAGTTCATTCCTGAATTCGGTTGAAATTCAAACAATATGGCGTTAAGTATGACCTTTTGTCTGGCTAAATAAATACATCTTTTGAATGTCCTCTGCCATCCTATTAATTCTTGTCAATTCTGGTATCTTATAGGTATAAAGTTTACTAAGTTATAATATATGCTTAACGGCACAAGAACCATGACCGGAACCCAAACTCACTATTTTATCGTTTACCATCGGCAGGTTTCTGTGACTTTGAGCACGATCTTTGTGGCTGGGATAACGTCGACACCGAGTCTCTGGACTGGCTTCTATCAAGAGGATCAACTCCAAGCAGCTACACTGGACCGTCAGTGGATCATACAACCAACTCTATATATGGTAAGGATAGTCACCAAATGACAATGACATGGGACAATGACATTTACTTTTAGAAATGTTGCTTCCGATCATTGGCTTATTTCTTCCATGTAGCAGCTTCACTGGACCGAGAGTGGATCATACAACCAACTCTATGATAAGTGGCTCAATAACAACATGTAGCAGCTTCACTGGACCGAGAGTGGAGAATACAATAAACTGACAAGTGACAATGACAATATTGTCACCAAATGACAATGACATTTGACAATGACATCTACTTTTATAATTGTTATTTACAGCTTCAATTTATTGGAGCATAAATTATAAGAACAATAAAAGTGTACGAGATTGCAGGATGAAGCCACTAGGAGTATGTTTTTTTTTACTGCTGTGTCTGAGTGAAAGTGAAAAGTTGTGAAAGTGAAAAGTTGTGAGTCCAAATATGTTTTTAAAAGTTGTGAGTTTTAAGGTTTGAGTTTTGAGTTGTGAGTCTTTTCTTCCTCTGGGTTACTACATCTTTGTTGAGATGAGTACAGCATTCTATGGTCAGAAGGCGTGGCTTGTGAGTGAGTACCTCAAAACCACCAAGGGATCATGTCTCATCTTCAGACTTAAGTTTTGAGTCATGAGTTTTAAGGCTTGAGTTTTCAGTTGTGAGTCTTTTCTTCCTCTAGGTTACTACATCTTTGTTGAGATGAGTACAGCATTTTATGGTCAGAAGGCGTGGCTCGTCAGTGAGTACCTCAAAGCCACCAAGGGATCTTGCCTCATCTTCTGGTTTCACATGCTCGGAGCTCGTAAGTTTGTCAATCTTTTCTTAATTTGTTTACCCTTGAAGACTTTGAAGAATTAACTATCAATAAATAGTAAACCGATTTTGATGTTTCGAACAGTATACTCTGCTCGTCTTCAGGGGAATGCTTGGGGGATGCATATTTGGCTGGAAGTATCCAAGTTGAGAACTTTGAATTTCACTTTGTGAATAGGCAGTAGTTTCACACTTAAGTTGAGACTTGCAGTAGCACCATGTGTTGAAGTAGCACCATGTGTAAATCACTTTTGAGTGGTTCGTAGAAGAAATGATGGTTGAAGAGTCTCAATCAGTCTCAATAAGTATGCACTGATCTTCTTTCTCCTGAAGATGATCAGAGCCACTTGATATTATTAAAATGATAAGTTGGCAACCACCTTTTCTTCTCAGAGAGTAGAAACCTCACCTAGTTATACTCCCACCGTGCAAAGTTTCAAATCCTTCATTATATCCTTATAACAATTATGCTTTCAGTAAAAAAACTCTCACTTATTTTCTGTGGGGGGGGGGGGCGTGGTGGGGCGGGTCATCACCAAAGTATGGCCTGATCTTTAAATGTGAAAATAATGTTTTTGTTTTCCTTTTAGATATTGGAGACCTGAAAGTCCTTTATCTGGATGACGCTGGGTTTACAACCACCCAGTTGACAATCACTGGTGACCAAGGTGACAAGTGGCGTCAGGGTCAACTGGAGATGATCAATGACAAAGACTATCAGGTATGACACTTGGTCTCAAATGAGGTCACATTATCAGTAGCGTTTGTGAAGTTGTTAAAGATCTTTCTTATGATGTAAAGATTGAAAAAAAATCAATCAGGAGGTCAAATTTTGTCGCATTTTGTGTAGCACTTGTTAAGTATTTGGGCAACTTTCTGTTGATTTTTTTAGTATGAACAATCAATGTATGATATTGTTTGAAGTAACTTCATGTAATGATAATCTTTAAGTTGAGTTAGGGTGGTTCCGAAAGGAACCCTAGGTTTCAACCTGACATTTCGATCAGTATGCATTCTCCAGAAAACGATCAGTGCATACTGATTGACAAGCATCAAATCCTACCTAACCAATGTATGGTTCAGAATTTGACACGTATCCAAATTTGCTTGTCTCATTTTGGGAGGTGGGAGGTCTTTTCAGTATAGACCTTATGCACATGACGTCATTTCAGGAGGGCGCCCTCACCTAGAGGTCAAAAGGAGGTTGTTCATTGGCCATTACTGTGCGCCGCGCGTACAAATCTGTGTGTCTTGATTGTTTCGTCACCGTTTTTCCTCTAAGATGGCGGCCGGATGACGTCAATGCATAAGGTCTATTTGACTCTAAATTATGTTAGCAACCTATTTGGGTGAAATTACCGCTTGTATTTTAACACTCATAATAACAATTTTGAACCTTTTGATTTGTTGTTTCAGATCATCTTTGAAGCGACGTACAACGGTTGGCAGGGTGATATTGCTCTTGATGATATTGATATAGAGCCTGTTTCATGCTTCGATGGACTCCCTCCACCCTCAACAGTTGCTCCATGTAAGCTCCTCCCCCCCTCTCTCTGTCTCTCTCTAAGCCTCGTTCTTCAGACAGTTGACCTTCATTCATGACATCTGGGCCCAATTTCATGGCTCTGCTTACCGCCCAATTATAATAATAATAGTAATAATAACCAGTTTTTATATAGCGCTTTTCACACCCGGAGGGCGTCTCAAAGTGCTTCCAACATGATTACTCCTGGTCACTGGGCCTTAACTCATTCCTTAAACCCTGGTGGAGAGTATGTAGCCTGTGCGCAATGTATGCGCTACTCGACTGAATCAATCACAAGACCCATCTCTGCCATCACAGGTACCCATTTACCCCTTGGTGGAGAGAGGCAATTATAGTTAAGAGTCTTGCTCAGGGACAAATTATGCACTTGCGGTTACAATTCTTTGCTTACTGCGCAAGTGCCAAGTTTCTGTGTATGCTGTGTTGGTGACATATGTCTAGGAATGCGGAGTACGCACTCGCTCAGACAAAAATTCTCTGCCAACCAGTGAAACATTCTGTTGTTTAAGATTGTATGCTTCACGCTTGAGAGTGGTCGAACAATAATGTTTATGTTTATGTCAAAAATAATTTGAAGTTATAAACCGTACGTGAGACAGACTGGGTAGATTTATAAAGTAAGTTTTGGGGTGAAAAGAAAGAAAGAAACATTTGATAATGAGAAGTTTGAATTTGTATTGTTTCAGTGATGGACTGCACATTTGAGACGGATCTCTGTGGCTTTGTGCAGATGAGCGATGATAACATGGATTGGACGAGACACATTGGAACTACCTCAAGCGACTACACAGGCCCGGCTCACGACCACACTACAGGATCAGGTAATACAAGTTTTTCACTTACCCAAAATCATACCTGAGGCTGTATCACAAAGCTGTTTAGCATGAAATATTGCTTAGAAAAATATATTTGCTAAGGGAAAAGTTATTGGGGCACCTGTTGCAACAATGTAAACTTCATAGAATGTTGGCTGGTAACCTGTTTTCGCTAAGCAAGATTTCCTGTGCTTAGCAGATTGTTATGCTTACAGACTTTTTGAAATTGGGCCCTAGTAACAAGGAGGACAGTTCCATACTCTTCGTTATTAGTAATAATTTTTAGTACATGTATGAGACGTATTCCTTTATATAGCACCATGTGATGGTTTTACAAGGAGCAGTCGTCGCAGCAATTAATTTTCACTAAAACTAGTTTGTACCTGATGTTTTTTTCCCTTCAGGTTACTACATCTATCTTGAGACATCATACCCAAACTACAAAGGTGACAAAGCTCGCATCCTAGCCCCCGGTCAGAACCCGACGGAGGGCCGCTGTCTTCAATTCTGGTATCACATGTACGGACCAAACGTCGATCGCTTAAACGTCTACTTACGAGACGACCAGAATAAGGACAATTTGATCTTCACAAAGTATGGCTCGCAGGGTAACCAGTGGATACGTGGACAGAAGGAGATTAAATCGGATACGTTGTGGTCGGTAAGTTGCAAAGTTGATTTTAATTTGGTGGAATAAACTTTCACAATGGCGAGCAGTACTGTCACTCCTCTAATGGCTGTATCAAAGCGCTCGGTATTTTTTCCTGCAAGGTATGTTCCCTTGTTGGGAAGGTCATCTAATCAAACAAACAAGGGTGTAGTTTTCTAACAAATATGGGTGTAGTTTTCTCATTAATTAAAGCCATTGGACCCTTTCGGTTCAGAAGAAAAATTAAAAGTTCACAGATTTACACATAACTTACAGGGTTTACAGAAGGCAATGGTGAAAGACTTCTCTTGAAATATTATTCCATGAAATGCTTTACTTTTTGAGAAAACAGCAAAACAATATAAATTCTCGTTAACGAGAATTACGCATTTATTTTAAACACATGTCATGACTCGGCGAAACGCGCGGAAACAAGGGTGGGTTTTTCTGTTGTTTTCTCCTGACTCCGATGACCGATTGAGCCTAAATTTTCACAGGTTTGTTATTTGATGTAGAAGTTGTGGTACACAAAGTGTGGGCCTTGGACATCACTGTTTACCGAAAGGGTCCAATGGCTTTAATACTCAGTAATTCTAGTAGTTTATTTATGATTGTGTGTTATTAAAAACAATTTTGTATTGCATATATTCAAAATGAATTTCCTCCATGAATTGAATTGACCAATAAAAATTGAATTGAAACAAACAATGTACCAAAAACTTTCCATTGTCATACACATTTTAATCACTTTTATCATTAATCTTTTGTATTCAGGTTGTCTTTGAGTCTGTGGTTGGATCAAGCTACTATGGAGACATAGCCCTCGATGATATATCGCTGGACACTAAACCATGTCAAGATTCAAGTAAGTCTCTCTAGAAATATCAGAATAATAATAAGGAAATAAAAGAGTGGTGTCTCTTTCTTGATTGTTTGTTTAAAACCAGAAGGGTTGTTATTATTATTATTATTATTTATTCAACCAATACAAACAAACCAAAATACAATAGCACAAGGCAGAACATTTTAACGGAAAAACAGTTATAAAAAAGCAAGAAATAAGGGAAATAAATACTAAATTAAATAAATTAAATTAATTAAATAAATTATTTGAATAAGAAATCAAAACAAAAACAAAAAATAAACACTGTAAGAGGGCGGCTTGTCATATAGCCTCTGATTGGCACCCCCAAACAAAAACTGCTAATAAAGGGCTGGACAGCTCAGTTAGTGGAACGTCGGTACGTTAATCCGAAGGTTGTTGATTCAAGTCCCGCTCCTGTTAATTTTTGTTTGTTCAATCCAAACTTGTTTAATAAAAGCCTCTTACTTAGCACATAAAGAGAACAATAACGTATACAATGAGAGAGAGATACAATTACAAATAAGCTGCTTCAAACAAATGAGCTTTACCTGAGACTTAAAACATTGTAAAGAACTAGCCTGGCGAATATGCACAGGAAGACTATTCCAAAGAAACGGTGCGGTATATGAAAATGATCTGTGGCCATAAAAAAATGGAAGAAGCTAAATTGAAAGCAATGACTGTTAAGATGATAGATAAAATATTTGTTTACGCTTTTTCTTTGCAGCCGTGTGTGACTTTGAGATTGACTGGTGTGGTTGGACACACGACCCGACGGGAGATTTTGAATGGAAACGTGACTTTGGTGGTACACCCTCGTATGGTACTGGACCAACAAAAGATCATTCAACTGGAACTAACCTTGGTAAGTCATATCATCATTGGGTAATTTTTGTCAATTTTTGAAGATAGCCTTGTGATTGGAGGGGAGTTAATATACCTCAAATTTGCTTTCTCTCAGCATAATGCAAAAACAAAAGATAATGGCCTGACGTTTCGACCCGACCCGACTCGACGTTTCACATTTTTTTTCATATTTCTCATTTAAAGCAATCGCACAACATCGGTAAACAGTATTGTCCAAAGGCCCACACTTCGTGTATCACAACTTTTTCTCGATATCGAGAATTGATAATTGATTTAATGTTTTCTCAAAAAGTAAAGCATTTCATGGAATAATTTTTCAAGAGAAGTCTTTCACCATTACCTTCTGTAAACCCTGTAAGTTATTTGTAAATCTGTGAACTTTAAATTTTTGTTTTGTTCAGATAGTGTCTAATGGCTTTAATTTGTCTTTTTTTTATTGTTAGGATACTATGCCTTCATTGAGACGTCCTCACCACGAGTAAAAGGCGACGTTGCCCGTATCTTCAGCCCGGTCTTCGACGATACCTACGGAGAATGTCTGCACATGTGGTACCACATGAACGGTCAAACCATCGGACAGCTCAGCGTCTACGGCTATGATACTGTGACTCAAATCAAGACGCCAGCTCTCTTCTCACTCTCAGGTGTGTTGTCATGGAAACTTTATTTTGTTTGGGATTTTTTGCAATTTTATGCTCGCTACAACCCTTTAAAGATTGTCGCCAATCACTGTGTAATTCCTTCATGAAAATGCCTCTTAATAAAACAACTCAATTTTAACAAAACTTGCCAGCACCCAAAATCTCAAGAACTCTCAAAATCCCTGAGTTTAATTGTAAATCTGAAAGAATGAAAAACAGTTTGTTGCCTTACCTTTTCCATATATAACAATAGTTGATTTTGCTCTTTTATGCACTTCATTTATGCCTAATAAAATGTAATTTCCTTGTGCAATTCTAAAAAGTTTTCCGCCGAACCTGAGACTAGTAGACACTCTCTCCAGCTTCCAAACTCACTTGAAAACTAACTTGAAAACTCACCTTAGTCTTGGCTTTAAGTACCACCAAAGGGAGAGTTCCTTTTTTTATACACCAGGAGTGTCTTTCTGACAGACATGGCGCACAACCGATGAAAAAGACCAAGAAACTTAAAGTAGTGTTGCATCTAAGATACTGCATATTTCAAATAGCACCTTTACTATAAACTTAATTGTCTTTCTGTTTTAACTTCATTGTATTTAATGTTTGATACAGGGGACCAGCGTAATGAATGGCGTTTCATACAGCTAACCTTCAAGGCAGCGCATGATTACCAGATCATCGTGGAGGGTGTCTGTGGCGCAGACTACCGAGGAGATATCGCTATTGATGACGTCTTGTTGACCACTGGTTCCTGTCCTAAAGCTGGTAAGTTTGGCTTTAAAGGATCGTGGTATTTTTTGTAACACAAAGAACAATCAGATTTACATGCTGAGACAAAAATTACTTTTGTGCCTTGTTTAACTCAATTCTCAAAAACTACAGCACCTCAGCAAGTAATATTTTAAGGGAAGCTTTCTACCATCATTATCTTCAAAGCATGTAAATTTTTGGACATTGTGTTACAAAAAGTACCCAGACCCTTAAAGGAAGGTATGCATTTCAATAGTTGACAAAATTCTGAAAAAAAATCTAATCTTTTTAATTCAAAGGAATGTGGTTATGTTAAAAAAAGATAGTAGTTTTTTTTTCCCACAAAATTTGAACCTGAGAAGCGTTACTGTCGGTAACAAGCGACCAGTTAAATCCCTTCAGATAAATAGTTGTACAAGGAAAATAAAGATCGCATGGCCACACAATTTTCAGATTGGGAAAGAGGACTCATGATGGTGCTTTTGTGACCTGTATTTTTGGGGGTTCTCCTTTTGTAAAGACGAGTAAACAATTAATGTGTCCATATTATATGATCAATTTATGACTAAACTAAAATTATAACATCCAATAGAGTGATGAAAAATATTGTTGTGCAGTGGGCTAGGCTTATTGTTTTATTTAAAGTGCCATTTTGGATGTTGAGCTTCCCCCTCCCTGTTTCCTGATTAGTCACCATATTCTCCCGGTTTTTCCCCTAAGGTCTGTGTGATTTTGAGCTTGATATGTGTGGGTGGTCCAACGACAAATCAACCGACGATTGGGACTGGCTCCGGACTAAGGGAGCAACCGCAAGTTACTACACGGGTCCGAGTACAGACCACACGACAAACTCAGACAGTGGTAAATGTCTTGCGTTTTTATATTTATCAAATGAATTACATGAGAATATAGAATTAGTTGTTGCAAGCTAATAACATCTACAATTTAGAATGCGCCCCTAACATACAAGTGATTAAAGGCGCTTAACACAAATATGCACAGAATGAAAGAAAAAAATCACCAAATAACTCTTTCATTGTCAAGGTCAGACATGTACAAGCTAATTTAATACACTTTAAGTGTCATCAATCGCAGATATTCAAGATATCACGAGAGGGCCTTATCATTCAAGAATTACTATTGACTTTGGGATGTACCAAGGCAACACATATCAGCAAGATACATTTTGTTTAGTGAGACACACTCTTTATTCTTTATTTGTTTACACAAATTTTTTTAAACCTTTAAAGTCACCTGGAAGTGGTATTTTTTCAAAATAAAGCTTTTGCCACTAGTATATGTGTTTTGATGAGTGGAATGTGAATAAACAGTTAACTAAGGTTTAAAAAAATCAGTTCTTATGTTATTTACAAATTTAAGAGTAGACCCCGATCCGAGAGGGCGCTGTTCGTGACGTCAATCGAGGCAGACTCTGCCTGTAATGCGTAGAGTAAACACAATTGCAATGTACATGTACGGACCAAGTCGTGAGTTTGTACATTTCAAAAAAAGTTTTTTTTTTTTTTTTTTCTGGCAATGCCGACCAGGTGTATTGCTGCTGAATGCAAACAAACTTTTTTGAAACGTACCAACTCAAGACTTGGACGTACATGCACTTTGCACGCGTGTTTACTATACGCATTGCAGGCAAAGTCTGCCTCGATTGACTTCACAAAAGGGGTAGGCGGAGTCAGCCCCCCAAACAACTTTATATATTTTTTAAACATATAAATCGTGATAAACAATTACTAAAAAAATTGTTTTATTGTTCGTAAGCATATACTCTTATGTTTGAAAAAAAATAATATATGTTTCCAGGTGACTTTAAAAAAAGCTGGGTAGCTAAGGTTTACAAAGCAAAAAGAAATTGGCACTAAAAGAGTTAATCACTAATTTTGTACATGTTTTGTAGAATTTTCAAACACTGCATCAAAAGTCTGTCAATCCGTCCATCATTTATCTTGTCCTTAAAGGTTTTTACATCTACTACGAGACGTCCTTCTCCGGAATGACGAATGGAGACACGACTATCTTGACGAGTCAGCACCTTGATCCAACGGATGGTTCCTGCCTCTCCTTCTGGTATCATATGTACGGCAAAGGTAGGGTGCCAGGCTTAACTTGTTTTCTCTAATAATGTATGATCCAACGGCTGGTTCCTGCCTCTCCTTCTGGTATCATATGTACGGCAAAGGTAGGGTGCCAGGCTTAACTTGTTTTCTCTAATAATGTATGATCCAACGGATGGTTCCTGCCTCTCCTTCTGGTATCATATGTACGGCAAACGGAGGGTGGCAGACTTAATTTGTTTTCTCTAATAATGTATGATCCAACGGCTGGTTCCTGCCTCTCCTTCTGGTATCATATGTACGGCAAAGGTAGGGTGGCAGACTTAACTTGTTTTCTCTAATAATGTATGATCCAACGGCTGGTTCCTGCCTCTCCTTCTGGTATCATATGTACGGCAAACGGAGGGTGGCAGACTTAATTTGTTTTCTCTAATAATGTATGATCCAACGGCTGGTTCCTGCCTCTCCTTCTGGTATCATATGTACGGCAAAGGTAGGGTGGCAGACTTAATTTGTTTTCTCTAATAATGTATGATCCAACGGCTGGTTCCTGCCTCTCCTTCTGGTATCATATGTACGGCAAAGGTAGGGTGCCAGGCTTAACTTGTTTTCTCTAATAATGTATGATCCAACGGCTGGTTCCTGCCTCTCCTTCTGGTATCATATGTACAGCAAGGTAGGGTGGCAGACTTAACTTGTTTTCTCTAATAATGTATGATCCAGCGGCTGGTTCCTGCCTCTCCTTCTGGTATCATATGTACGGCAAAGGTAGGGTGGCAGACTTAACTTGTTTTCTCTAATAATGTATGATCCAACGGCTGGTTCCTGCCTCTCCTTCTGGTATCATATGTACAGCAAAGGTAGGGTGGCAGACTTAACTTGTTTTCTCTAATAATGTATGATCCAACGGCTGGTTCCTGCCTCTCCTTCTGGTATCATATGTACAGCAAAGGTAGGGTGGCAGACTTAACTTGTTTTCTCTAATAATGTATGATCCAACGGATGGTTCCTGCCTCTCCTTCTGGTATCATATGTACGGCAAAGGTAGGGTGGCAGACTTAATTTGTTTCTGTAATAATGTAGGTAGACATTTCTAATGTTCATAAACAAAGCTGGTTGGCATGGATGGCCGATTGTTAGTAAAACTCTCAATTGTGTTCACATTTATTGTTAGCAAAATTCAAAGTTTTCTACAAACTTCCAATTGAATGAAACACCTCCCTGGGTGGTTGTTTTATTTCCAACAATTTAAACACAACGTTGAATATTTTGGTAACATTGTTATCTGTTTTTGTTTTGCATAGTTTTCAAACCTTGGTTAGCAAAAACATGGGCTGTGACGTTGCAATAGATAGGTCTATATTTTCACTGAGTAATTGCTAATGACTTGGTGACTTGGTGAGGATTGCCAAATCTTTCTAATCCAGCACAGCATCGGAGATGAGTCTCACTGACTAAAAAGTATCAATATGAACCACAAGGGAAACTGACTGGGTAAATTTGTAAATGATTTTTGGGGTTAAACAAAGAATTGACTAGAGTGGGGTTCGAACCAACGACCTCCGGATTAACGTGACTAAAAAGTAATCACCATGGCTCTTGGTATTACATGTACACTCATCCCATGATTAATCCCTTAATCCGTTTGTTTCTAATCTCAAGGCATTGGCACTCTGACCGTCTACCTTAAAGACAAGACAAATGCCAAGACTCAGTTGTGGTCTGAGTCGGGTGACCATGGCAACGTCTGGCTGACCAAACAGATAACCGTCACAAGCACAGAAGAATTCCAGGTAGGAATAAAAACAAGAAACCCAAGGATTGTAGAATTTGAAAGCTCTAGAAAGTTCCAATCATTTAAAGGCAGTGGACACTATTGGTAATTACTCAAAATAATTATTGGCATAAAACCTTTCTTGGTGACGAGTAATGGGGAGAGGTTGATGGTATAAAACATTGTGAGAAACGGCTCCCTCTGAAGTGCCATTGTTTTCCGAGAAAGAAGTAATTTTCCACAAATTTGATTTCGAGACCTCAGGTTTAGAACTTGAGGTCTCGAAATTAACCATCTAAATGCACACAACTTGGTGTGACAAGGTTTTTTTTCCTTTCTTTATTATCTCGCAACTTCGATGACTGATAGAGCTAAAATTTTCACAGGTTTGTTATTTTATGCATACATGTATGTTGAGATACACCAACTGTGAAGGCTAGTGTTTGACAATTACCAATAGTGTCCACTGACTTTAAGCAGACCATAAGGCTCCAACCTTGGTCTGGTAAGCATAATTTTGTTGTGCTTAGCTACTCTACAAAATTGGCCCCTGGTACAGCAGGCCAGAACACAGCTCCTCTGCGCTCACCCCAGCCGATGTGCCGTTTAATGTATATTAATGTAGATTATTTAATTGTATATTTCTAGCTTTAATTTTCCCGTTTGCTTACTTCATTGTTTACATATATTTTCTTTGTGAAGCGCTTAGCTTTTTTTAGTATAAAGCGCTTCATGTAAATGTAATCATCATTATTATTAATGAAGAAGAGACAGGAAAGAGAAAACATCATGGTTCAAATCCATTGTTGAGTAAATTCAGAAAGACTGAGAATTTGTTTTTATTGTTTTCTCCTTTTAGATTTTGTTCCAAGGAACCTACGTGAATGACTACCGAGGTGATATGGCATTAGATGATCTGGATATTGAGCCGTCAGCTTGCATTATAATCCCAACTCCACCACCAACAACCCCAGGGCCTCCCACTCATGGTACGTATTAGGATATTGAGCCTTCAGCTTGCATTATAATCCCAACTCCACCACCAACAACCCCAGGGCCTCCCACTCATGGTACGTATTAGGATATTGAGCCTTCAGCTTGCATTATAATCCCAACTCCACCACCAACAACCCCAGGGCCTCCCACTCATGGTACGTATTAGGATATTGAGCCTTCAGCTTGCATTATAATCCCAACTCCACCACCAACAACCCCAGGGCCTCCCACTCATGGTACGTATTAGGACATTGAGCCTTCAGCTTGTATTATAATCCCAACGCCACCACCAACAACCCCAGGGCCTCCCACTCTCGGTGAGTACATTGTATCAGGCCCCTGGAAACATAGTTGGAGCCTACAACTTGAATTGCCTTCACCCTTGGCCTTGTGTCTCCAAAAAAAAAGAAGTTATAAGGCCACATAAAAAACAAATTGTTGATCGCCCCCGCCGGACCGTTCAAAACCTCCCTCCCCATAAGCAAAAAAAAAAGGACGATCAACAATTTGTTTTTTATGTGGCCTAATAAAAAGATATTTTTTTTTTTTTGGTCAGCCCCAAGTGTGTACGACTGTGACTTTGAGCAAGACTTATGCAAGTGGGCTCAGATCACCAATGGTGACAACTTTGACTGGACTCGAGACAAAGGGGGTACGTCCTCTAGTGACACAGGACCATCCAAGGATCACACCACAAATAGTGAGAACGGTGAGTTATAATAATTGTGACTTCTTATATAGCACGCATATCCGTCACTTGGTGACGCTCAAGGCGCTTTAACATACAGTACTTTCCTGCAAGCTATGTGGGACTACGTTTTGAATTATGAGACCAGGGGTGGATTTCACAAAGGTAGTCCTAACTTAGGACTAGTCCTAGGCAATGCTAAGAGATAGGACCAGTCCTAAGTTATGATGAGTTACTGGTCCTAACTTAGGCAAGTCCTATCTCTTAGCATTGCCTCGGACTAGTCCTAAGTTAGGACTACCTTTGTGAAATCCACCCCTACTCCTTTTACATAGCACCATGTAATGGTTTTCAAGGTCCTTTGGTGCATAATGCTGCCATTTAAACCAGGAACATCTGGGCGAACCCCTTCTCTTTTCAGTTGCCAGATGAAAAGATGTTTTATTCTAGCCTCTTTCTTTGACGAAGCTTTCAGTTAAAGGCAGTGGACACTATTGATAATTGTCAAAGACTAGTCTTCACAGTTTGTGTATCTCAGTATATGCATAAAATAACAAACCTGTGAAAATTTGAGCTCAATTGGTTGCCTGGTAGCCTAGAGGCAGTTGGGAACTAACATTATTTATCCCCGATGAAAATTTTAAAGGCAGTGGACACTATTGGTAATTACTCAAAATAATTATTAGCATAAAACCTTACATATTTGCGAGATCATGTCGTTACAAAATAGAGCTCAATTTTTTTTTTCCTCACTTCCTTAGGCTACTACATCTACATCGAGGCGTCAGGGCAGAGCTCGGGCGACAAGGCACAACTCCTCTCCCCTGACATGGTCTCTGCGGACCTCGGGAAATGCGTCGCATTCTGGTACCACATGTACGGTCCCAACATCGACACGCTGAATGTGTGGCAACGCGACAGCAGTAAGGACACACTTCAGTGGACGCGCAAGGGTGATCAGGGGCCGGAATGGAAGTATGGTCAAGTCTGGATGAAGGGCACTTTTGCTGTGAGTAATTAGTGAGGGACATTGGGTACCAGACACTGACATTGCAAATGACATAAAGACAGCAAAAAAGTAACTCGTCTGTTGTAAAAGCACCTATAGTTTTATGTTACTCATATTCTAAAAATGAAAATACCAGGAGACGGACAATTTTGTTACGGTGATTTTGACAAACTATTTGTTACAATCGGTCCAGTTTTGTCGCGGTATGTGCTTACAGGTGAAAAGTGGCCCATTTTCATTGTTGCAGTAACTCCCATGGACATGATGGATCTGTCTTTTGATTCAGCGTGAAGCTAATAGTGGGAATTTTGAAAAGCTGTTCTTGTCAATTATTATATAATTTTTGTAGTTGAAATGTATCAAAATATTATAGATGTTTCTGTTGCCTGTAATCAATTTAGAATTTTGCCCAACTGATAATCATGTATGGTTAACCCAACTAGAGAAGTAACTAGATATTTCTGGTTGCCTGTCTCTGGTTGCCTGTAACCAATTTAGAACTTTGCCCAACTGATGATCATGTTTGGTTAACCCAACTAGAGAAGTAACTAGATATTTCTGGTTGCCTGTCTCTGGTTGCCTGTAACCAATTTAGAACTTTGCCCAACTGATGATCATGTTTGGTTAACCCAACTAGAGAAATTAACTTGTTTCATGTTAATTTTTGTTTTTACCCATACACTGATGTGTGTTAGCACTGTATACTCAGTAATTTCCCGAGTCCCGTGAAAAAAAACATCACAGGCATGTTACTCGGGTGGGATTCGAACCCGCGACCCTTGCAATTCTAGAGCAGTGTCTCACCAACTAAACTATACCCAGGTTGCCCAGTAGCTAGAGGCAGTTCGAATCCTATGTTTTGGCAGCGGGTACCGCAACGATATAAGAGATGTTAAATTTCAACGGGGATTTCATGTTTGTGTTTAGGTGGTGTTCGAGGGTGTGAGAGGCAACTCATGGTCTGGTGATATCGCTCTGGATGACCTCGCAATTTACAACGGTGACTGCCCACCTCTATGTAAGTTCAATAACCCAAGTTAAATTACATGTATATTCCAAACTTCCAATCTTAAACTACCCTCAAAATCTGACATATGGTTCTCCTATTTTTATGAGTTCAATACAAAAAGTAGCTAAGCATAACAAATTTATGCTTACCAGAACAGGGTTAGCAAACAACCCAACAACCATGTCACATGTACAATTTCAATTCAATTCAATTCAAATACCTATTTATTTCAATACTTCCCTAAAAAATCTAAACAATAACATGTACATGTATTATGGATTAAAGCAAAAGTACATGTATCTAAGCAGAAAATTGTTTTATTTTCTGCGGAAGCAGCTCTATTAGTTTGTTTTGGCCCAGGTCTGCCTAGAGTCAGTCGCTTGTAGTAAAAACTGTTTTTCTTTTCTTAATTTGTCGGTGTTAGACACTTGTGATTTTGAGCATGGTGACTGCGGATACTCCCAGGATCAAACCGATGACTTTGATTGGCAGATTGGAAGCGGATTCACAGATACCACTGGGACTGGTCCATCGACTGACCATACGTACGGCACATTACAAGGTATAACTTCATTAATTCATGTCATTATCACATAAAGTCTCTTGGTCTGGAAATGCCTTCACTCCTCAGCACCTGTCTACCTCAACAATCTTCTCACTGTCTATCATCGCGACAGCTGTTTCTTTAAAGACACTGGACACTATTGGTAATTGTCAAAGACCAGTCTTCTCACTTGGTGTATCTCAACATGCATAAAATAACAAACCTGTGAAAACCCTTGTCACACGAAGTTGTGTGCTTTCAGATGCTTGATTTCGGGACCTCAAATTCTAAACTTGAGGTCTCGAAATCAAATTTGTGGAAAATTAATTCTCTCTCGAAAAACTACTCCACTTCAGAGGGAGCCGTTTCTCACAATGTTTTATACTATCAACCTCTCCCCATTACTGGTTACCAAGTAAGGTTTTATGCTAATAATTTTTTTGAGTAATTACCAATAGTGTCCACTGCCTTTAAACTGCAAGACACAACAACTCTTACTTCTACCATCTGTAAAAAAGTGTTTAGTCAGGGTGCCTTTGGTTTATACAGTGGTCCCTACCTATGGAACAAACTCCCTCCAGAAATCCGCAAGTCTGACTCAATTGTGAAATTTCCTTAAAAAGAGCAAAAGGACAAACAGTTAAAACACACAATAGATAATGAGCATTAAAACTCTGCATTAAAGCTCTGCAATAAAGATGTTGGTCTGCCATTGCATCCAATACAATTTTTAAATCTTTTTTTCTAAGGGCAAAATATCATACCTAGAGTGATGAAAAAAGACATTGTTTGGAGCTCATTTTGAAAATTATTATTTGCTTCCACCTTTAGGCCATTACATGTACATCGATGTGACAGGGCAGAACAATAAAGACGTCGCCCGTATGCGCTCCGAAGAATACCCAGCGACGTTCGGGACCTGCATGAAATTCTGGTACTACATGGTTGGACAAGACATCAACGCCATGAAGATTTACATCGAGGTCAAAGGTAGCATGGGGACACCGGTCTGGACCAGGTATTACAGCAACTTTGCTTATTGGATGGTCAGTGAAGTGTCTATCCAATCAGCATATCCGTACAGGGTGAGTAGCATTTTTTGAAAAGTTTTTTTTTGTAGCAAGCACTATCTAATGTCTGAATTCATCAGTTAACATGTTTAAGATATTGTTTTTTAAAAAGGCACTGTACACGTTTGGTTATTACTCAAGTTATATATTTGCATAAAACCTTACTTCTGGTAACGAGCAACGGAGAGCTGTTGATAGTATAAAACATTGTGAGAAGCGACTCTGTCTAAAGTAGCGTAGTTTTGGAGAAAGAGGTAAATACTCACTAAAATAATAAAAGACTTCTGGCCAGAAGCCTTTTATTCCTATCTGAAAGCACACTGTTTTGTACAACAAGGTTGTTTTTTCTTTCAACATTTTCTTGCAACTTCAATGACCAATTGAGCTGAAATTTTCATAAGGTTTGTTATTTTATGCATTTGGTTGAGACACCAAGTGAGAAGACTGGTCTTTGACAATTACCAAACATGTTCAGTGCTTTTAGGTATATTTAATTATTTACGAAAAAACATATTTCTGAAAAAAGTTATTTCTCCTGTCGTTGCTTTTAGATTGTCTTTGAAGGCTTATCCGGTTCCGGTCCCAAAGGAGACATCGCTATCGACGACATCGATCTTACCGGTACCCAGTGCAACCGACTCGCGGCCTGCGACTTCGAGAAAGACTATTGTACCTACATGAATATTCCAAACGACGATTTTGATTGGACGAGAAACAACGGTCAGACGAGCAGTTACTACACGGGACCGGACACCGACCACACCCTGGGGAATCAGTACGGGTATTACGCGTTTATCGAGACGTCAAGTCCGCGAGTGGAAGGGGATTATGCATACCTCATATCGGAGACACTGTCGAGAGATGACAGGTGCCTGAGCTTCTGGTATCACATGTATGGTAACCATATTGGTGAGTTGTTTTTTCTTTTTATATATAATGGGGACAAAATAACTTAAAAAAATAATGTATGGGCCTTTAATTTAATATTTGAAGAGCATTGTGATCGAGAGGTCTTTTGTGCTATTTTCCTGTTCTGCTGGTAATACCACCACACCCTCACCGACTACTCGCCTATGAGGCAACTTTCAAGGAGTCTGGAGCTGACACTTTGAGAAACGAGACATTGTGAAACGACTAGCAGAGGCCAAGGAGAGTTCCACTGTCAAGCTGAAGAAACATTTCAAGGAAACAAGGAAGAACTAACCACAGCTATAAAGCTGTTTTAGTTTCTTCTCAAGACCCAAGCATCTTCCAGGCAGACGTGTGCACACAAACTTTTGTAAAACCAAAATGCAGGTTAAAAGCCGAGGTTAAAAAGTGTGGGCTCGAATCGCAGCTTGGTTGCGGTAGTTGTATCCTTGGGCAAGATGCTTGACCATTATTTTGTCCTTCATATGTGATGTAAAGCTGTACATGTTCTCTGGTTGTGTGCTGAGAGTTTTAGTGCACTTAAAAGAACCCAGAAAAATTACCATCCCCCTTCAATTCATCATCATTTAGCTGTCGCAACCGAGATTCCATGCACAACGTCAAGCCAGAGGTGTTTATCCCTCATTATGTTTGGCAGGTCCACAATTTCAGACTTTGTTTTTTCAATTTGTTCCTGCCTGTTATAGACCATGAAAAGTATGTGTTTTCCTGTTGGTTTATTTAGCATAAAGTTTTTGCAAACTTTGATGCCCTGACGTTTTGACCCTAGATGTAGAGTCTTTCTCAATGGCAGGTTCTGTTAATGTTTGGCAACAAAGCGACGTCCTTCATCCCAAACATTAATGCCCTGACGTTTCGACCCTTTCTCAACGGCTTAAAGTTTTTGTAATAATTGTTTTGGCAGGTTCTCTGAATGTTTGGCAACAAAGCGACGTCCTTCATCCCGCGTTCTGGACTAAGCTCTTCTCAGAAGACAAATCACAAGGAAACTTCTGGCAGCAGGGACTGGTGGATGTAGCCAAACCCAACACTGTCTATGAGGCAAGTAGTAAGGGAAAACCGGGAAAGGCATGGAAGTTCAGTTCAATAGGTGTATATGCTGCAAGGAAAACTAGGATAAACAAGGAATGAGAAATTTCACACAGCTATAAATGAGTCCTGCTCTTAAACCACTTTTCTAGTGCTCCTTGGAATCTGTAAACTACAGGGCAAATGAGCTGGCTATTGTGTTGTTTAAGTTTAAGACAATAGACACTTTAAAATCAGTCAGCATGTGCTGGAAACATGCCTTCTTTTAGGTTTTTAACAGGTCTCGCACCTGAAAGACATGGACATGTGATGTGAAAGTAATTAGAACTTTAAGGAAATCTTCATAGTATGAACATTTTTCATTTAAATATTCATCAGATCGTCTTTGAAGGCATCCAGGGATCCAGTTACCAAGGTGATATAGCCATTGATGACATCATGATGTATCCTGGTCTATGCACGCCACCCACACCGCCACCGGCGTGCCAGTTTATCTGTAAGAACGGCAAATGCTTGACGGACAAGACTCAGATTTGTAACTTCATTGACGAGTGTGGTGACCAATCTGATGAAAAGGATTGCGGTGAGTAATGAGGGTGACCAATCAGAAATTTCTTTGGAATTTTGGGCTCAAATTTTTGTTAGATTTTCTCAGGGCCAAAGTTATTTTGACCAAGTTGGCGCTAGAGCTATTGTCGATCATACTAAAGTTGGGCTTTGCAAGACGATAGTTGGACTTTGGAGGTTGATTATGTGGAATCAGTCTACGGGGCATGGTTGCATGACTGGTTATCATTAGTCATTTTCATAGCACAGTGCTGAGTAAAATGTATCAGAAAATTATCAGAAAATGAAAATGTACATGAGCCATCGGTTGCTTTGACATGACATGACCACCAGAGTCGTTGGCTCTTCAACTTCTTTACGCATGCCTAACATACGCCACTTAACAACCACTAGTTGACCATTGGTCCTTGCATGAACTTGACCATGAATGACACTCCTGGCACTGAATTATAAAATCAGATCGAGCATGTTAACCTCTAGAGACTGTCGAACAAGCTGTCGATCGTAAACACCGATGTGTGTTAGCACTGTACACTCAGTACTTTCCAGAGACCTGTGAAAAAATATCACAGGCATATTACTCGGGTGGGATTCGAACCCACGACCCTTGCAATTCTAGAGCAGTGTCTTACCAACTAGACTATCGAGATTGCCCGGTAGTTCAAATCCTATTTTTGGCATTAATTTTGGTTTTTACCCAAACAGAGTGAATAAATCATTATTTAATTTTATTTTTAGGATCTTGTGTTTTTGAGAATGGAGTCTGTGGTTGGAACGATGAAAGTCTTGGCTCCTACAAGTGGGAGCTCGGATCTGGAGCTACTCCGTCGGCAAACACTGGTCCCTCCAAGGATCACACTCTTAACAATGCTGCAGGTCATTACATGTTTGTGAACGCCAACTCTGGATCCAGCTACAGCCAGGCTACTCTAGTGTCACCAACTCTCAACCAAGCCTCCTCTACATGTCTGCTAACGTTCTGGTACCACATGTACGGAAAAGGTAAAGTCAAATAAATACTTTCAAAGACACAGGGGTCGATTTCACAAAGAGTTAGGACTCGTCTTATCTCGAGTTACTTAGGACTAATCTTAAGGTCTGTATGCTACAGTGCAGGGTTGGGACTTGTCCTAAGTCATAAGATTAGTCTTAAGTTAGGAAGAGTTTTGTGAAATCGACGGCTGGACACCTTTGGTAATTGTCCAGGACCAGTGTTCTCACTTGGTTTATCCCAACATATGCCTAAAATATTCAAACCTGTGAAAATTTTGGCTCAATTGGTCATTGAAGTTGCAAGAGAATAATACAAGAAAAAAATACATTTGTTGCACAACTTTGTGTGCTTTCAGATGCCTATTAAAAGGATTCAGACCTAAAGTCGTTTATTATTTAAGTGAGAAATTAACTATGTCTCAAAAACTACAGAGAGAGCCGTTTTTCACAAGGTTTTATACTATCAACAACTCTCGTACCAAGTAAGTTCTTATGCTAACAATTATTTTGAGAAACTACAATTAGTGTCCAGTGCCTTAAAAAACAAATTTTTTGTATTCTTCCTGCCAATGACTCTGAGTGTACAGGCCTCATTTTATCAAATTTATTTGCGAGTCTACATAATATTTTTGAAATCTATAATTTGTACAATTTTTCCTTCATTTTTAGACATTGGGTCTCTCGAGGTGTACATGTCAACCGGGCCGACTAGGACAAGTCTAGTGTACTTTAACCGTGACCGGCCAGACCAATGGAACAATCTACAGTATGGTCTGGGAAGGGTCACTCAACCATTCACAGTAAGTCTAGCATCATTTTATTGGAACTACCTGGTTGGGATTCGAACCCCCCAACCTTGTGTAATGTGTAAACCTTGTGTTAGGCCCAGCAGTCTACTTTATAGCTTTGGTCCAGTTTATACCATTTGAACTAGTCTAATCCGGTCCCAATCTTTTAATAGATTACACATGTACATGATGTTAAGGTGTGGTCCAATTTGTGCCAGTCTAAACTAGTCTAATCCGGTCCCAATCTTTTTATAGATTACATGTTGTTAAGCTGTGGTCCACTTTGTGCCAGTTTAAACTAGTCTAATCCGGTCCCAATCTTTCTAAAGATTGCATACATGTACATGTATGTTGTTAAGCTTTGATCCAGTTTATACCAGTTTGAACTAGTCTAACCCGGTTCCAATCTTTTTATAGATTATATGTTGTTAAGCTGTGGTCCAATTTGTGCCAGTTTGAACTAGTCTAACCCAGTTCTAATCTCCCTATAGATAACATTTGAAGCCACCAGATCCTTCACTGTCCTTGGTGATATTGCTCTCGATGACATCTCCTTCACTGGCTGCAATCTTCCAGGTAAGTTTTTATCGTCGGCTTCCAAAAAAGGACTGATTTAATTTCATGAGCTTTTCTATAATCTAATAAGGTGAGGTTTGCGGTAGCACCATGTGTAAATCTTTTCTCTGAATAGAAACGGTGGTTTTGGGCACCCGAGTTGTCAACAACTGACCAATCAGAAACAAATCTAATCAAAAGATTATGGTGCTACCGAAAACCTCAACTGGTTATATTCCCACTATGCAAAGTTTGAAATCCTACTTGTATAATATACAACTTATACGAATGACGTCATTAGAGTTGGGCGCCCTCAACTAGAGGTCGAAAGGATAGCATTTAATGGCCAATCCTGCCGCACGTACAAATCTTTAAATTGTTTTGTCATCGCTTTTCCTCGTAGATGGCCGCTGGATGACTTCAATGCATAAGGTCTGTTGAACAATTTGATTGATAAAATAAGTGCGCTTATAAATACTTTCTATACAATTATTAATTTTTTTTACCAGCTGCCTCAACTACACCGTGTGGATCCGATCAGTTCACTTGTACCCGTGGCAACTGTGTGGACAACAATCGTCTCTGTGACCTCACTGATGACTGTGGAGACTACAGTGATGAGCAATCTTGCGGTGAGACAAAACAATCAAGTTTTAAAGGAACACGTTGCCTTGGATCGGTCGAGTTGGTCTTTGAAAAGCGTTTGTAACCGTTTTTTATAAAATGCATATGGGTAGAAAGATGTTGTAAAAGTAGAATACAATGATCCACACAAACATGCCTCGAAATTGCATGGTTTTCCGTTTACCTCGTCGACTAACACGTCGGCCATTTATGGGGGTCAAAATTTTGACTCCCATAAGTGGCCGGCTGTGTTAGTTTGCACAGTAGAAGGAAAACCACGCACTTTCGAGGGAAACTTGTGTGGATCATTGTATTCTACTTTTAAAACATCTTTCCAACCATATGCATTTTATAAAAAACGGTTACAAACGCTTTTGTTTTGACCAACTCGTCCGATCCAAGGCAACGTGTTCCTTTAAGAAACTTTTGTTTGCTTTTATATAAACTAAATTATTTAAGTTCTGGTTTTGGGCAAAGTAATGCTTATTGAAAGGCAAAATAATTAAGAGAGATGAAATAAAAGTCACCCGTGAAAGCTGAATGCAGTTCATACTCATTAAGACATGGTTCTGGTCCACCCTACATACACGATCTCTTGACACCCCTACAACTAGACCAGGTCTAAGATCTATCAGCAACACACTCCGTGTTCCTCGAACTCGCCTGGCCAGTTACGGGGACAGGGCTTACTCCAACATAGCACCAAGACTCTGGAACTCACTTCCGGAATACATCAGACAAATACACAACATCACTCTCTTCCAGCAGAAACTCAAAACACACTTGTTCTTGCTTGCTTTCCAACAACTGCTAAAACTTGACCGGCGCCTTTGAATGTTTATCTTTTTCAGTAAAGTGCGCCTTTAAATGCTGTAGTTTATTTTGTGAGAATATCAAATCCGTTCAGTGGGTACCAACCGTATTTCTTGCTTCATCAGTCGCAAATTGACACCACAGGATTTCACTCTCTCCCAAAACTCGCCTTCTGATTCTCTTTAATGGTGATTGCAAGGGCAGAATTCGACTTTAAGCAGAACCTTGAAATAAGGCCCAGGTAAATTAATGTATTATGTAACTTTTAAGACTTTTGTTTATTGTTTTCTTTTTGCAGACAACTACCACATTTGTGATTTTGAGAATGCCTTGTGTGGCTGGAATCAGCTGGACATTGATGAGCTGGATTGGAGGCTTGGACAAGGCCAGACTCGGACACCCTGGACTGGACCCGCTAGAGACCACACCACTGGACTCTCTACGGGTCAGTAATAATAATAATGTGTGTTGTGTTGTCATTTAGCCTTCGAGAAAGACTCTGCATGTATAAATAATGCCTATCAATATGCGGAAAAGAAACACAAAGTTACAAAGTTAAACATAAATTAGCTTAACTTATCTAATGAAAGGGGAAACTTCAGTTTGAATTGAATGGGATTAATTAAATATTGTGCAAATTTTCCATGGCACGAACTGGCAAGTCCATCCTTAGGTATAAGGAGCATGTGGTAAGCTTTTGTGCTTTTGTCCAGAGTGTCCATATTCATTCACTTAGAGAAAGTTCGAGTGTGCACAATGGTTAACTAAAGGTTGACCATTTTGACTTTAACCCAGGCTGGTCAACCATTGGTTGACTACTGTGGTCGACCATTTGGAACCAGCCTCGAGCCCATGGTTTCTTCACTGGTCCCAACAGCATGTTCCATTCTAACATGTGTTTAGCGCAGAAGGGTACCAGTGACACTTTAGCAAAAAGGTGGAAGGTTGACTAGACTACCAACGAGTCGTTCGGATGAGTACGTCATTGCGCGTGTGCGTTGCTAGTCTGTGGTCGACCACAGGTGGACTAAATGTGCGCACTCCAACTTGCTCTAAGCTGCCTGACTATTTTTGTGTTGACAGGAACCTATCTTTATTTGGAATCCTCCTCAACCAAGGAGGATGACCGTGCCATCCTCTCCAGCAGTTTCAACATCCAAGCCGACACCACCTCCAACTGCAAGATCCGTTTCTACTACCACATGTACGGCATCGACACCGGTACTCTGAATGTCTACATCTGGGATACCATCTACGGCACCATGCAGAATGTGTGGAGCATGTCCGGGTACCAGGGAGACTTCTACGAGAGGGCCGAGGTCACGCTGGGATGGGACAAGAACTTCCAGGTCAGAGATCATTTTAGTTTTTTTTTGTAGGGGGGGGGGGATGAAATAAGAACCCAGAGAATGCTGAACTTTTTGGTGACTTTTTTGTTCTAGCATGTACTGATTGAACTTGTGAAGGAAACAAATTTGTTCATTTTTATGGGCCCCAATGATGAAATGCTCGCTAGACTTGCTCATTCCAAAGGATAAGTAACCCAATACAGCAATACAGTGCACAACTTTCCTTCTGTCAATGGTTATAGTTCTGCTGAAGGACCAGGAACTTGTAAAGGAATAGATCTAACACTAATGCAGCTTCAAATGCTTTGTTTGTGCAGGAAAAATGAACTGAGTGCTTTGGGACATCAATTGGGTGTGATACAGCGCTGTTATAAGAACTGAATATTGTACAAATGACTATAGTCTATTGTTGGTATTTTATAGGAGAAACTTTTTTATTTTAAGCAAAAGTAAACAAGAAGGGGACCAGTCACAATCAATGTACATAAGGAACTTGGTATTTTCTTTGGTAACCAGCTTCATCTCAGAACTTGTTTGTTATATAAGCATGTTTATTTACTTGGACCCTGTTTTATTTCCGTTTGTACTCTTGCAGGTATTAATTGAAGCGACTGCCGGTGACGGACCTTACGGCGACATTGCCATCGACGATATCTCTTTCTCAACAGCCTGTAAGGAATACACCGGTAGCCTGCCGACCAACCCTAAACCAACTGCTATACCCAAACCGGTCGACCCCTGCCCGGGTGGTCAGTTTGCTTGTACGGACGGTACTTGCATTAACCCACTCTTAGTGTGCGATGGAAACAATGACTGCCCTGATCAGTCCGATGAAGCTAATTGTGGTAAGTTAAAAGAACTACTTAGGTTACACAAAGAAAAATTGGAGCGGGATTTTAACCAACAGCCTTAGGTTAAACGTGCCGGCGCTGTACCAACTGAGCTAGCGCTCTCCCTATTTTGTCAATGGGATATTTTTTAGGGAAATAACTTCTGAAAACTTTTAGGCCTACACAACACACATGTACGTGTCGTTGCTGTACCAACTGAGCTCTTTATTTTGTCAATATAGTTGTTCAATAACGAAAAAGTATAGTGAGAAAGGAGAGTTAGCTCAGTTTTTAGAGCGCCGGAACATAAACCAAGGGGTGGCCACTTGCATTACCTGAAATTTATGTAAATGACAAAATTATTTTTTTGTTTTTGCCTTTACACTGATGTGTATTTAGCACTCTATACTAGGTACTTTTCTGAGTTCTTAGAAAAAAAATCCACAGGCAAGTGGGATGTGAACCCATGATCTTTGCATTGCTAGAGAAGATGTCTTTCCTTTAGAACTATGAGCTAGCCTGGTAGCTAGAGGCAGTACATTTATAAATATACATATAGTTCCAAAGTGTAACAACTTGACTTGAATATTTATTTGTGAAACAATTCTCCTTCTCTAGGCAACTGTGATTTTGAAAAGGATGAGTGTGGTTGGACCGGAATGACGGCAGGTCTCTATCAATGGGAAAGAAGACTGTCCTCTGATACTTCCAAACCTCACGCTCCAAACACTGACCATACCTCTGGTACTGGAGCATACATGTTTGTAGACAGTACAACTGGAACTTTCCTAACTACGGCAATTTTACAGAGTCCGTTGCTTGGTGATCTTGGATCAAAGTAAGAATAATCTTTATTACTTGAGACTTGGTGGTGACTAGAGCAGGCTAGAGTTTTGTTCTTACCCTAAAGCCCGGTTCATACTTCATGCGAATGTGAATGCGAAGTGAATTTGGCATGAAGTTGACGTCACAACTCTCCTTTCGCAGCGACTTTCGCAAGTGAGTTGAGCAGAGTTGAACTGCTGCGAATTATTTGTTGCAAATTTGTGGCGTCAACATTCGCTTCGCATTCACGCTCACACAAAGTATGAACCGGACTTTATTAAGCACTCTATACTCAGTGCTTTCCGCAGTTTTGTAAAAGGAAAACAGGGGCATATCACCCAGGACCTTGACAAGAGCAGGCTAGTCAAACATTGAGACCAATTAAGAAGTTGCAAAAAACTAAATAAAACAAGCCCCTCTGAACACGGTTGGGCGACCGACTGAATGAGTGATTAAAATCAAACAAAACACTGTCTACTTTCACACACAAAAATGTTTAAAAATAATTATTTTTATTTTCATGAACTTCTCTTTTTCTCATCTCTCTAGGTGTGAGTTGAACTTCTGGTATCATTTCCAAGGTGGTAATGATCCCGGATCGTTGGTCGCCACCGTTTATCAGAACTCTCTCCCTGACGGCAGCACGGTAATCAAATCAGCATCAGCAGATCAGTGGAAGTCTGGCAAACTGAAGGTTGGACCTCGAGTCGCAAACACTTTCACGGTGAGTATATTATGTGATCCCCTGGCTGCCGCTTCCAAGATGTATTACAGCCTTTGGTATGATCCCTAGCTACACGGAAGCTCAAACGATGGTATGGTTTGTGATTGGCACCCTCAAACAAAGATATAAATAGGCAACATGGGCCAAATAGCTCAGTTAGAGCGCTGACTTGTTAAAAGGGAAAGGACAAGTTTTTCCAGAAAAACAAACAGTTGGTGACTCTCTTAACGATATTTTGTATAAATTGTGTCGTCATGGACACTCCAATTGAGAAGGTGGAGCTGTCTATATACAAGTTTTGACCTAATTTCCCAAAATTGCCAAACACCGCAGCCTTTCACTATGCCTTGCTTCTTTGGTACCTGGGCCCAATTTCATAGAGCTGCTAAGCACAAATATTTGCTTAGCATGAAATTTCTGTCTCAATAAAAACATGATTACCAACCAAATGTCCACATGATTGTCAGGATGAGCACACAACAGCTGAATACCAGTAACAGGCAATATGCAACAAGTGGAAATTCGGTTGGTAATCCTGTTTTTATCAATGAAGAAATGTCATGCTTAGCAAATTGTTGTGCTAAGCAGCTCTATGAAATTGGGCCCAGAAGTGTAATCCCTAGTAATAATAATAATAACAACTTTCGATTTATATAGCGCCTAATAACTACATGTAATACTTAATACTCTAAGCGCTTTACATTAGTGCCCTGGTCATAGGGCCAATAACATCCCTTTTTAATGTTTCTCAGCTCCCTTGGGAGTATACAACCTGGGCAACAGTTTATATCGATCCAAAGGCTTTTTCATTCACAATATCACACTTGAACGCACTCAGAGCTGACAAGTTTTTCATATACTTTCTTCTTGTCTGTTCCAGATTCGTTTTGAGGCTTCCCCCGGATCCAGCTTCTTGGATCCCAAGCAGCTGACAAACATCGCCATTGATGACATCACCTTTGACAAATGCGGCAAAGATTCAGGTAAGAAAACCTGCGTCGGATGGTGCAGGGAAGGGATGTCGTTACTTTTAACCAAGAATCCATCGGTTTTTTAATAAGGTGCTACAATATAAAGGTGCTACTTTGGATCTTAGAATTCAAAACTTAAAAACCCATCTTTCTTTAAAAATGCATAAACAGTATAACTGTATAAAAAGCGCCTCTACCTTGTTGGCAGATACGTGCACTATAAAAGACTTTGTTATTATTATTATTTTTATTATTATATTGCACTCCTCGCAGGGTTCGTGCTCACACACTTTAGTGCTTGCAAGTTCTGAAGCTTTTTTCTCTCACAGTTCAGAGTTTTGTTTTCGACAGCCTATTCGTGGCCATCATCTACTCGGATATCCTTTTAAGGCAAATTACACCAAATGAATACAATAGGAGTTATACAGAAAAGCTGTGTGCTTTGGTTTTGCATAAAGCAAACTTGTTGTTTATTTTATTCCTTGCTCCCAGATTTGAACTGTGACTTTGAAGGGAATACTATCTGTGGATGGCAGCATGACCAAGTCGCTGACTTCAAGTGGTCAGTTCAGAAGGGAAGTACAGGCTCATCTGGAACTGGACCCCAGTTTGATCACACTCTAGGCACAGGTTAGTCATTGTCTACTAAATCACCCAATCGTTGCTGCATTCACTCGCAAAAAAAAGGTGTTATGCAAGTACTGGGTATTGAAACAATTTTGCTAAGTAGGATTTGAAACTTTACATGGTGGAAATACGAAATAGAAAGGTTTGGGGTAACACCATGTAATGAAACCAACGGTTCTTTTCAGAACCACCCCAACTCATTAGAGATAGTCATTACATGGTGTTACTGCAAACGTTTCTATAACAATTTTGCTGTTCGTTATTAGCCGAGCGGTGTAGGGCAGTGGACTAAAATTCTGTAATTTACTGAATGTGGGGTAAAATCCTGGCCTGGTCAGTCTTGTATCCTTAAGCAAGGCACTTTATCATAATTGCTTCTCTCCACGCAGCAGTACAAATTGGTACTGGGCGAAAGCTGTGGAGTAACCTGCGACTGACAACTTTTTTTATGAGTTATCACCCAACTCACAAGGCCTCTTCAAGTTGAGAACTGCCACCAGGGACATGTTGCCACCTACTCCTGGGGCTGAAACAGAGTAACCCCTTTCACAGTCCATAAGGATGACTTTTAAAATCCGCCATTTCGACTTGCTTTTTTTGCAGGTAAAGGCTACTACATGTTCATCGAGGCATCTTCCCCACGGACACAAGGTGACAAGGCAAGACTAATGTCAGGAGACATCGCACCAAGCTCAGAGTACTGTGTGGAGTTCTGGTATCACATGTTCGGTCCAGACATTGCTGACTTGAATCTGTACTTGATGACTAGTGATGACAAGGCTTATACGTTGGTAAGGATAAACCTTATTTATTATTTGTATGCAAGTTTACCTCAAACAATGCTAAGAGCCACTCTTGTATGGGGCTACAAGAAGCAAAAGTACTAAAGATGAAAGTAACTCAGGGAGCTGAAGGCAGGAATTTATATTCCTCTTAAAACATTCTAGATAGGATGAAAGGAAACATGCACCAGGCATGGAGTTTCAAAGCGATGCAATACGTGGAACAAAGCTAGTGGAATGGCTCTCTGTTACTACATCTCAGTAAAGAAAGTGTGTATTGGTGAGAAGAAGCAGAAAGTCTGGTTTCATGTTCAAAAATTTACCGCAGGAGGAATTGGGTGGCATGAAATTTACCATGAAATGTCTGGGGAAGAGGTTGTTGTAACATTTATCCCAATGCTTAACCAACAAGATTAACAATACATGTATGAAAACATTAGTCCATAGGGGGGTATAGTTGTCTTTATAACGTTTGTTAATATCATTAATATTTATATCATTGAGTTATATATAAGAACTAGAGGGCGCACGAGTGATGCTTCGTGCACAAACGCCACGGGACCGCAAGGTGACAAGCGCGTCATTCTGCACGCGTGCTGAATATGAAATACACGTTTGAGTTTTTTTTTATTGAATGCTCACGCGATGCTGTTTGTTCAACTTACAAAATGGCCGCACAAACACACGCTGTGAGATAGCTGTTTTGTCAACTTAGAAAATGGCCGCCTGCTCGCATGCCAGAGCGCGTATTTAGGCCAGTGCGCCCTCCTCTATGATTTATATCAAATTTCTATTTCTGAATAGATGTACAAGAAGTCAGGAACCCAGTCCAATGTCTGGCATCTCGCTCATGACTACATGACAAGTAACAAAACCTACCAGGTGGTCTTTGAAGGGGTCGTAGGTCGTTCATATGGTGGTGACATCGCTGTTGATGATATAAAGTTAACACCCGGACAGTGTCCTCCTGCACGTAAGTTTGTCATCTAAGGACAATTTTTCATCGCTTTAGTTTGGAGTTTTAAATTTGGTGGTTACAGATAAGTTCTTACTCCTGTTTGCAACGTCAAGACCACACCAGCTCTTTTCCGAGCCAACACTCCTCAAAAGATAATTTCCTATGATGTACCCGCAAGATACTCTCCCCGCACTATATACCGTCACTCTTGTTTTCAAATACCCGGCTGTCAGACAAACATTCCACACCACCCACAGGATTACTGCGTCATTGACACGCCAAACCGCACCATGGCATAGTTAGTCGCAGGGTAACATGCAATTTGGACGCACGCCTAAGAGAAGTTTAACACTTTTGTCTGAGTGCAAATTGCTATTTTTTTCTTAAATGAGTAAAAGATATCTCTACACGACCCTGATCGCCCAAATTTGTTTTATTTTGGTGGTTTACAGATGAGTGTACTTTTGAGTATGACATGTGTGCGTGGGAGAACGACCAGAAGGATACGGCTGGCTTCGATTGGAAGAGAGGAAGAAATGGTGACAAGGACGCTGGCACTGGACCCGCTGTAGATCACACCTACTCAACATCATTAGGTAAGTAAATTTACCTCATTAATCAGGATTTTTTGTTTTCCCCCTGAGGAGGGTTTTTGTTCAAGCTACTTTAATGTACAACATGTACAGAGCTACACAAACTACTGGTAAAACCAACTACTTTTACAACGATACGTAAAGAGAATTGGAGAGGTCCCTCTGAGGTTTTGGATTAAATCAGTCACCAAAAACAGAGAAAGAAATTAAACAATTTTTTCTTTCATTATTTCTTGCAACTTCTATGACCAATTGGGCCCAAGTTTTTACAGGTTGTTATGCATATGTTGGGATACATATACACCAAGTGAGAATACTGGTCTTTGATCAAAAGTGTACCCTGCCTTTAATGAAGCATCACTGGAAAAAACAAGAAAAAAAGGAGTAACTCAGCTTTTTCTCCTCTTTAAAGGTTACTTCATGTACGCCAACGTCTTAGTCTCGTCAAAGCGGCAGACGGGTGACGACGCTCGTCTCCTCAGCGCCGTCTACGATCCCGGCGCCGATCGCTGCATGACATTCTGGTACCACATGAGCGGTGACGATATCGGATCACTCAGTGTCTACAAGAAGGACGAGGGCGACACATTCGTGACGTCGAGTTGGTCTCGTAAGGGGAACCAAGGCGATATGTGGAGAGTGGCGAGAGTGACCATTGATTCCAATTCTCCGAAGAAGTTCAGAGTAAGTTTGATGACTTGTGGGTGAGCGGTCGAGTTCACAGGACCCAGACTCTGGTGTTGTCAGTTGGTTCACGCCTATCTCCTGTGTCCACGTCCTAAAGCCTAACGCCGTCCTAAAGATTTCGCTAGGCCGGCCAAGTTGTTTGGCCCAGGATGATCGAGGGCGGCCTCTGGGTCTCTTCCAGCCAGGAGCCGGTGCTAGGCCTCCCCTGGAGTTGATGGCGATACTTAGAGCTTTTTTAGTTGGTTCAAATCCCTGTCATATCTCTTGTGCCCTTGAGCAAGGCACGAACCTATAATTGTTTTGTAAAAAGTTGGGAAGGTCTCTTCTACTAGCCATGCCCCTAGTGGATAATACCCTTGCCTACATCTTTACGGACTGTGAAGGGGGGTAACCCTGTTTCAGCCCCAGGAGTAGGTGGCGCTGTGTCCCTGGTGACAGTTGATTTGGGCCGATCATTTAAGTGTAGCCCTCATTTTAAAGTTGCCTTCTGTAGCCTTGTGATGTTTGGCAACCTCTCATAAACAAATGTTTTTAAGACGGTTTGGAACAAAATTGCTTTACAAAAATATAAATAAACTGTTTTAATTTCTTAACAGCTTGTCTACGAAGCAGTCGCAGGGACCGCCACCTCTGGTGACATAGCCATTGACGACATTGATATCACTGACGGCTCTTGCCCACCGGCCGGTTTCTGCGATTTTGAAATCGACGAGTGTACATGGACCAACTACAGGGGTACTGAGGATGATTTTGATTGGCTGCGGAATGCTGGAGGAACGCCGAGCTACGCGACTGGACCGTCTACTGATCATACGACTGGAACTGGAAGAGGTCAGAGAGAGTTAATAAATTACACAAATGTTTTTTGATGATAATAATAGTGGCTTCTGTAGCACTCCAATCCGTCACTCTGTGACACTAAAGGTGCTTCAACATTCAGTATTTTACTGTAAGATTTTGTTGAGCTTGAAGTACGAGACCAATTCCTTTACCAGTGCCTTTGTGGCACAAGATGCTGCGTCACATCAGGAACACCAGGGAGAAGTGTCCTGAAGACGAGCAGAGTTTACTAATCAAAACGTCGAGACCACACCAGCTCTTTTCAGAGCCAACACTCCCTCAACAGAGATTTATAATAATAATATATATAATAATAGTAATAAGACTTGTAATGCGCACGTATCCACCCTCTTGGGTGTTCAAGGCGCAGTAAAAACCAACAACAAACAAAACGAAAACAAAACAGAGAAAAACAGACACAACAAAATTAGTCCTTGAAAACCTGTGACATAAGACAAGTTTTGAGAAGAGATTTGATTGTTGTGATCTAATTTAATTCAGTTGAAGCCCCAGTTTTACTATTTTTTGTAGTTTTTGCTTACTGCTGTACTATTCATAAAGCTTCAAGCATCACTTTTGAAGGGTCATTTATTTCTCTTTGTTTCTGGAATACATTCTGCAGGTTTCTACATCTTCCTGGAGACTTCAAGTCCGAGGGTCAACGGAGACAAAGCCTGGTTCGTCAGCGAACACATTGACCCCTCAGCAGGGCGCTGCCTAACCTTCTGGTACCACATGTACGGCAGTACTGTCAACGCTTTGAATGTCTACGTCCAGTCGGCTAAAGCGAGTAGTCTGGCCCAGGTCTGGACCCGGTCTGGATCACAAGGAAACTACTGGCGCATGGGTGAAGCTTCTCTGTCTTCTAACGACGAGTTCTGGGTAAGATAATTATCTTTAACATTAGTTTTTAACCATTATTGTTTAGAGCAGAGAGCTGAGATGGTTTAAAGAAAAGGGGTACTAATGTTAAACAAATGTTATTACAAATTGGAGCTCCCAACTATGACGCTTTGAGAGTGATTACGTAACGGGGCTTTTTGCAAATCTCTCAGAAAAGCGCTGGATAAGGGAATGAAAAGATTTTTTACACAATTGAAATCTATTAATGAGCATATGACTTGACGTGAAATTCAGCAAAGTTCACGACTTGACATTTTCGTTCAAGCGATTTTTAATATTGGTTCAGAGCTATGATCAATGTTCGCTCTTTGTGAAACCAGCCCTACATTCTAATCGCATCGATTATAATCGAATCGACTTGAACTTTGTGTCTCATTCAGGCCATCTTTGAGGGAATCGCTGGGACGGACTACCGGGGAGACATTGCCATCGATGACGTGGATCTTTGGTCCGGTCCTTGCCCTCCGACGATGCCCCCTCCTACTACACCACCTCCACCTCCTGTTTATCGTAAGTACCTTGGAAACACGTACTTGATTATTACATAGTCTCTGTGGACATTCCTATTACTCAACAATAAACTCTCCTGACAATGAATAGAGCAAGCTAGTCGAAACGTTGAGACCAATGCGCCTTATTTTTGAATGCGCGAGGGCGCTATAAATACTGGGTTTTTTTCACTTCCGGGGTATACGCAATTCGCCCTGCACAGATTAATTGGCGTTCTGTCACTTTCGTTGCACCACAGTTTCAATTGCTTTAGAGATGGGTTATAACGCCTCCTGTGAAAGTCTTATTGTCCGTGATGAATTAGATGTCTGTGGTGGTAATGTGTTCCAATCTTTAATAACTGTTTTGGGTAGGAATGAATATACCGCGGAAGTGATTGAGAGCGCCCTCACGTGGTCAAAAATATGGCCCATTAAGAACTCCACTCCGTGGTAGTGCATTTAAAACAATCCTATAAGCTAAAGTAGTAGTCCATACAATTTTCTACCTTCTGTTCAAGTAGTAGTAAATAAGCAGGACAGTTCTTTTCAGAACTGAGAAGTCTCCCGAAAAACCTAGAAAATCTTCTCCGTGGTACAGTAGTAGAATTAGCAAGACAGTTTTCTAAAGAACAAACTCTACCGGCAAGTAGACACACACATGGTATTACTGCAAACCAAATATAAATGTTGTCCCTATAATTGTTATGTTATTGTTGTATTCTTTTCTTTGTAGCTCCTAATACCCACGATTGTGACTTTGATGAAATCACGCAGTAAACATCAGAGCCCAATTTCATAGAGCTGCTAACCACAAAAATTTGCTTAGCATGACATTTCTTCCTTTATAAAAACAAGATTGCCAACCAAATTTCCACTTGATTTTCAGGATAAGCAAACAACAGCTGAATACCAGTAACAAGCAATATGCAACCATGGAAATTGGGTTTGTAATCCTAATTTTATCATCAAGGAAGAAATTTCATAATTCATGCTAAGCAAATTTTTGTGCTTAGCACCTCTATGAAATTGGGCCCAGGCCAGCCAGTAACTATTCTCATTCTTGTATTCATTGACTTGCAGCTCCTAATACCCATGATTGTGACTTTGAGAGCGGTCTGTGTGGATGGAAGCAGATGGCTACACCTGATGATCAGTTTGATTGGACTCGGACTACAGGTGCCACCGGTAGCACCGGTACAGGGCCTTCTGCGGATCATACTTATGCAGATTCCTCAGGTATGTGGTCATTCTAAAACGTACTGTATTGTTTACCTTGCTTTGTCTCGTCTCCTGGAGAAGATCAGAGCAAACTGACCGAAGTTGTCAATCACTGTAACACTACTCTATAGAGATTTACACATGGTTCTACCGCAAACCTCAACTAATATGTTATTATTAATTTTTGTTTGTGAAACCAAGATCACTGTGTGGCAAAGTTTGCTATGCAGTGTATGTTGTCATGCACGACTCGCGCACGCATCGCCTATTTCTTTGTGTGGGTTTAACAGCGCCCTCTCTTGATATTTTGCTATTCGCGATAAACCTTATGGAGAAACAGATTGTGATCCCCTGGCTGCCGCTTTTCAGGATGTGTTGTTAACGTTCTGACGTAGGTGTGATCCCTGGCTACATGAATGTTAATGGTTGTGTGACTTTTGACTGGCACCCGTTGAGTTGTCAACCACCGGTTTTTCTCAGAACAGGGCCCATTTTCATAGAGCTGCTAAGCACACAAATTTGCTTAGCATGAAATTTCTCCCTTGATAAAAACAGGAATGTCAACCAAATTCCCATGTGATTTTTAGGACAAGCAAACAAGAATACCAGTATCAAGCAATATGCAACAAATTTAAATTTGGCTGGTAATCCTGTTTTTATCAAGAAAGAGATTTCATGCTTAGCAAATTTTTGTGCTTAGCAGCTCTATGAAATTGGGCCCTGGTGCTATCACAAACCTCACCTTATTATAAATATGGATTTATAATGCCACTTTTCCAGAAAACCGATCAAGGCGCCTACACAAAATGAAAACATTGTACAATAGAAAATGAAGAATAAACAAAACATACTCCCACCAAGTTTTAAATCCTACTAATTTTAAATCCTACTAATTTTATTTCTGTGTTTTCAGGGCACTATGTTTACATCGAGGTCAGCACACAAACAAAGGATAATGTCGCCAGATTGAAGTCCGAGTATTTCAAAGACGCCACGCAGTCTGGTTACTGTATGGAATTCTGGTACCACATGTATGGCGAGCACATCGGTAGTCTGAACATCTACACCGAGACGTTTGATGACAGTAAAGAGACGCTGGTGTGGCAGAAGATGGGATCCTTCGGTCCGCAATGGAACCAGGGACAGGTGCACTTCACAGAAACCAAACAATATCAGGTATGGTTAAAACATTTGTTTGGAAATGTACAGGCGTTGGAGCTGGAGGGTCGCTCGCAGGATCCTCATAGTTCCCAAATCCACGCTTTCTGTAGCGGGTTTGTTGTCACCAAAAAATCAAATGAGATTTGGAAGAGCCATTGACTCCTTTTTATGAACTACAGTTGTTATCCCCTGGTGTGCCTTCTGGCTACTACTCTCCCTGGGTCATTCATTGTTGCCCTCCACTGGAGGGCCACATGCCATGGCCCAATTTCATAAAGCTGCTTAAGCACAAAAAAAAGGAGTTAAGCACAACAAAATCATGCTTACCAGAATAAGTTTACCGGCCAAACCATCATGTCACACATACAATTTGCGAGTGGTATTCTGCTCATTTCTGCAGAAATATTTTCTACCTAAGCAGCTCTATGAAATTAGGCCAAGGTGGCCAGATGGACAACTTCAACTATGTGCTGTGTTCTTGGACTTGTTTTTTTATAATTGTGATTAAATACCCAGGGTTGGATTTCACAAAGAGTTAGGACTAGTCTTATCTTGAGTTAGGACGAGTTACTAGTCATAACTTAGGACTAGCTGTACGTTTTTGATATCTCTTAGGACTAGTCCTAACTCTTTGTGAAATCGACCCCTGGAAAGTCTATTAAAGGCTACACTTTTGTATATGATGCATATGAGCTCTTGATATTATGAAGTTTTTTTATTTTTTCTTACCTCAGTATTTTTTCCCCTTGTCCATTTCAACAGGTCCTTCTGGAAGGAACTGCCGGACCGAGCTACATGGGAGACATTTCCATCGATGACATCAAGTTCCATACTGGAATATGTCCACCAGGAGGTAATTTAGCTTGTCCGGAGTGGCGTGGCTTAGTGGTCAAGCGCTCTGGACTCAAGCTCTGGTGTTTCTGACCAGCAGAGTGTAGGTTCGAGTCCTGTTCTTCACTTTGTGTCCATAAGGAAGACACCTAAACACTTTACCCTTATTGCTGTGTCCTTCGGATGTGATGTATTTAAAGGTGTAGGTCCCATGATTTGTGTAAAGTACAGAAAATAACAGAGCACACTTGTGGTTATGAGAAGGGATTACAATATGTGTTCCAGGTTCTTTTTTGTGCATTGCACAACACAAAGGACCCATAGCTTTACATGTACATCCCATCTGAAGGACACAACTTAAAGTGTCTTGCTTAAAGGACACGTGTGTCAAGACACGGACAAGAACCACTCGCTCTCCTGAAACACCAGAATGAGTCCAGTGCCATGACCGCTCGGCCACTATTCATTATAATACAGGTTCATCATAAAACGAGAAAGTCATTCAAAATTGTTTCAATTCAAACTTTCTATTCTTCTTTGCTGTGTTGAATGAAGTGACAACATGGCTTCATATACATTTTAAAAATTGTGGAAAGTTTAATGATTTGTTTGTTTGTTTGTTTGTTTGTTTGTTTGTTTTATTTCCATTTGTACAACAAAAAATACAACAATGATGATTTCAAGTATATAAATACTGTTATAAATTTAAATTAAGTACAAATGGGGGTTGCAGCCAGAGGAGGTAAGACCCTCCTGTAGTGGAGCACCCTAACTGCTATAAAAAAAAAAAAATGAAATGCTGCACTGGTTTCACAAATGACAAGTGTAATATGTTGTCTTTCTTTGCTCTTCAAACAGAGTTGTGCGACTTTGAAAATGGCTTGTGCGGATACACCCAAGACAAAACGGAGCAATTTGATTGGAAACTGCATAAGGGTCACACCCCTAGTTACGGAACGGGACCATCACATGATCACACCTACCAGACGCCAGCTGGTAAGTTTTTGATGTAAACCTTTCAACCTGCCTTTCCCAAAACGCTGACCAAAAGTGGATGTACCTATGCCTACATCTATACAGACTGTGAAGGGGGTAACCCTGTTTCAGCCCCAGGAGTAGGTGGCTCCTAGTGGATGATACCCATGCCTACATCCTTATGGACTGTGAAGGGGGTAGCCCTGTTTCAGCCCCAGGAGTAGGTGGCTCCTAGTGGATGATACCCATGCCTACATCCTTATGGACTGTGAAGGGGGTAACCCTGTTTCAGCCCAATGAGTAGGTGGCTCCTAGTGGATGATACCCATGCCTACATCCTTATGGACTGTGAAGGGGGTAGCCCTGTTTCAGCCCCAGGAGTAGGTGGCTCCTAGTGGATGCTACCCATGCCTACATCCTTATGGACTGTGAAGGGGGTAATCCTGTTTCAGCCCCAGGAGTAGGTGGCTCCTAGTGGATGATACCCATGCCTACATCCTTATGGACTGTGAAGGGGGTAGCCCTGTTTCAGCCCCAGGAGTAGGTGGCTCCTAGTGGATGATACCCATGCCTACATCCTTATGGACTGTGAAGGGGGTAACCCTGTTTCAGCCCAATGAGTAGGTGGCTCCAGGGGATGATACCCATGCCTACATCCTTATGGACTGTGAAGGGGGTAACCCTGTTTCAGCCCCAGGAGTAGGTGGCTCCTAGTGGATGCTACCCATGCCTACATCCTTATGGACTGTGAAGGGGGTAACCCTGTTTCAGCCCCAGGAGTACGTTGCAACCGACAAATCAGTCCAATGTACATGTACGTAGCCCTCATCTTAAAGTGGCTGTCCTGCCTTGTAACATCATCAGTTTCTCATTACAACAGTTTAATCGAATCGCTTGCTATACAGCAGTTAACGGTTGTATGGCTGCTGACTGGCACACCCGAACAAAGATATTGACAAAACAGGGAGACTGCCAATATAGGGCTAGATAGCTCAGTTGGTAGAGCGCTGGCACGTTAATCCGGAGGTCATTGGTTCAAATCCCCTCTAGTCAATTTTACTTTGTTCAACCCCTCATTTGCAGTTTACAGGTTTGCAATGTGGTTTGAACCTTAATTTTAAGACATCATCAAGGATAAGAACTTTCAACTCGGATCTATAAAGCTTGATTCAACCCCAACCATAATTATTATTGGTTTTTTTTTATCACAGGTCACTACATGTATGCTGAGATGTCTTCCCCACAAGTCACTGGTGATAAGACAAGGCTGGACAGCCCCAAGTACTCCAAGACACCCGGTCGATGTCTGCAGTTCTGGTAAGAACTTGGCTAGTCTAATCTAGTTACGTTTTTGATGTTAAGAGCATCAAATTCAGGTTCTGATATTTAAGTCATCAGAGTGTGGGTTCGAATCCCGGTCTTGACACATGTGTCCTTGAACAAGAAACTTTCCTATAATTGCTTCTCTTCACCCAGGGGTATAAATGGGTACCTGTGAGGGTAGAGGTTGATATTGTGTATGAAAAAGCCTTCAGAGTGCCACAGCAACTCGGGCTGAAGTATACCCAGGGAGTTGATAAAGATTAAAGGGATGCTATTGGCCCAGTGACCAGGGCACTGTTGTAAAGCACATTGATAGGGTTGTTGTTAAATGTGCTATATACTCTGACCCGTTTATCCAGCTATGGGGATGGGGCATTTAGTAACATCTCACCCCGCCTCTGGAACTCTCTGCCTCAACATCTAAAGAACACACATGACATCTCTCGATTCCAACATTCTCTCAAAACCCGTCTCTTCAGATTAGCCTCTGCAGATATTGAGTGAAGTTTTCTTCTTGTTCTTTGACCAGCGCCTTTGAATATTTTACAGATTAAGTACACTGTAAAAATGCTGTATTATTATTATCATTATGATTATTATGTATTTGAGATTCCTTGAGCTCTTAATTAATGTTATCCCCATCTTCAGCACCAAAGATGACATCCAGGAAAATGTCTCATGTATGATACGTGTATTATAAGACACACAAAAAGTGTTACTCTCATTTCGAAAATGATCGGAAATTGTCACATGAGCTCCACTTGACCAAAAATGGATAAACTGTCCCAGGTATTTATGACTGTATAACAATTGCATTTGGGGTCAATTTTTGTATTTATTTGTATTTATGTTTATTTGACAGGTACTACAACTATGGCTACAACATCGGCACGTTGAATGTGTACAAGAAAGCGAATGATGTTTACAACCTCATCTTCTCTAGAGACTACGATTCTTGGCAGGAGTGGCATGTCGCTGAGGTCACCGTCGACTCTATATCAGCTTTCCAGGTAAGGGTCCAAACTTGGTTGGTCGGGCATAAAAATAATTATAGTGACCATTTATAATGCGCCGTGTCTGTCTAAAAGACACTCTTGGCGCAAAAGAGATGCAGAAGCAAGTGGGCCTACAATGAGTTACATAGATTTAAGCACAAAAATTGGTTTTTAGATGAGTTTTGAAGCTGGTATAAGTAGTGACGTGTCTTAGATTTGTGGGGAGTTTGTTTGGTAGTGCTGGGCCAGAGTGTGAGAAGAGTCGGACTCCCCATGAGTGGCGTGTTTATTAGTGGATTGCGGCGTGTCTGTCTAAAAGACACTCCTGGCGCAGGAGATATGCAGAAACAAGTGGGCCTATAATGAGTTACATAGGTGAAAATTTAAGCTTAAAATTTAGTTTTTAAATGAGTTTTGAAGTTGGTATAAGTAGTGACTTGTCTGAGATTTGTGGGGAGTTCAATTTATACTGCTCGGTCAGAGTGTGAGAAGGATCGGGCTCCCCATGAGTGGCGTGTTAGTGGAATGTGTAGAAGCTTGGTGTCGGATGATCTGAGCTGCCTGGGTGGTACATGAAGATGGATTATTTCCTCCCCTTCCACCTCTGGGCACTACATGTATGTGGATTGGTTTTCAGTGGGGGAGTTGTGGCCGAGCGGATAAGAACACAACTTAAGCTCTGAAGTTTCTGGCAGAGTGTGGGTTGAGTCTGATTTGTGATACTTGTGTCCTTATGCGAGACACTTAACCATTATTGCTGCGACCTGCGATACTTCACCATGCAACCCACAAATCCCATTGACTAAACAATTGTTTACTTTCAAACTGATCAACAGATAATCTTTGAGGCCGTTCGTGGCACAAGTTGGCAAGGCGACATTGCCATCGACGACATCCGACTGCGGGACGGCGCATGCTTCCCGTTCGGCAGCTGCAACTTTGAAACCGGTGACCTTTGCACCTGGAAGAACGCAGAGTTTAACTTGGACAACTTTGATTGGATAAGGCAGAAGGGAGCTACGCTGTCGTATCAGACTGGGCCGGAAATGGATCACACATTGGGCAGTGAATATGGTAAGTGTACGAAGCCTCCTAAAGGGACAGTTTGGCAAAATATTGAACGGGTAAACCAAAAAAATACTGACATTATTTTGTTCCCTCACAGCCAACCTCCTTTTGGCTCTCCTATTAAAAAAAGACAAGCGGTCTGTTTGAAGCGAATCTGTTACAACTACTTTTATTTCCAGTAGAACCTACGTCTTCATCAAGAGCTCCGCCCCTCGTAAAGAGGGCGACACTGCCTACCTCTTATCAGCATTCTTAAACAAATCTGTTACAACTACTTTTATTTCCATTTTCAGGAACCTACGTCTTCATCGAGAGCTCCGCCCCTCGTAAAGAGGGCGACACTGCCTACCTCTTGTCGGCATTCTTAAACAAATCTGTTACAACAACTTTTATTTCCATCTTCAGGAACCTACGTCTTCATCGAGAGCTCCGCCCCTCGAAAAGAGGGCGACACCGCCTACCTCTTATCGGCATTCTTAAACAAATCTGTTACAACTACTTTTATTTCCATCTTCAGGAACCTACGTCTTCATCGAGAGCTCCGCCCCTCGAAAAGAGGGCGACACCCCCTACCTCTTATCGGCATTCTGAAACAAATCTTTTACAACCACTTTTATTTCCATCTTCAGGAACCTACGTCTTCATCGAGAGCTCCTCCCCTCGTAAAGAGGGCGACACCGCGTACCTCTTATCGGCATTTTTCGAACCCGCCGAGTACTGTTTCGAGTTCTGGTACCACATGTACGGTGGAGACATCGGAACGCTCAGCGTGAAGATCTGGCCGAGTCAGACCATCTTCACAGCCTCTGGGGATAAGGGTGACCAGTGGCGTCTTGCCAGGGTGCATGTCGTGCCGGACAGTAAATTTCCATTTGAGCTGATAGTGTCGGGAGTGGTTGGTACGTCGCATCAGGGAGACATTGCGCTGGATGATTTCGCCATCTCGGACGGAAAATGCCCAGGTAAGACTTTTAAGAAATTGCTTATCCTACCTCTTATAATTTTTTTCAATTTTTCCCACTTGTTTTCAGGACTTTGAATCTGGGACCTCTGGATTAACGTGCCAGTGCTCTACCAACTGAGATAGCCCTAAAGATTGTGACAAAATATTAGGGCTAGTTAGCTCAGTTGGTAGAGCGCCAGCATGTTAATCAGAACGTCACAGGCTTAGAGTCCTGCTTCAAAAACTTCCCAAAACGGTGCTCTTGGTTTAATTGGCTGCATATTGCGCCACGGCACCTCGTGTAACCCATTACATGGTGCTATGTATTGGTCTTGTATTTCAAAAATGTAGCTCCACAATACCTTGCAGGAAAATACTTAAAGACACTGGACACTTTTGATAATTGTCAAAGACCAGTCTTCTCACTTGGTGTATCTCAACATATGCATAAAATAACAAACCTGTGAAAATTTGAGCTCAATTGGTTGTCAAAGTGGCGAGATAATAATGAAAGAAAAAACACCCATGTCACACAAAGTTGTGTGCTTTCAGATGCTTGATTTCAAATTCGTTGAATATTACTTCTTTCGTGAAAACTATGTTACTTCAGAGGGAGCCGTTTCTCACAATGTTTTAGACTATCAACAGCTCTCCATAACTCGTTTCAAAGTGAGGTTTTATGCTAACAATTATTTTGAGTAATTACCAATAATGTCCACTGCCTTATGTTGAAGCGCCGTGAGTGTCACAGAGATGGCAAATAAGAGTGCTATTATTATTATTGTTATTATTTCGTTTGGTCATCAGATCCTGTGCCACCGTGTGTTACGCAGTGCGCCGACGATCCAGCCATGTGCGCTTCAGATTCACAGACTTGTGACTTCATCAACTACTGCAAAGACGGAACAGACGAGAGTCAGTGTGGTAAGTTATGCTAATATATGCAAACATTTGAATATTTGTATTGTCTAAAAATAAATATAAACAGTGCTTAAAGTCAATCTTTGTATATTCTTACATAATTGCTTGTGAAGGTAATCTGCTCTACTAGCCAGGCTTCTAGTAGCCTTGCTCAAGGCAGTCGCATTATTCGCTCTGAAAAGACGCAGCTGTAAACCCACCGCCGTATACCCTGTGCATGGTGTGTGCGATCACATCGAATGACCCACCCGTATACACACTGTCACATCGCACGAATACTGTTCACACAAGTCATCGCACTCGTACACCACTAACCGCATGCGGAGGCCGTCAGGCCGACAGCCTTGTCGGATCTGTATCTTCCCGTTTTAATGTGTTGTATTGAAAAAATTCCAATAGTGGACGAAATTGGGGGGGCTCGAGGATATGCTAGTATGCAGCTCATGAATATGTATATCGTTCGTCAGACCTATCAGACAACACAGGATGTGAGGCAAATGAATTATTCATTTTGACGTCCAATCACGCACTTCCCTTATCACGACCTTTGGACCCTATCATGCGTCCGTGGTGGTGTGTGAGGTAAACATGCCTCGTCTTTCGCGGGCATTATGGTAATGAGCTGACCGTGGGAACTCTTCGCTTATTATAGTAATGAGGTCAGTGGCTTCAACACAGATCCTACAAGGCTGTCGGCCTGACGGCCTCCGCATGCGGATAGTGTACGGGGGCATCGTGTCGTGCGGTGTTACGCACAGTGAATACGGGTGGGTTTTACCCACAGTGAATACGGGTGGGTGTTTATACAGCGGCGGTCTTTTTTCGGAGTGAATAATTCGACTGCCTTGAGCAAGGCTAGGCTTCTAGAGGATGATACCCATGCCTACATCCTTACAGACTGTGAAGGGGTTAAAATAAAATTTAAAAAAAATGTGTCTTTGTAACAGTGTCTCACGTACCCCAAGTAAATCTTGTGAAAATTTAAATGTGATTTTTTTGTTCATCTCAAATATTCCCTGGTAGCCTGTAAATTGCCTCACATGACATGACTCTTCTGTTTGTCCATTTTTTAAATCAGGACACCAGTGCACATTTGAGGCCGATGAGTGTAACTGGAAGAACTACGGCAGCGGGTCCTATGATTGGGTGAGACACAAAGGAGCAACGCCCAATGAGAACACTGGACCAACGTACGATCACACTACACTCACAGACAAAGGTTTGTTACAACTTTTATTTCATTTGTTTTGTACTTGTTTATTTGACAATATATCTATATTTTAAAGCCTTTGGACACTTTTGGTACAGAAACAAAAATAAAGTTCACAGATTTTCTAATAACTTTCAGGGTTCACAGAAGGTTATGGTGAAGACTTCTCTTGAAATATTGTTCCATGAAATGCTTTACATTTTTGAGAAAACATTAAAACAATATCAGTTCTAGATAGCGAGAATTACGGATTTATTTTAAACACATGTCATGACACGGCGAAACGTGCAGAAACAAGGGTGGGGTTTTCCAGTTTTTCCTGACTCCGGTGACCGATGGAGCCTAAAATTTCACAGGTTTGTTATTTGATATTGAAGTTGTGATACACGAAGTGTTGGCCTTGGACAATACTGTTTACCGAAAGTGTCCAATGGCTTTATGATACAAACTGAATTTTGATTTTCAGTTATTTATTGACCCATATTTCTAGTGCCGCATCGCCTTTGTAAAAACATGTCAGAAATGGAGTGATTATGAAGGTGAATTTTGTTTTGGTGTGAGCTAAGAAAAGAGTACAGTTGACTAAAGTTGCCTGTAGTAAGGAAGTGGTTAAATAATTGTTGTTTAATTTGATTTTAAAGACTAATGCATCACATGTTGTACATAATCTACAGGTTACTACATGTACTGTGCGGCAAGTGCAAACACAGGCTCGGGGTGGGCAGAGTTTGAGAGCCCCACCCTCCACAACTCGGCCGCAAGCTGCCAGATGCGTTTCTGGTTCCACATGCAGGGACAAGACATTGGGACTCTACAGGTGTACCTCGCTGAATCGTACTACTTCTTGGTGCCGTTCATTATCTCTGGCGATCAAGGGGACAGGTGGAAGGAAGGCATTGCTCCTATTGGGCGGATCCATGACTCATTCTATGTAAGTTATTGATCGATCAATCAATTCATCAATCGATCGATCAATTAATTGATCAAGCGATCCATCAGCTCTTCATTCAATCAATCAACCAATCTTCTAGACCTACTATTTTTATTACTGATGGCTTTAATTTGTGAGAAAGTTCCACAAGACTGCAGGAGTCTAAAGCTAAAAAGCACAGCGCACTTACAAGCACCTAACCCTACCCCCCCCTCCTGTCCATTTGACAGTCAAAATATTCACAACAGAATTTACACCCATTTTGCAAGGGGTCAATGCGGGTCAATACAGCCATCTGCAGATTTTTCTTTTAAAAAAACATTTAGAAAATAACAAGCAATGTGAGCCATTTCAAAAAAATAAAAATAAAAACTACAAATTTTTTGAGCCAACACTCCTCCCAAAAGAGAATTATACATGGTTGTACTCGCAAGTTTACTAATTACTCTAACACTGTCTAATATAAGTACTTGATGGTTTTGTCTGTTATAGGTAATCATCGAAGCATATCGTAGCTTCACTGTGGAAGGAGATATCGCCATTGATGACATCAGCTTTACTGGTTGCGGTATCCCACGTAAGTCTCCATCAATCATTAGGGACAGGGAAGAGGGTCTGATGTAACAAATGAACAGACATTTATTGGAATAGCTAATTGCATCAAAAGAAGATATTTTATAGATAACCAGAAATAGGTTTCTGTCTTTAAATTCACTGACTGAAACACTTTAAGAGAGCTTAAGTAACCAGATAAAGTTTGTCAACACATTTGGATTGATTTTGTTCAAGGTTTTTAAAAGATTTCTGTAATCAGTTTTGGTTGATTTATAAAATTCGTCAATTTGAAACAAAGCCTGTATGAACCTACATTTCAGTTATGTTTTGGTTGAACACCTCCGTCAACTTGCTGGTTGGACCGAAAATGCGGAAGTGCTTTACCAATAACCGAAGCTCAAACATCAGGTTTTAAAACCACCCCTACTGTCTGTAAAATTTGAAGTATATTAGTTTTGACTTTGTTGATTTTTTTTAGAGCCATCGCCTGGCAGTTGTAGAGACACTGAGTTCCGCTGTGCTAGCACGGCTTGTATTGATAACAGTCGTATCTGTGACTTCAGCGATGATTGCGGAGATCTCTCGGATGAAGCATTGACTGTCTGCAGTAAGTCATTTTTTTATTTTTATTTTTATTTGTTTTCATAGGTGTGATCACTGGCTATACAACAGTTACAGGTTGACTGGCACCCTGAATAAAGATGTTGGACAAAATAGGGAGAGCGCCAATACTAAGGCTACATAATACTATCATATACATGTACATGTAGCTTAGATGGTAAAGCACCGGACCATTTTTCAGTAGGTCGTTTGTTCAAATCCTGCTCTAGTCAATCTGTCTATGTTCAACCCATTTTTCAACAAGGTCAACAAGGTCCTTAAGCCAATCCTGTGTAATGCCTTCAGGGGATTGGTCACACAAAATACCAACACTGTCTAACTATTTTGTCAGCTCTACCAATCATGTTTTATACATGTGTGTAGTTAGGACCTTCAAAGGGTCTGTGTAACTTTTGAAGGACAAAAAACACAATGTCCACAGATTTACACTAAACTTACACAGTTTGATGATAATGATGGTAGAAAGCTTCCCTGAAAATATTACGTGTTGAGGTGCTGTAGTTTTTGGGAAATGATTAAACAATGTCATGAAAATAATTTTTGTCTCATGAGACGAAAATTATTTTAATAATTTACAGACGTATTTTCATGACATTGTTTTACTCATTTGTCAAAAACTACAGCACCTCATCAGTAAGTAATATTTGAAGGGAAGCTTTCCACTATCATTATCTTCAAACCCTGTAATAATGTAAATCTATGGACATTTTGAAAAGGTACCAAAATCCTTTAAGCTTGACTTTCCATCGACCAAACCATAATGTATAATATGTATTCACAGATTCTGACAGTGCGCGTTACACCCGCTGCGACTTTGAATCCAGCTTCTGTGATTGGACACCGGTTGAGAACAGTGCCTTTAAGTGGTCAAGGACCAGTGGATCGACGGAGGATGGATACGCTACTGGACCACTGAGGGATCATACAACCAATACAAATCAAGGTATGTAAACTTAATAATTGATTTTATTTAATGGTTCATTCTTTAAGTGCAAAATATATATTGGGTCGGTAAAAAGTAATGATCCTCTGTTTCTATGGAAATGATCAGGATGTCGTTGAATATGCTACAAAACTATGTGGCACACACTTTTTTCAACGTATGGCTGTATTCCATCCGCTTGACTGAGCTCCTGAATTTGATATGTTCAAAGACAAAAAACAAAAACAAGTTTGCCTCAAGGCATTTTTAAACCAACATATCTCAGAGCAGAAATTTGATTAGCTCTTATTTTGTTGTCACTTGTGCTTTAAAAATTAATATTTTAAATATACTCAACAACTAGGAGAAAATTGCTGTTAAAATTTATTTCTTTTTTTGGTACCACTCTGTAGAATGAATTTTAAAATTTTTGTACTACCCTGACCAGAAACAAGTTTCTGTCGTAAAATTCCCTGTTGAAAGGAAATGTCTTTTTTATCAATAACATTCTAGGAAGTTTCATCTACATTGATTCCAGTTCGGCCAAGTTGAACGATCGAGCTCGTTTGGCGTTCGCTCCTCTGCAGCCTGTACCAGCTGGTCAAACCTGTGAGGTAGGTATACATATATAATAAATATAATTAATTAATTAATTAAAAAAATATAAGCAAAATAGCTTTAAAAGTTTTACAGGCAAAAAGGGTTCATGAACACCATGAAACAATGAAGGCAGTAAAAACAATGCAACTTTGGTACAAGAAAGGTAATTACAGCAAATATAGACACGGATGTAGATGGATTTAAAAATGAAACTTGAGAGTAAAATAAAAAATATGGCAGCCCACATGAAGAGCGCCCTCCATATATGCGTATGTCTCACGTTAAGCTTTGATTGTGGGTACCAGCCACTACACCAACAGCTGTATATTAAGTGCGTCTCACCAAATATGTTTTTACGGTCATTGAATTTTGGATTACTTGCCAAAGCAAGCCTCTACCCTTAACGTCTGTTGACTTTGGATGACTGTGTCTCATACATGTAGTTATCTTGTCGTTCATCGAAATTTAAACCAAATATAATTTTTCTTTTCTCAGCTTCGGTTGTGGTTCTACATGTACGGTCACGATATCAACACAGTACGTGTGAAATCCTGGACAGAGACAAACGGAATTGAGACGACGCACTACACTCGCACTGGTCACTCTGGAGATTACTGGGAAAGAATTGATGTCAAATTCACATTCACAACACCATTCCAGGTATGAGTAGGTCAAAGGTTATATTCATAATATCTGCATAATTAGGCGCTTCAAAGTCCTGTCGAAACAAATTATATTGAATTAAGTACATGAAGAGTTTGACGTCTGAAACAGATTAGATAATTAAACTGTCAGTTTGCAAAAGCATATCGTAAAAGAAATGTTTTAAAAATGACTTGCGCTACCAAAGTGGTCCTGTAGCATGCACTGCAGTTGGTTGCCTCCAAGTTGCCTGCAAAAGTTGCCTCGTACAGTTACTATTATTATTACTTGCAGGTGATCTTAGAAGGAGTTGCAGGAGACGGTCCATATGGAGACATTGCAATTGATGACACCTCTTTCACTCCGACTTGTAAACTGTTCACCGGTAAGTGTCTCTTGACTCCCGCTTATCAAAACAGGTTTTTGTCATTCTGTGCCTTCAGTCCCTCCTCCTTGGTTCGATTCCCAATTCGGAAGAGCCTTTAAATTACAACTTCGGTCTGGGGCCAACCGCTTAAAGCACTATAACTAGCTAAGCAAAACAGAATAATGCTTAACAGAAACAGGTCACTGTCCAAATGTCCATGTTAATGCACCATTTTTAACTGGTATAACTAATAACACACCTCCAGAAGAAAAGTTACTCACAAGGTTCAATTACCCATAAAGTCTACATATTCTACTTCATACATGTACACCATGAGTGCGTTTTGGCGACCCCAACCAAAAACTGTTTCGGTTGTTGGTCTTCGGTTCTGCTGTTCAGACTGAACGATAACCGAGTTGTGAGCTTGGTTACCGTTTTGGTTATGACGTCAGAAACAGTTTTTGGTTGGGGTCACCAAAACGTACTCCATGACATAAGGTTTATCATGATGCAGAACCGCAATGCATTATGGGTAGGCAGAGGGGACATTCGACGACCCTGTTGTATGTTGTCATGCATGAAGTGCGTACGCATGACCTACATATCTCTGTGGGTTCAACAGCCCCCTCTTTTGATATTTTGCTCTTTGCAATAAACAAACAATTTAAGTCTTACTCACACTCACACTCAAAGATTGTTCTTTTAAGAACAATCTTTGAGTGTGAGTAAGACTTTAACTACACAGTTTAAAACTGACCCAGAGAAGTTCAAACTTCTTTTTCTCATTGTCAAATTATTTATTTATTTCAAGAACCTTCCCGTCTAGGTTCAACACCCCCCTCTTTTGATATTTTGGTATTTGCGATGAACCTTATGTAACAATTTAAGTCTTACTCACACTCAAAGATTGTTCTTAACTTCCTTTCCTCATTTTGTCAAATTATTTATTTATTTCAGGAACCTTCCCGTCTAGGTTCAACACCCCCCTCTTTTGATATTTTGGTATTTGCGATGAACCTTATGTAACAATTTAAGTCTTACTCACACTCAAAGATTGTTCTTAACTTCCTTTCCTCATTTTGTCAAATGGTTTATTTATGCAGGAACCTTCCCTTCAAGGCCTTATGTTCCAACAGCTGGTCCCTGTGGTGTCGATAAATGGCAGTGTACATCCCAGCCTGATGATGACCAGTACTGTATCCCTACTAGCAAACTCTGCGATTGGGTCTCGGATTGTCCGAACGGAGAGGACGAGAAAGATTGCGGTGAGTTTCACATGATTTAAAGACACTGGACACTATTGGTAATTTTCAAAGACTAGTCTTCTCACTAGGTGTATCTCATCATATGAATAGAATAACAAACCTGGGAAAGTTTGAGCTCAATCGATCGTCGAAGTTGCGAGATATTAACAAATGAAAAAGATACTGTTGTCGCACAAAGTTGTGTGCTTTCAGATGCTTGATTTTGAGACCTCAAATTCTAAATCTGAGGTCTTAAAATCAAATTCGTGGAAAATTACTTCCTTATCGAAAACGAGGGAGCTGTTTCTCACAATGTTTAGCACTATCAACCTCTCCCCATTACTCATAATCAAGAAAGGCTTTATGATAATAGATATTTTGAGTAATTACCAATAGTGTCCACTGCCTTATTGGACTCATCAAACCAACAACTTCCAACAAGCTGGTGCTCTACGAACTGAGCTATCTAGCCCTTTTTGGCAGTCTCCCCATTAATCAATATCTTTGTTCAGGGGTGCCAGTCAGAAGCCATACAACCGTTAACTGCCATGCCGAGATTGTAAAAAAAGTCTTCTACACGGATTAAGAGTGACCCAGAGACTCCTTTAACTTTTAACCCAGAGAAAAGTTGACCAAGTTAAAGCATAAATTCTGTTAAAGGAACTTGTTGCCTTGGATCGGTCGAGTTGGTCTTTGAAAAGCGTTTGTAAGTGTTTTTTATAAAATGCATATAGGTAGAAAGATGTTGTAAAAGTAGAATACAATGATCCACACAAACATGCCTCGAAATTGCACGGTTTTCCTTTTACATCGTCAACTATTACGGTCGGCCATTTATGGGAGTCAAATTTTCGACTCCCATAAATGGCCGACCGTGTTAGTTCGCAAAGTAAAACCACACAATTTCGAGGCAAACTTGTGTGGATCATTGTATTCTACTTTTAAAACATCTTTCCAACCATATGCATTTTATAAAAAAAAACGGTTACAAATGCTTTTTATAGACCAACTCGTCCGATCCAAGGCAACGTGTTCCTTTAAAACTGACCCAGAGAAACATAAAACTCAGTTCCATAGTAACCGAGATTGGTGGGTTATCCCCCGTCCTTGCCAGGGTTAAATTGTACCAGGATTAAGACAGTTTTAGATTCGTAAGTCCAGATAATTGGCACTACTTAAAAGAGATTTTCTCATGGTGTTATCGCAAACCTCTCTTAGCTACACTTCAACCATGCAAAGTTTGAAATCCTACTTAAGTGTAAGTGTTTTTTATTTTCTGATGCTTACAGGTCCGTGTGACTTTGAAGACAAGAAGAAGTGTGGTTACATGGATGTCAGCTCTGGACTGTGGTCCTGGTGGAGACACAAGGGATCTACTGGGGAGATACCAGAGGCTGATCACAACGGACAAACAGGTGAGTAATCTGGTACTCGGACTCCCTTCACTTTACTCTCATTAAAATATCCTCACATGTGACAGTATTTATTAACAGGGACCAGATTTATTTTCCCTGCCAGCCTTGGTTTAGTTACATTGGGCTGACTTGACTAAGTTAAGTAGTAAATTGTAACTTGATCGGGAAGACTTGAGACTTGACCTTAAAGGCGTAAATCTTAACTAAAGACTTGCCCTGAAAAATTGGAGACTTGAGACTTGTGCCAAAGACTTAAGACTTTATCTGAAAGACTTGAGACTTGACCTGATCGAGGCTTGCCCTGAAACACATAAGACATGACTGGAGAGTTGCCTTAAAGGCTGGACACTTTTTTTCTGAAAGAGGTGACCCGAAAGACTTAAGACTTGACCTGCAAGACTTGACTTGAGGCTTGTGCTGAAAGACATGAGACTAGACCTGAAAGACTTGATGACAACTCTGTTCCACCAGAGGATCTGGCTTAACTTGTCCACCAAAATTTTACTTTTCTAAATTGCAGGAGTCTTTATGAAGGTCGGATACGGAAATGGTATCTTCAACAGTCCAGCCATCATTGAAAGTCCACTTCTTGGCCCCACCAGTGCCCAGTGCACACTGAAGTTCTGGTTTGTTGATTATGTGAGTATCACTTTCGGCTTCGGCTTAATAAGGTTGCCTGTATTGTGTTCATGATCAAGCAAGGCTTTCTGGGAAATCACTGGGAAGTTAGTGCATTCTGCTCTACCACTCAGGTTTTTAGTTGATAATTTGGGGGGGGGGGCTAATCATCCTTACTCGCAGCTAAGAGCTGAATTGCAAAGGACGCGGCTACAACGTGTTCGAGAAGCAGGCATGCAAGGGCGTCTTTGGCAGCCAGCCACATCAACCCATTATGACCATGGAGCACAGCCAAGATCGAAAGTGTTTGATTTTTCCCGAGGGAAGAAAACCGGATGGTCTGGAAAACCCTCGTGGCACAGCAGAGAACCAACGCACAACTCAACTCGCATATGGCCCCGGCCGGGAAACGAACCAGGGTCACCTTGGTGAGTGGCGAGCGCTTTACGCACACGCTAACCATGCCACATAGTTGATGACACCCATGCCTACATCCCTCGAGACTGTGATGAGGGTAACCCTGTTTCAGCCCAATGAGTAGGTGGCAGCGTGACCCCAGTGACGGATAGTTTGGGTCGACAGCCCAAATCGGTTAAGTGTAGCCCCCACCTTGAAATAGCTGTCCGGCCTTATGATGTTAGGCGATCTCTCACTTAAAGCCATTGGACCCTTTCGGTAAACAGTATTGTCCAAAGCGCCCACTTCGTGTATCACAACTTTTATATAAAATAACAAACCTGTGAACATTTAGGCTCAAGCAGACATCGGAGTCGGGAGAAAATAACGGGAAATCCACCCTTGTATCTGCACGTTTTTGCTGTGTCATGACATGAGTATAAAATAAATCCGTAATTCTCAATATCGAGAGTTTATATTGTTTTACTGTTTTCTCAAAAAGTAAAGCATTTCATGGAATAATATTTCAAGAGAAGTCTTTCACCATTACCTTCTGTAAACCCTGTAAGTTATTTGTAAATCTGTGAACTTTTTTTTTTTCTTTTCCCTGTACCGAAAGGGTCCAATGGCTTTAAAGAAACAATAAGAAGATAACATGGTTGTCTGTTGTTACACTGATACACAAAGTGTGTGTTGTGCTTGCTCCAACATGTCCAATGTGTACTTATTCCTTGATTTGTTTTTTCCTAGATGCTCTCTGGTGATCAGTTGACGGTCAAAACCCTTGACCCTTAGAAGCCATTCGATGCAGCCGATCTATTTTGTGTATTTACCAATAGTGTCCAGTGCCTTTAATCATTGATTTGTTTTTTCCTAGATGCTCTCCGGTGGTCAGTTGACGGTCAGAGCCCTTGACCCTGAGAAGCCATCCGATGCAGCTGATCTATGGTACCCCATTGGGGATGGGAAGGACACCAAATGGATACAAGCGGTCATCAATCTAGGCCGCAGGAAGTCACCATTCAGGGTGAATCAAATCAGCCGCTAGTTTCTGCTTAAATTTTTGTTTAGAAAATGGAATTAGCTGTTGAAAGTATCTTGCTCAAGGACACCCGTGCAAACGACGTGGAATCAAACTCACAATTAGCTAAACAAAAAACACCAAGGGTTTAATCTAGTTTTCTGAACTACTTGGCCACGACACGCTATGCAGGCATAGTTTTGAATAGTCATATAAGAAACAGCAAACACCCATACACAGTTTTGACTAATTGTGTCTCTTGGCACAATGGTACTCTCACCGCTCTGTGAACCCCGGTTTAGTCTTTCATGTCAGTTCTGCCTGATGGCGTGGGTTTTCGCCTTTTGAGGTTTTCCTCCCACATCCTGTTTTTGGCGCTAATAGTGATTTTGGATGTGTAATAAATAAATAATTATTGTAGTAAGGCCAAATAAAAAAAATACCAGTTGATCGTCCCCGCCCGCACCCTTTTTGGGGGCCTCATCTTTGTTTTACTATTAATACTAATTTTCGAATTTGTAATAATAAAAAAAAAAAAAAGGTCTAGCCTAGGAGCTTGATGCTCTCTAACTTTATGCTCTCTGACACTTGTAACCGTCTGTTTCATAAAACAATATCAGTGAATGCCTACCAGCAAATCTTTGTAGTGTTATCCGACCCTGTTAGTGTTAGTGTTAACACAGGTCCTCACGCAACTAATAGGTATAAATAAGTTTGCAGTTGATTCAAACTGAAGAATTAGTGGACTGTTTGATTTGAAATACTTAGCGGCCATCTTGAAAAAAAAAAAGTAAATAGTAAATAGTAAGGCCCTCATCCTCCTCTTTTTTGAAAATTCCGGACGATTAATTGGTATTTTTCGTTATTTGGCCTAATGCTATGACCACCAATAAGTTCTAGGACCTCCATTTACTTTTACAACCTTTAATAATCTTACTCTTCAGATTCAAGTAGAAGCAGAGGCCACAGATGGCGACTCCGTTGCGTTTGACGACGTCACATTTGAGAACTGCCAACTGGACCAGAGTTATCCTTGCGAGGTTGTCTGCCCGAACAAAATCTGCATCCCTGAATCTCGCTTGTGCGATTACTCAGACGATTGTGGGGACGGCTTTGATGAACAAAACTGCGGTAGGAGAGGAAAACAAAATATTAGGCCGTATTCGAATTGGCGGCTTCGGCTACGGCTAGTCATCATGCATTGAAGTATAGGACGCCCTTAGCAACTTCCCTGGCAACGTAGCTGCAGCCGTAGCTGCCAATTCGGATATGGCCTTACCTTTATTCTCCAGAAGATGGTCAGGGCAAAGTGATTAAAACGCAAGAAGAACAAACCGGCTCAACCCAGAGACACTATTACTCACAAAAGAGATTTTTACCAGGGCCCAATTTCATAGAGCTGCTAAGCACACAAGTTTGCTTAGCATGAAATTTCTTCCATGGTAAAAACAGGTTTACCAACCAAATTTACATTTGTTGCATATTGCTTGTTACTGGTATTTAGCTGTTGTTTGCTTATCCTGAAAATCACATGGGCATTTGGTTGGTAATCCTATTGTTTATCAAGGAAGAAATTTCATGCTCAGCAAATTTTTGTGCTTAGCAGCTCTATGAAATTGGGCCCTGGTGTCAACGCAGATCTTACTTTCTTAGTATTTTTTCCACCATGCAAAGCCTCAAGTCTTATCGGAATTTTATTAAGCCTTCCTAATTATTGTAAAAAGTATATTACCTTTGTATTTTTTTCATCGCTTAATTTTAGTTAAAACACTAAGCAAGAGACACTTAATAGATGTTAAATTCGCTTCGGGGAAAATATGCAAATAATGTATGCATTTGAGTGTGTTCTCACAAAATATAATCACAAGGTGAAATCGAGACTTATCCCAAAGGTAGCCAGTGAGTTAATAATTTGTTTTCAATCAACCATTATATTCATATAATAGATGTTAAATTTGCATCAGGGATAAAGAATATTAATTTTGGTTTTTACCTATTCACCGATGTGTGTTAGCACTGTTTACTAAGTACTTTCCTGAGTCCGGTGAAAAAATATCACAGGCATGTTACTCGGGTGGGATTCGAACCCACGACCCTTGCATTTCTAGAGCAGTGTCTTACCAACTAGACTACCGAGGTTGCCCGGTAGCTAGTCAGGACAGTCAGGTACGGACTGAAAACCCAATCCATGTACATGAAGTGTCCCCGGGGTGATTCTAACCGGGGTTTACCAACTAGACTACCGAGGTTGCTCGGTAGCTAGAGGCAGTTCGAATCCTATGTTTTGGCAGCGGGCACCGCAACAATATAATAGATGTTAAGTTTGCATCGGGGATAAAGAATATTAATTTTGGTTTTTAACACCCATCCGTGTATGGGTAAAAACCAAAATTAACATCATACTCATATTGATATTTCTAATTGATAATCTCCTGTTTTTCACTCAGCAGATGCCTACGTAGAAAGATGTGATTTCGAGTCTGGAATGTGCAACTACAAACAGTCCACAACAGATGATCTTGACTGGGTGTTGGACAAAGGAACCCAGACTGGGTTCCCTGATCACACCACTAACACCCTACAAGGTATAAGGATAGTCGCCCACTTCATTACATTAATTTCCCATTAGCCAATATCTCTGAGTTTTACTCGCCGGTAAGTGTAACTACAAACATATCACAGCAGACGATCTGGACTGGGTGTTGGACAAAGGAACCCAGACCGGGTTCCCTGATCACACCACTAACACCCTACAAGGTATAAGGATTGACCTTTATCACGCTGTCATCATCTTGGTCATGTTCCCTTTTCCAAAAACAGTAATGAATGCTAACATTCATTGCGCAAATAGGCACCAGACTATTATTTCGTCAGTTTGGCTACAATGAGTTGGAAAAGAGTAAAATCAAGATGGCCATACTATGATAAAGGTCTATAGTCGCCCACTTCATTACATTAATTTCCCATAAAAGCCAAAATCTCTGAATTTTACTCGCCGGTTTTACTGTGACTCCTCCGCTGTCCTCAATAAGAAGTATCATATTGCCAAGAGTCGTTGTCTGGCCTGTAGGCCTACTTCTGTGACTTGGCCGTGTTGAGAGAAATAAACCACAAGGGACTGGTAAATTTTAAGTAACTTTGGGTTGGACAGAGAGTAGGGTTTCAAACTTTGCATGGTGGTATACTTAAGAGAGGGTTGCGTTAACACTATGTGAATATCTATTTTGAGTAGTGTTGGTTTTGAAATCCGGTTCCGGTTCTCTCAGAACCAACACTTTTCAAAATAGATATTACATGGCGTTACCCAAACCTCTCTTAGTTGAACAAAGAAAAATTTACTAAAGCAGAGTTAGAACCTTTAGCCTCCGGATTAGAATGCTGGCTCAAAACTCATGTTGGAAAGATTTCTGGAGTTAACATTTTTGTTATACTTTTGTTTCCAGGAAGCTTTGCTTACGTTGCTGATAAGGTGGATGGTAAGCTGGCTCAGCTCAACAGTGTAGTTTTCATGAAGCCACCAATGGATGGATCTTGCATTGTAAGTTAAAACAATCTTTGAAATATCAGTCTTTCACTGGCCAAAACAATGTTATACCCAAACCAAATCTTGAAGTGAGATGCATGTTTTAAAGGGCACATTTTCTTCGTATTAAGTGTGTTACGTGCGCCTAATTCATTACAATGTCAAAAAGGAACTAAGGCACGACAGAGACATGAGACAAGGAAGAGTGAAACCTAACCAGCGATTATATGAAATTTTAGTTTTGGTTTTTACCCATACACCGATGTGTGTTAGCACTGTATACTCGGTACTTTCCCGAGTCCTGTGAAAAAATTTCAAAGGCATGTTACCTGGGTGGGATTCGAACCCACGACCCTTGCAATTCTAGAACAGTGTCTTACCAACTAGACTACCGAGGCTGCCCGGTAGCTAGAGGCAGTTCGAATCTTATGCTGTGGCAGGGGCTATGAAATTAATATACTTTTTTACAGCATTTGTCATTCCACTTTCTTCAGTTTCGAAAACGTCTGGTTTGTGAAACCAATGACTCATACATGTAGAAAAGGGAACATAATCACTATACTAGCCAAGTACCGAATTGAGAGAAATCAAAGACGGAAGTTTCAGCTCTAGATGTGGGAGGAAAACCCCAGAGATTTATTTCAGGAAAAACCCAAGCAGTCGGGTGCGGACTGAAAACCCAACCCATATACATGAAGTGTCCACGGCGTGATTCTAACCGGGGTCCAAGAGGTAGACGGCGAGGAAAGTTACCACAATGTCAACTCAACCACCCAAGGTTGGAAACATTTTAAAATATGTAACTCTTTTTTTTTTTTCTTGTCAAGGTGCGATTCTGGTACAGGATGTACGGAAAGGGAGTCAACATGTTGAAGGTTCGAGCCCGTTTCTCAACTCTGGATGAACCGACGACTGTCTTCAAAGTAGAAGAGGTAACTCAAGACGGATGGATACGAGCGGAGCAGGACATCAAGATAGGAGCCAAGTTTCAGGTCAGTCATAACAGTGTTTCTTGGAAAATTAAATCTTTTATAAGTTAAAACTCTTTCAGTGCCTGATTTTTTGTGTGTTTTGAACCTAAAATCCCCAGCTCTTTGAGGTTTTTTCTACAAGAGAAAAAAATATTTTACACACATGTGGAAACATTTGAAATTTTTTGAATTTTTGTTTACAGATTTGCAAACTTAAGAGCATTATATGCATGGAGATAAAAGAGTAGTGAGTCAGTCTTAAATGTCCATTTAAAACCTTGGAGGGGTCTTGGCTGTGTGATAAAAGACCTTGCAGTCCTTTATCGCATGGCCACAACCCTGCTGGTTTTAACGTTTTAGATCTCGTTGCCTACTCTTTTATTTGCTTTTTAATAAACGAACCTGCAAGAGATAATATTTAACTGACACACGAAGAAACTCAACCTTCATTCATATTTTATTTCATATCCCAGGCTGTATTTGAGGTGACCTCATCCAGTACAGTACCTCCTGGTGAGAACATTGCTATCGATGACATCTCCTTCACTAAAGCCTGCCAAGTCGACCCTACGAACTCCCTCCCTGATCATGCAGTACCAACAAGTAAGTTCACTGATATAAGCTTGGGCGATATCACGATATTATCGAATATCGCGATATTAATTTGGAAACGATTTCGCTATCGGATCGATTTGGCTTTAATCGATATATCGTGATATCGATTAAATATCTCAATATCACACTGTATTTCCTTGCTGAGACATCTTGCACCCCATAGGTTTGGAGTAAAACCAGAAAAATAGGTCATTAGAACACCTCTCTTTTGCTATGACTGTCTCCTCTACAACTTTCACTTGGAGTTTGAAGACTGGTGATGTCAAATTTAATTAATCGCGATTATATCGAATATCGCGATATATCGTGAATAAAATAAATCGATATCGCCCAAGCTTAAACTGATAAACGTGTATCCTAAAGTGCATATGATTTACTTTTTTGATAAAGTTATAAACCACATGCGAAACTGTGGCGGTCTCTCTATTTTGCCAATATATTATTTGTTTGGGGGTGCCAGTCAAAAGCCATTCAACCTCTAACTGCCATATAGCCAGGGATCACACCCAAGTTTATTGTACGACCTGGGAAGCAGCAACCAAGAGATCACCCTTAAAGCCATTGGAACCTTTCGGTACAGAACAAAAAATAAATAATTTACAGGGTTTACAGAAGGTAATGGTGAAAGACTTCTCTTGAAATATCAGTCCATGAAATGCTTTACTTTTTGAGAAAGCAGTAAAACAATATTAATTCTCGTTAGCAAGAATTACGGATTTATTTTAAACACATGTCATGACACAGTGAAACGCGCGGAAAAAGAGTGGGTTTTCCCGTTATTTTCTCCCGACTCCGATGACCGATTTAGCCTAAATTTTCACAGGTTTTTTGTTTTATATATAAGTTGTGATACACGAAGTGTGGGACTTGGACAATACTGTTTACCGAAAATGTATAATGGCTTTAAGGAAATACAACTCAATTTCAAATGTCAAATTATAAACCACAAGGGAAACTGATTGGGTAAAATGTTGTTCTAATGTTTACTTTCTTTTAATACTTGACCATCTCATTGAATTACAGCTCATCCCGATTGTGAAGAGAACCAATTCCGATGTGACAACGGAGCCTGTATAGGTCATGACCTCTACTGTAACTTCGTTCATGACTGCACGGATGGGTCCGATGAAAAAGATTGTTGTAAGTATTGATATTAATTGGAACATTAAAGGAACACGTTGCCTTGGATTTGTCGAGTTGGTCTGTGAGTTGGTCTGTGAAAATATGCCCTCTCAACTTTGTAACTGATTCTCGGTTAACTTTGTATTTGCTGAGCATCTCTCACTAAGATTTCTGACTTTGAAATGTTTTCCAGCGGCTGTTTGTAACTTTGAGGATCAAACATCATGCAGTTGGAGACAGTTCGGTGACGTCAGCTTGAAGTTCCACAATGAGAGTCAATCCAGTGACTTTGGTGGCCCTGTCAACGACCACACAGCTCTCAACAGACCTGGTAAGTCTGACTTTGAATCAGTATTTGATTATTCAAAGACCCCAGTCATCTCCTCCAACCACCCCCCCCCCCCTCCACTTATCTCCCCTTCCCTCCCCATTTCCTTCCAAACAAACATTTTATCCTGAAGACGAGCAGAGTATGCTGTCCACTTCAGGGACTGCCTTACCTGTTAAACCTACAATTGCATATTTGCCCTACGCATAGGCTTTCATTCTTTTTTACTTTTTTTTTTCATTCTTAGTTATTACATGGTACCGGCAAGTTCACTATTATTTCTAGTTTATTCTTTCACATTTTTAGCCTTCAAGAAAGACTCCTCTTAGGGTCAAAACGTCAGGCAATAGACCGATCCACTAAGCTCCACCCCATTGCAAATTGACCAATCACAACGCAACGAAGGTCTGACACTAAGGTCCGACGTGCGTGCGCGTATGCTTGGCGCACGCTGTAGAGTTGTGCAGAAAGCATAGAGCTACATGTATATGTCAGAAAGGCATTGGAGAGAACCACGCGTTCTTGCTCACACGTGCGTCAGAGGCAGAGCCTACTGGATCGGTCTATTATACCATACATTTAGGTACTGTGGGTTAGTAAGCAGTTTGCAAAAACTAATTCTATTTTCTCCTTCCAAACACCTACAGGTGTCTACATGTACATTGACGGCACCATCTCACAGAAAACCCAGAAGGCCAAGATGGTTTCTGAGACCTACCATCTCGCCGGCACGGGTTGCAAGTTCCGAATGTACTACTACATGTTTGGACCAAAGTATGGTGAGATTTCAATCTCGATCAAGTATGGCTTGACGCAACGTCTGCTCGCCAAACTGTCTGATAATGTCGGTCAGTACAATAATTGGAATCTACAGCAGGCGGATATTCCAAGTTGCCTCAACGACTTCCAGGTATAGTGGTCATTTTGAGAAAATGATATTAAAAGTGATAACAAAATTGTAATAATATTTTTAATAAAATTGCAACAATATTATTAGGTTTTACATGTTTTATCTATACAGTAAGGGTGTCGTGGACGACATTATTATTAGACCAAGCGCCAGAGCACTCTCGTGGATACCGTCGCTATACATGTAGAAGAGTCATCATCATTATTATATTTTTGTTTTTTGTAGTTACTCCTTGAGTTTGAAGACACTTCCGACACCCCACAGTCCGGTTTTGCCATCGACGATCTCCGCTTTGATAACTGTGGATACGAGTTATCAGTCTTAGATTCCTGTCCACCTCAGCATGAGAAATGTACATCTAACCACTGCTATCCGTCATCAGCAAAATGTGATTTCCAAAATGATTGCTGCGACGGATCGGACGAGGCTGATACTGTTTGTGGTAAGATTTTATTTTACTTATATATTTATGATTCTTTTCCTTTTATTTATTTATCAGTGTATAGTTGTCATGTCAGTATCTGGGCTCGATTTCACAAAGCATGAAGATTCATTGTAGGATGAGTTGTCAGTAAAACCATTTGTGATTTGTATTTTGACATCACACTTTCATTAGCAACTACGATTAATTTGCAATTAAAGGAACATTACAGAATTGCTTTTTTGTTAACAAAACAGTTGTTGGCAGTAAGCACTTTATGTAATCTGTCATATACATAAACTGACACACCTATAGAAGTTTGAGATCGATCAGCCATCTGGGTCACAAGAGAAAAGTGAAAAACCGATTACAAATTTTGTATTGCATCGATGTCAAAAAAAATGGGGAAAAAAACGCTCACTGAGCGATAAACTAGATTATTTATTTTTCATCAAATATAACATTTCAGACAGAAATATTTCAAGGGGTGTTTTCTATTATCATCATCATTAGATCGTGTAAGTTTTATGTAAATCTGTGATCTTCACGATTTTTGTTTCTTACCAAATCTGTAACATTCCTTTAAGATTAACTATAGCTCTTTGTGAAATCAGCCCCTGGTCATGAAACTTGAGCAAGACACCTAACCATATTTACTCTTTTCTTTTGTGGCAATTCTATGTTCTGATGTGTAATTGCAGGCCTTAAAGGAACACGTTGCCTTGGATCGGTCGAGTTGGTCTTTGAAAAGCGTTCTGTAACTGTTTGTTATAAAATATATACGGGTAAAAAGATGTTGTAAAAGTAGAATACAATGGTCTTCACAAATATGCCTCGAAATTGCGTGGTTTTCTTTTTACCTCGTCGACTAACACGGTCGGCCATTTATGGGAGTTAAATTTTTGACTCCCATTGGCCGACCGTGTTAGTTCGCAAAGTAAAAGGAAAACCACGCAATTTTGAGTGATACTTGTGTGGATCATTATATTCCACTTTTAAAACATCTTTCCAACCATATGCATTACATAACCAAAAATTTCAAACGCTTTTTATAGACCAACTCGTCCGATCTAAGGCAACGTGCTCCTTTAAACTTTGCTCTTGAAGGGGCACAGCAATTGTCCTCTAGTAAGGGGCACTTCAATGGGGAAAATGTGAATTTGTATTGGAACCTTGCAAAGGGCACAACCATGACCACAGCAAAAGCACAGGGCACCACCACAATAGACCGATCCAGTAGGCTCCGCCAACGGAGCAAGAACACGTGGGGCTCTCCAATGCCTTTATGCAACAACTCTGCTGCGCCCGCCAAGATACGCACACGCATGTCGGACCTTATTTGTCGGACCTTCGTTGCGTTGTGATTGGTCAATACGCAAGGGGGCGGAGCTCAGTGGATCGTTATTTTTGGAGGCGAGTAATGGTCCATATCAACTGTTGTGCTCCATCGACCCAGAAAAAAAAAGAGTCTTGCAGATGTTTTTTAGCATTGGTTTTGGATTCTCATGGTCAGTCGTCAACTGAAACTTTCTGTAGTACCTAGGTTTATATCCTGTTGTTCTGCTTGCAATGTTATTATATAGGTGAATACACACGCTGCAATTTTGATCAGGGCTTCTGCAACTGGGAACAAATGTCGTCTGGATTGATCGACTGGAAGAGACCGACGACAAAACCGGCCGGATGGACTGGGCCGGACGGTGACCACACCACAGGATCATGGACTGGTATGTTGATGGGTCAAGAAGAGTAGCAAGATCCTTTGGGCTTGAGACGGGGGGGGGGGGGGGGGGGGGTTGTAATTTCGTAAGCTAAAGTAACCAACCGGATGGACTTGGCTGGATGGTAACCTCAGGATCATGGTCACTTGGTCAAGAAAACTGAGCAGAGCAATTTTGCTGCAAAAGTCAGTCAAGAATGCTGATCAGAAACATCAGGGAGTTTGGGGGTAAAATAGACCCACTAGTAAACCAGGTGGATGAACTGTGACCTCAACTTAAAGGCAGTGGACACTGGTGGTAATAACTCAAAATAATTATCATCATAAAACCTTTCTTGATTACAAGTTATGGGGAGAGGTTGATGGTATAAAACATTGTGAGAAACAGCTCCCTCTGAAGTGACATAGTTTTCTAGAAAGAAGTAATTTTCCACGAATTTGATTTCGAGACCTCAAGTTCACAATTTGAGGTCTCGAAATCAAGCATCAGAAAGCACACAACTTCATGTGACAAGGGTGTTTTTTCTTTCACTATTATCTCGCAAATTCGACGACCGATTGAGCGTTAGTTTCAAACTGCCTCTATGCTATCGGGCAACCAATTGAGCTCAAATTTTCACAGGTTTGTCATTTTATGCATATGTTGAGATACACCAACTGTGAAGACTAGTCTTTGACAATTACCAATAGTGTCCACTGTCTTTAAGGTCAAAGGTTGATTGGTATGTTTTTTGATGTGTTTTACAGGTTCTTTTATCTACATGGGTTATGATCCTTCATCAAATCGCAGACGCAGTGCTCAGATCAATAGTGTGGCCATGCAGACAACAAAAGCATGCACGGTAGGAATGTTTTTCCAAAAAAATTCAATGCCCACCCTGGATATTGTTTTTCTGGATTTTCTTTAGCTTCTTGAGTAGTTTTTGCCTTCAAACTATCATTGCCACAATGAAACCTTAACTTGACAAAGGAAAGACAACAAAAGTATTTGGTGGTATAAAAAAAAAACGCCACCGTACATGTACGTCTGTCAAAAATCAAACAATAAACGACAAGGAAAACATTCTGGGTAAGTTAAAATGAGTTACGGTTGAACAAAGACAGATTGACTAGAATGAAATTTGAACCAACGACCTCTAGATTAACGTGCCAGCGCTCTATCAACTAAGCTGTCTAGCCATATATTGGCGGTTTCTTTTTTTACGACTCAACCGGGGAAGCAACATCCAGGGCATCACCTTAAGGTGACTTTTTATTTCCATCAAATCATAAGCCACAAAGAAAACTAACTAAGTTAATTTTAGATGATTTAAGGTTGAACAAAGAAAATTTGACTACAATGAAGGTTTCGTGTATCATTGATGTGGTTAAATAACCTTTTCTTTTTGAAACCCACAGATGCGATTCTTCTACCACATGAAGGGAGATAAGATCGGGAGTATCGTTGTTTATACCAGGACGGCTGTCAATGGAGACCTTACACCACAGCTGACCATCAGAGGAGAGAATCTAGAGTGGTGGAAGAAAGCTTCCCTCTCGTTACTCATCACCGGAAAACCTTTCCAGGTAAACAATAGACCCATCCAGTAGGCTGCGCCCAGGACGCACGTGTGAGCAAGAACACGTGGGTCTCTCCAATGCCTTTCTGCATAACTCTGCTGCGCGTGCCAAGCATATGCGCACGCATGTCGGACCTCAGTGTCGGACCTTCCTTGCATTGTGATTGGTCAATACGCAATGGGGCAGAGCTTAATGGATCGGTCTATTGCCCTTCAACAAAGTGATATTTTAGTCATATTTACTTCAATCGTAGCTGTATCCCTTCTCCATCACGCTGAAAATCTTTCCTGTAAAACCACCTTGAAAGTGCAAGATTTTGTTGGAATTCAAGGAGCCATCTTTGACAATGCTTTAAGGGAATAGTAATTCCCTTAAACCAACTTTTAAAAAGAGTATCCAGACCATTTATCAAGGTCTTTGTGAATCTCATCATGGTTTCAGGGATTGCTCTTCATCCAATCCCAGACCTATTTCAAGAAGAAAAGAAGATTTTCACTCCATTTTCAAGACAAAGATTGGAAATGGGATTTGTTTTACTTTTAAAAATCTTACCAGGTTGTTCTGAGTGCAACTACAAATGGAGGAGTAACGTCTGGTGACATTGCGGTGGATGATATCACCTTCACACCGGAGTGTCAGATCTATACAGGCGGAGACTTCCCTGTTATAGTAACCACTTCAGCTCCAATGAGTAAGTATCCCCCCCCCCCCCACGTAAAAATGTTCCAAACTACAAGAAGGAAATGAGTGACTCACATCTTCCCCTTCACTCATGGATCAACCTCGTGACATGGGGTGTTTGATATCTCCGCGCCATTTTTGTCTTAGTATGCTTGCTCGCTCATAACCCCTAGAATTGGTTCAGTAAAATGTGCTAACCTGCGAAAGAGTCATAGAGCAACTGGTCCCCTCTTGTTCTTCTTTGACCTTGTGATATGTATAGCTGCTTGCAGTTTAGGGTTACTATGCAAAAGCAAGATTAATTTTTAAATGGAATCGCGTCACAATATTTGCTCGTTCACTCGCACATACTAAGCATCCCACAAGCGCTTTAAACAAGCGTGCACGCAAGGCAGTCACCCTTGGGAGCCAATCAGTGTCGTTAATTCTCAGTACATTCCTACCAGGAGTGAGTGACGAAAGGTATTGACCCCTTGCACGCACATCACTTGCGGTGACTGTCCACGCTCACCATGTTGGTGGGCAAAAGGTTTACGTGTAATCGCCGCGTCGCCTAAAATGCGCACTTCACTGAATAACGCACAGTAACATTGCCCACCAGTATGGCGTATCCAAGATTTTGATGATGACGTCAGGTGAATCGGGTCAATAGATTGGACGGTTTGCTGGGAGTAGACCTCACCTTTTTATAAGTAATCACAAGGGCAACTGGCAAGTTTGACATATTTCTTTTCAGATTTTGACCAATTCCTTTCTTTGTTTACCATAGCAACCACACCAGTGCCCAATGACTGCCCACCTGAGACGCCCTTCCAGTGCACCAAGGGAACGACGCCGCAATGTCTGCCGATGGAACAAGTCTGTGATTTTAAATCTCAGTGCCACAATGGCTTGGATGAGAAAAACTGCCGTAAGTTAATACAGAGTTTAAAATCTTCTTATCAGTATATGCTATTAATTTCCAATTGTGATGCAGGAAAACAGAACTTTTGGCTTCTCTTTAAATCACACTCTATAAAGTTTTATTCGTTCTCCCCTAAAACTATAAACTACGGCTCGACTAGGTTTAAACATGACAAAGCAGTTTAGTAGAAACTGTTTTTCAAACTGAAATTTGTCTTCCACAGCTGAGCAATGTACCTTCGAAGCTGATTGGTGCGGCTTCAAGGAAACAGCTTTGAATAACTTCGATTGGACGAGATCAAACGGAGACATGACCGCGTCGACGCCGAACCTTGCCCCAAGGAAGGACCACTCAGAAGGCACCTCAGCTGGTCTGTATCCCTTGATTCAATTTAAAACATTTCTGTTGGTTTTGTTTCACTCTTTCACTCTCACTCTTTCACTCCAAAGTCATACATGTACGATCTATTTTATGTCTTCCAAAAGTGCCAATATCATACATGTATGATTGAATTTTTGTGATTTCTCTTTTCCTTTGAAAATGAACAGCATTTTTGTCATCGAATTCTGTGCATAAATTTGTCATTTTGATATTTTCACATTGTTACTGATAAATTGTTTCATATTTGTATTTTTGTCAACATTTTGCATTTTTGTCATTGAATTCTGTGCATAAATTTGTCATTTTAATATTTTCTCATTGTTACTGATAAATTGTTTCATATTTGTATTTTTGTCATCATTTTGCATTTTTGTCATTGAATTCTGTGGCATAAACTTGTCATTTTGATATTTTCACATTGTCACTGGTAAATTGTTTCATATGTGTATTTTTGTCATCATTTTGCATTTTTGTAATTGAATTCTGTGCATAAACTTGTCATTTTGATATTTTCACATTGTCACTGGTAAATTGTTTCATATTTGTATTTTTGTCGACATTTTGATATCTTTATCATTTTACATGATAAATGTTTTGATACCTGCATTTTGGATTTTACTTCCATATCAGTGTGATTTTATGTTGTACTTCAAAAGTTGCATTGCTGTTTTGATATTTTTGTATATTTTTCCACCTTTCATCGGAGATCTATCTATTATTGTGAGCCCAGAATGTTTTAAATGGTGTACTTGTTAGCATATATTCCTTGCAGGTCATTCTGAGAATATTGCCCATTGGTTTCTCAATCATCTATCATTGAATGTCATTGTTTGTATATATATTGCCCTGACTGACATTGTGATTGCAATCTGAGTGAGCTTACATTAGCTTGAATTTATATGTATACTGTACATGCTGTATGTACACTTTATCATTTTTGCCTGTGAATATTGCCCTGTAACAATCTGAATGAGCCCAGTGTGCTTTCACTTGTATTCTGTATGTGAAATTTTTCATAAGTCATTATCTGTGACTGTTGCCCATTTGTTTCTCAATCATCTACTAGGCCTATTTATTGTACTTTTCTTGGTCATTAGTTATCTGTCTGCCTGTCTGTGAATATGGCCCATTTGTTCTTTTCCCTTGTCATTATTTGTATATTGCCCTGTCCAACATTGCCATTTTGTTTTTCATTTCTATTTCGAATGTAAATTGTTCATATATTACCGATTGCATCTCAGGTTTTTTATTAGTTTATTGCCCCTTCCTGATTTTTCTGTCAAGTTCTGATCCAACATTACTGAATTTATTCCAGGTTTTTATTTGTTTATTGCCCCGTCTGGCTTCGCCACCTTGGAGCAGAGAGCCATCTTGGTCAGCCCTGTTTATGCCGTTGCCTCGGCAACCTGCATCCTGAACATGTGGTTTGTGTTCAGCGGGAGTAAAGTTGGCGACATGTCGATGTATTTGATTAACATGATGGACAAGACAGAGACAATGATGTGGCAGATTGGAGGCGATCAGGGTGCCGAATGGAAATTGCAAACTATAAGCATTGGACGACGCAGGGATCCATACCAGGTATAATGAACTCTTATGTGCTTTTTGAAACTTTGGCTTTGGATTTGGCTTCAGGCTTCGTTCACTCATCTGAAGCCCTGTGAATGCTCACACAAAGCACACACAATATTGTTATAGTCGCGGGGGGGGGGGGGGGGCGCCAAGTTAGCCTTAGCCAAATCCATACATAAGTCCTTGAGCAAGATGCTTTACTATAATAGAAATATGTAAATTGCACGTAGCGCGTGCGCACTAGCGTTTTGGTTGGCAAAATGAGGAAACATCGCGCTGTTTTGTACACGGCTAATGGGTGCGTGACGCAGACTTGATTGCGCGTCTGCTTAGTGCATAACTCTATGGCGTTTGCCAACCAACAGGGTCTGTACGCATGTGTGAATGTAATTAGCATATTTCATGGGAAGGGTCCATTGCTTCTCTTCACCCATGGGTATTAATGGATGCCTGCGAGGGTAGAGGTTAATGTTGTGTATGAAAAAGCCACTGGAGTGCCACGGCAGCTCAGGGCAGTATTCTATACTCCCCAGGGAGCTGAGAAAGGTTTAAGGAATGTTTTTAGCCCAATGACCAGGGCACTAATGAAAACTGCATTGAGACGGTGATTGTGAAATGTGCTGCACATGTATAAGAACTTTTTATTATTATTATTATTATTTTTATTCTTGATTACAGCTTCAACTGTACAAGGGAAGAAATGCCGACTACAACGGGAAGATAGCTCTGGACGATCTGACCTTCCAAGACTGTGCCCTGCCTCCTATTACAGACTCTTGCCCTCCTTCTAAGTTCAGATGTACAAACCGTGCCTGCGTTGATCAGACGTACAAGTGTGACCTGATGGATCATTGTGGAGACAACTCGGACGAAACCTCATGCAGTATGTACTATTTTTCTACTCTGTTTGTAATTTTTATTTGACTGTGTTTTACTCTGTCCATTGACTACCAGGGCCCAATTTCATCAGGCCTACACTTAACTGATGTGGGCTGTCAACCCAAGTTAACTGCCACAAGCGGCACTTTGACACCTATGATCCTGGGACTCAAACAAGGTTGCCCCCTTTACAGGGATGTACTTGTATTTGTATCATTTACCACCTCCCCAACTTTTGCGAGTTTACCGCAAACTTGCAATCATTCACTTGAATATTCCCTATTTAGACTAAAATTTGTGTTGAGTGCTTGCATTTTTAATAAAATCACACTATGACTATCTTTGTTGGGCAACCACCGTGAAATCGCAGTGAAGTGCAGGATTTGGCTGCAATTCAAGGAGCTATTTCTCTTTCACCTTGCTTTAAGGGAATTGTAATTTCCTTCACAAACTACCTTAAAAGAACAAGAGTCTCCAGACCATTCACCATGGCCTCCGTGAATTTCACCCTGATTTCAGGGAATGCTCTCCTTCCAAGCCCAAACCTATTTCAAGTAGAAGTGGATTTCCACTCAATTTTTCTAGACAAAAGATTTTCATAATGTGATGCATTTTTTGTCTTTTTTCTTAAGGCGGCTACAATTTATGTGATTTTGAGAGCGGCACGTGTGATTGGACTCAAGATCAGAGTTCCTACATCATCCAATGGAAGAGAAACAAGGGGTCTATTGATAGCAGCAAGTCTGGACCAAGTAGGGATCACACGCTGGGAACTGGTGAAGGTACGTGACATCTACTTATACCAGGGAAAAAACCTCTTCGGTGTTACTTACACAACCTGTACAGTATGTTATGACATTTTTGCTTCTCTCTATTTTTGTCCATCAATAAACAAAAATTTTATTAAAGGAACGATACAGAATTGGTTAGAAACAAAAACCGTGACGATCACAGATTAACATAAAACTTACACGGTCTAACAATGATAGTAGAAAACATCCCATAAAATATTGCTGTCTGATATGACATATTTGTTGAGAAATATATAATATTATTATATCTTGGAGTTTATTTCTCAGGGAGCATTTCATTCATTTTTCATTTGCATCTATGTCATGGGAAAATGTGAATCGGTTTTTCACTTTTTTTCTCGGGACCCAGATGGCCGATCAGATTTGTCTGTTTATATATCTGGTGGATTACATAAAGTGCTTACACTGTGAGCAACTGTTTTGTCAGCAAAACCAGTTCTGTAATGTATCTTTAAATGTCATATTTACAGAAGGTAAATCTAAATTGTCATTTAATTTTGGTTTGTCAACATGTCATGTTTTTTTTCCCCACCCAGGTTACTACCTGTATGCTGATTCCAGTCCGGTTAATTTTGGCAAGAGCGCCTACCTTGTCAGTCCAAAGTTTGCCACCACACAAAACAACGATTGCAAGGTAAAACCTACACTAACTAATGTGTATTAAGCACTGTATACTCTGTGTTCTGAGTTCAAATGCAAGTAGAACAAACAAACAAACATCACTGGGAACAAAAGTGGAAACTCACATAACTTTGTTTCTGTGAAGGTCCGAGTCTTTTAAGACATGTTTGGTGGGAACACAGTTGGAAACATTACTTTACTTTTTTCTTCAAAGATCTGATTCTTCCATTACATTTTTACTGGGAACAAAGTTAAAAGTTAACAAAACTTTGTTTCTTTGAAGGTCCGATTCTACTATCACATGTTTGGGGATGACATCAAAGACCTGAACGTCTTGATACGCCAGTACAAGAACAGCAATTACAAAGCAACGAGTCTCTGGTCCAAGACTGGAGGGCAGAATGATGCATGGAACAGGGCGGAAGTAACTCTTACATCAACTGCTCCATTCCAGGTAAAGTTTGCCTCTGTTGTTTTCTTCTTTTTGTCAGCCCTAGGAAGTTCCTGTTTATACATCTGGGGTGAGGGAAGCAACTATGGTTTGTTCCTTGCTCATGACTGGGATTCGAACCCACACTCCAATGATTTGGCCATCAGTACTTCAGTGGTTAAGAGCATCGAGTTCAACTTTTGGTTGTTGAGTCATCGTAGTGTGGGTTCGAATTCCGGTCATGACACTTGTGTCCTTGAGCAAGACTAAAATTGCTTCTCTTCACCCAGGGGTATAAATGGGTACCTGCAAGGGTAGAGGTTGATATTGTGTATGAAAAAGCCTTTGGAGCGTCACGGCAGGTGAGGGCTGTATACTCCCCAGGGAGCTGAGAAAGATTAAAGGAATTTTATCTGCCCAATGACCAAAGGGAATGAATGTAAAGTGCATTGATACAGTTATTGTGAATACTGTATAAGAGCTAGTTATTCTTCGTATTATTGTTACGCACTAGATTGCTTGGCCAGGACACTTCAAAATGAGTAAAGGACAAATTAACGCAAAACCTAAAGTAAAGTTCCTTGCAGTAACTTTTTTAATTTCATCAACCCTCAGATTGGTATCCAAGCAACCATCGGTAACGGCGCCCAGGGCAACATTGCCATCGACGACGTCAGCATCACCCCAGGCTGTCAATCATTCAGCGGGGACCTCCCATCACCCCCGGTTACAGCCCCACCCCCTACCGGTCAACCGACGTGCGACTCAGACAAGTTCCTCTGCAGTGCTGACATGTCTTGCATTCCGATGTATGACAAATGTGACTTCAAGTCGGACTGTAGTGACGGGGAAGATGAGAAGGATTGTGGTAAGAATTCTATAAGGCCATACCGAAATAAAATATTGGTGATAGTATCCCTTCAAACTATAACTTTATTTGTATTTTTACCAATCACTGATAGAAATGCTCTTACCTAACAAACAAAAAATATTGTTGAAAAAGTATCCCTTTGAACTATAATTTTTTTTTATACACTTTTTTCACCAGTTGCTGACAGAAATACGTCATCTTGAAATGCTTGTATTTTACAAAAAAATGAGTTTGAGTCTGATGTTGTTTGGCCTGACTAAAATTGTCAAGTCTCTTCTGTTGTAATGCCGGACCTAGGCCCTGGTGTCCAGTGTCAGGATTTCGGTTGTGGCACTCGTATCCTAAAGCACGCTACTTTTTTAGTTGTGGTTAGACTCCAAACTTGTGTCTTGTGATTTCTTTAAATGTAGGTGAAGTAGAACTAGGGTTGTCTTAGTGGTATCTTTCCTCACCTTCCATCTCACAGTTTGGTGTACACAATGTTTGTATCTATTTTATTATTTTTTGCAGTGACATCAGCGTGTAGTTTTGAGACCGGTACCTGCCATTGGTCGCTCTTCGGTGAGAGCTACTCATGGGTCTTACAGAAGGCATCCGAGGCGACAGAGACCTACATGCCAACTGTGGATCACAGCATAGGCTCAAGCGCTGGTAAGGCCGTAAAAAACATTGTAGGGTGTTAGGGCTGAGGGGTTCAAAATATCAAATTCACTGTGGTCCAATGAGTTCACCTCGTTACTGAGGTCGTTAAAACATAGTAGGGGGTCATGGCCGAACGGTTAAGAGCATCAAGTAGACCGATCCACTAAGCTCCGCCCTATTGCGTACTGACCAATTACAATGCAACAAAGGTCCGACAAATAAGGTCCGACATGCGTGCGCATATCTTTGCGCGCATGGCAGAGTTGTGTAGAAAGGCATTGGAGAACACCACTTGTTCTTGCTCGCACGTGCGTCGCGGGCGGAGCCTACTGGATCGGTCTATTTTAAAGTTGTTGCATTGGTTAGACTGCATGACTTGCAATCAGAAGGTCGGAGGTTCGAATCATACCACAGACAGACGTGGATCCTGCGAATCTCTTGTCTATTTGACATTTTAAGGGTCACAGTACAAGCTCGAGCTCTGGTAAGGCCATAAACATTGTAGTGTGTCGGGCGGAGGGATCAAGAACAGCAATTTTCTTAACCCTCTTGCAACGTGTCCTTCCTGACCACATACATGTATGTGACAGATCTGTTGCCCCTCTCGTCTCGACGATTTAGGGATGCCGGCAAGTTGTTCCACCTCTTCGCCGAGAACAGAATGTTTGAGCAACCAGCTTTTTCTTTTCCTGTTTTCTCCGGGGTCTTGCCTTACCACTCTGATTAAAACTGAGATCGCTGGGCTGGCTAGCATATCGGCAAAAAGAGACTTTTTAAACAGTTTTTTTTCTTTTTCTCAATCCTCCAGGATCATACCTGATCACGTTGAGTAAAACTGAGGTCGCTGGGCTTGCTAGCATTTCGGCAAAAAGTTGCTAGCAAGTTGTACTACCTTTTTGGCAAAAACAGACTTTTTAACAGCTTTTTCTTTTCTTTTCGTTTTCCTCCAGGATCCTACCTGACCACTTTGAGTAAAACTGAGGCCGGCGGGGTCGCTACCATTTCCACAACAGCATTATCACAGACGGTAGCAAGCTGTGAGCTTAGCTTCTGGTACTACATGTATGGACCATCGGTGGGTTCCCTCAGTGTCTTCAAAGTTGGGTCTAACGGAAAGGAGCTGGTGAAGTACCTGAGTGGAGCTAATGTACCAAAGTGGGATAAGACGGAGATGATGCTGGGTGCTGGCACTAACTATCAGGTACTATTTTTTGATTGGTTGGGTACTGGGTATACTGGTGATGGCTGGAAAATCTGTTGGTTTTTATCAGGGAAGAAATTTCATGCTAAGCAAATTTTTGTGCTTAGCAGCGCTATTAAGTTGAGCCCAGGTGTCATCTTGTTGACATAACAGTGCCGGGTGATACAAGGGTAGCTTCAAAGGAGATGGAAAAAAAGTACCATCACCTGGCATGTGAAAAAGAACAGTCTCCCCAAGTGATGTTAGAATGGGGGATGTTAAGGTAGACATTAAAGGTAGATCTGCTACAAAAGGCGGCGCTTTTTGGAACAGCGAGAACCCTGAGAAAGACCCATCTGGGGCTTTGGGGTAAAGTCCGACTGAAGGAGTTGCCTTTTAAATAATATTAGCAATAATAACAATACTTCTTCAACAGGTTGTCATCGAGGCAAAGCGAGCAGCGACCTACCAGGGTGGTATCTCTCTAGACGACATTGCCTTCTACTCATGCAACATGCCGGAACCTTCTGGTGCGGCGTGTCGTAGTGATGAATTCACCTGCAAGAATCAAGCGTGTATCAGCATAGACAGCAAGTGCAACTTTGTGGACGATTGTGGGGATGGGTCGGACGAACAGTCATGTGGTACGTATTATAGCTGTAGTGGCGTGTCGTGGCCTAGAGGTCTATGTCAATGGACCCAAGCTTTGGTGTTGTCAGCAGCAGAGTGTGGGTTCGAATCCTGGTCATGGCTCTGGTGTCCTTGACCATAGTTGCTTCATAAAAGTTGGGAAGGTAGTGTAATCTGCTCTACCAGCCAGGCTCCTAGTGGATGATACCCATACCTACATGTACATCCTTACGGACTGTGAAGGGGGTAACCCTGTTTCAGTCCCAGGAGTAGGTGGCTCCGTGGATGTACCCATGCCTACATCCTTATGGACTGTGAAGGGAGTAACCCTGTTTCAGCCCCAGGAGTAGGTGGCTCCTAGTGGATGATACCCATGCCTACATCCTTACGGACTGTGAAGGGGGTAACCCTGTTTCAGTCCCAGGAGTAGGTGGCTCCGTGGATGTACCCATGCCTACATCCTTATGGACTGTGAAGGGAGTAACCCTGTTTCAGCCCCAGGAGTAGGTGGCTCCTAGTGGATGATACCCATGCCTACATCCTTACAGACTGTGAAGAGGGTAGCCCTGTTTCAGCCCCAGGAGTAGGTGGCTCCTAGTGGATGATACCCATGCCTACATCCTTATGGACTGTGAAGGGGGTAGCCCTGTTTCAGCCCCAGGAGTAGGTGGCTCCTAGTGGATGATACCCATGCCTACATCCTTACAGACTGTGAAGAGGGTAACCCTGTTTCAGCCCAATGAGTAGGTGGCTCCTAGTGGATGATACCCATGCCTACATCCTTACAGACTGTGAAGGGGGTAACCCTGTTTCAGTCCCAGGAGTAGGTGGCTCCGTGGATGTACCCATGCCTACATCCTTATGGACTGTGAAGGGGGTAACCCTGTTCAGAAACACCAGAGTTTGAGTCCAGAGCACTTGACTGCACGGCACAACACTACTGGGTTAAAGAAAGTAACATTGACACACTTGTTTCATTTTACTTTGTACTTTGTATCTTTAACCTTTAACCTGTGACCTCTATGATATTGACCCCCAGATGCCGTCCTGAGCTGTAACTTTGACACCAATCTGTGTAAATGGCATCAGGAATATGGCGATGATTTTGATTGGTCATTGAGAGCTGGCACTCCAGCCGGTAATGGAATTGGACCAATCAAGGACCATACACAGAAACCGAACAGCGACGGTAAGCCTGAAGTATTATTAACTGTTTCTTATGTCAATCAATTCATTTTCAAACGGACTGGGCTGCTTGACACACTTTTTATGGGGGAAAAAAATGAACAAATAAAAGAATTAAATAGAAAAAATTGAAATACTTTGACAACTAAGCTCACTCTAGCAAAGTTCCTCCTGGAGACAGTCAGAGCATACTTCCAATCAAACCGCCGGTTCTTTTTAGAACCAGCACTCAACTAAAAAAAAGAGAGACTTACACATGGTGCTACCGCCCTCCTCACCTGGGCCCAACTTCGTAGCGCTGCTTAGCGGCCGATTTTGTGCTTACTGTGCGATTTCTATTTCATAGCGCTGCTAACCGTTAGCACACGAAAAGGCATGCTAACCTTCCGGTGCTTACCGCACACACAAAATTGACATCATAATGCCCAATTTTTCTGCTAACCTGTGAAATACGCTATGGCTTAAGTAAATTTTTCTGCTACAGTACATGTAAGCACGCAAATTTGCTTACTGTTAAGCAGCGCTATGAAATTGGGACCTGATTAAACTCCCACCAAGCCAAGTTTCAAATCCTACTTTCTAACAAAGTTAATTCTAGCTCTTAGTCATGCCCTTAGACCTATACGCCTTGCATCCTTTGGTTGGCGCTATATAAATCCAGTTCCTATTATTATTATCATTATTAAGTAAAAGCTACAGCAGACCATGTTTTCAAATGTGTTAAGTTTGCCTGCCGCTCCACCCACGGATTCAGCTGGTGTACAAGGTATGAAATAAGCTCACAAACGACACAAAATAATCATGAACTTATTTCTTTCAGGGCTACCTACAGGAAACTATCTCTACATTGACTCCTCATGGCCAAGGAAGGCAGGCAGCGTAGCGAGACTTGGAAGTCCACCTATCAGCAAGAACAGCGCTGCTAATTGCAAGGTAAAATGCCATTGATACTATCCAGGGGTCGATTCCACAAGAGTTACAAGTACATGTACAAGTACATGTACATGTACGACTAGTCTTAATTATACAACTGACATACAGATCCTTGTCATTGGAACTTACTTCACGTGACATTCACTATTACTCCCATCCGCACCGACAATCAAAAAGACCTATTCGCCCATGGGGAATAGCATTTCCCGTTCAACAGTTAGGATCATCCTTGTTCCCAATGTTTTTGAGCAGTACAGTATTACCTTGCGATAATTATCCTCCCGTTCCCCTCTGAGCCACTCAATATTTGTATACTAGTCTTAGGAGATGTTGAAAACGTATGGCAAGTCCTAAGTTAGGACGAGTAACTCGTAACTGGCTGGTATGTGAGTACATTGTAACTCGTCCTAACTCGAGAGGAGACAAGCCTTAACTCTTTGTGAAATCTGACCCAAGGATGCATTAATAATAGTAGGGGCTTCATAGGGCCTTGTCACATGAGGAAATATTTCCAGGCAACGTATAGGCAACCAACTGCAGTATTGGCTACCTAATTAACGTTGGTTGCAAAGCAGTGTCTTTTCAAACATTATCTTCCAGTACGCGCTAATCCACCAATCAGAAGCTCGAACTACTAGGGGGATAAAAACATATATGCTACGACCTCTGTTTTATATCCTACTTCCTCTGTTTTTATTACACAGTGCGTATTGTGAAATGTCATTTTGTCATGCACCGTACACGGACAGTGCAAAAATTACATTCTAAGCTATGTGCACGTGAAAAAAACGCTCTGAAATTTCAAATTTTGCGCGTTGCAAGTGAGACTGGAAGATAAACTCGTTATCACAGGTGCGCTCGAGAAATTAAAAAAAAATATAGCGTTTCTGTGTCCCATATCCAACTTGGCCTTCAGCCTCGTTGGATATGGGACGCAGAAGCGCTATAATTTTTTTGTATTCCACTCGCGGTTGTGTGATAACTTATAATGTCTTATGATACCAGTTGCACCTGTAGCAGCAAAAGTAACTGTATGGTAGTCTGGCTGGTATGCTTGTTTTGCTAAGCAAGATTACTTTGTGCTTAGCGATTGTTTTGTGCTTACCAGCTTACAGGCTTTATGAAATTTAGCCCTGGTTGTATCGTTAACTTTTTCTCTGACTATCCCTTTTGCAGGTTCGATTCTGGTACTTCTTCTCCGGCCAGGCTGACCAGACCGTCGTGCTGATCGTCAAGAAGCGAACCTCGTACATCCTTAATGACTTAACTGAGTTCAGCTCAGTTAGGTTCACTGGTAATGGGTTATGGAGGCATCATGAGTCAGCCGTTCCGCTTATTGGCAAAGATATGGAGGTACAGATAATGATTTCAGAGTTTCTGTTGATCATTAAAAAGTATTAAAATAAATTTGACGACTTGACTGAGTCCAGCTCAGTAAGATTCACTGGTAATGGGTCAGCTGTTCCGCTTATTGGCAAAGATATGGAGGTACAGTTAGTTATTTTTGTGTTTTTGGCGATTTTAAAAAATTGTCTAATTCAATTTTGAGGTCTTAAATAAAAAACTGAGAGCCAAAGTATGCTGCGTTAAAAAACAACTTGAACGCGTTGATACATTTTTATTATGTGCATAAAAATTATGTAAATCTTTCTTTTTTATTGTCCAATCAGGTCGTCTTGGAGGTAGCTGTGGGAAGCGGGGCGACCAATCAGATTGCAATTGATGACGTATCATTCTCGGATGGATGCAAATTGGTAAGCTCATCATCAGCAACAAAACATAGCAAGAACGCTCTAACACAGGGTACAACAGTGTAGTGCTTGTAAGCAATAAACAAATGAATAATGGCATTTGAAATGGGAGAGACAGTTGTCCCTTAGCAATCAGCAGTTGAGCAGGAACCTTTTGAGATGTTTCTTGAAAACTTCAAAGAAACGAATTTGATGAGGGAGACGGTTCCAAAGGTGTTGGGGCATGTGCGTAAAATGCATCGTCTTCAACAGCAGAATGCACCGTTAAGGAATTGCCACAAGAGTGTATAATTGTCTAAACCCGAGCGAAGGCCAGGCCATCCGGGATGGTAAGCCTTTATGAGACTGGTGAGATATATATTGTCAAAGAATTTTTTTTTCCTTTTCTCAGGGAGACCATCTTCCAGGAGAAGCAGCCCACGGGGATTTCAACAATCACTGTCCGAACGAGCAGTTGAGCTGTCTCACTGGGGATGGATGCTACTCTAAGGACGACCAATGCAATATGAGAGACACATGTGGAGAAGAGATTCTCTGTGGTAAGAACTTCTACAATCTTCTTTCCAAATCCAACTACGTGTAAGGCATGCAGCTTCCCAAAGAATTAAGGAAGCTATAAGAGAGTAATGTTGGTTCTGAAAAGAACTGGGCCCATTTTCATGGCTCTGCTTACCTAAGGCATGCAACTTCCCAAAGTTAAAGGCTAGCTATAAGAGAGTAATGTTGGTTCTGAAAAGAACTGGGCCCATTTTCATGGCTCTGCTTACCTAAGGCATGCAACTTCCCAAAGTTAAAGGCTAGCTATAAGAGAGTAATGTTGGTTCTGAAAAGAACTGGGCCCAATTTCATGGCTCTGCTTACCATAAGCACGGAATCGGCGTTTACGGAAGCAGGGAATTCTGTGCTTACAGCAAGCATTTTTCACGGGTGATAGGCGAATTTGGGCTTCTGCGCGTGCATACTCCACTTTACTAGGCATTCTACGCTTACAAGGCTAGCGCAGAAATTCTGCGCTTGCACGTAAGCAGGGAATCGTGATGGTAAGCACAGAATTCGGCGGTAAGCAGAGCCATGAAATTGGGCCCTGGTGGTTAAAGACTCACTGTCCGGTCAGTATGCTCTGATCGTCATCAGGAGAATGCTGGACTCTGTTGTTGGATGCTGCTTTTGTACTGCCTTGTAGGAGATAACATGTAATTGGTTAATTAAAGCCATTGGACACTTTCGGTTCAGAAACAAATTAAAAGTTCACAAATTTACAAATAATTTACAGGGTTTACAGAAGGTAATGGTGAAAGACTTCTCTTGAAATGTTATTACGTGAAATGCTTTACTTTTTGAGAAAACATTAAAACAATATCAATTCTCGATATCGAGAATTACAGATTTATTTTAAACACATGTCATGACACGGCAAAACGTGCAGAAACAAAAGTGGGTTTTCCCATTATCTTCTCCCGACTCTGATGACCGATTGAGCCTTAATTTTCACAGGTTTGTTATTTTATATATAAGTTGTGATACACGAAGTGTTGGCCTTGGACAATACTGTTTACCGAAAGTGTCCAATGGCTTTAAAGGAATTTCCAATGTTATGTATCTATAGTTCATGTGAGAACTTTAGGAATAAGTTTTAAAAAACCTACTTAAAGGCAGTGGACACTATTGGTAGTTACCCAAAATATTTATTAGCATAAAACCTTTCTTGGTGACGAGTAATGGGGAGAGGTTGATGGTATAAAACATTGTAAGAAATGGCTCCCTCTGAAGTGCCATAGTTTTCGAGAAAGAAGTAATTTTTCACGAATTTGATTTCGAGAACTCAGATTTAGAACTTGAGGTCTCGAAATCAACCATCTAAACGCACACAACTTCGTGTGACAGGGGTGTTTTTTTATTTCTTTATTATCTCGCAAGTTTGATGACCGATTGAGCTCAAATTTTCACAGGTTTGTTATGTTATGCATATGTTGAGATACACCAACTGTAAAGTCTAGACTTTGACAATTACCAATAGTGTCCACTGCCTTTAATTTTGTTTGATTTCATAATTCAGGGTTTAATATATTTCACTGTGTGATCCTTTCTAGGTACCACCTGTTACTTCAGTGATGTAACCGCCGGGGCTTGTGGATGGTTCAACTCCTACTCAAGCAGTCTCAAGTGGCTACTAGGTAAACCTTCCTCACCACCAGCGGACTCCACTAGTGCACAAGGTATGAGATTAGTATACACATATTGACTGGCATCGAGGTAACTAGTATACGTCTATTCCCACGAGGGACTTTGAGTGACGTGACCAGAAGAGCGACCTATTTCCCGAGGCCCCTATTCTGGTCACTCACAGGCCCGAGGGGGAATAGACGTACACTAGTTACCTTGTGACTAGTATACACATATTGACTGGCATAATTCGGTAACTAATATACGTCTATTCCCACAAGGGACTTTGAGTGACCAGAAAAGCGACCTATTTCCCTCTTCTGGTCACTCACAGGCCCGAGGGGGAAAAGACGTACACTAGTTACCGAATTATGCCAGTCAATATGTATTTTATAACACAGCTCGGTCTTAAATGTCAAATAAGAACAGAAAAAGGAGTTTTGTAGTTGTTGTTCACGGTTCAAGTCAAGAGAGGGCGCTGTTACCACGGGCAATATTTGCAAAGACGAGTGCCTGCTCTGGTACTATTCCCGCAAAACACATGCGCGCGTTCACTGGCTTATACTCGTTCGTCCCACAGGACCGTGTTTCAGCCGACCAGAATACAGAACATTACCACAACCCCTATTGTAAATGTTTCTCTGTGTTTTGCAAACAACCTCTCTGTGTTTTGCAAACAGCAAGGCTATATACTTTTTCTTTGTTTGGAATCAAAAAGAAGAATTGACTTGACCAACAAATTTAAACTTCCCTTCAGGTAAATTTATGTACATCAGTAAGCTGCCTTCGTTCGGAGGCACAGGCATGGCCTACCTCTCCACACTCTCTTACGTCAAAGCCAGCAGTGCCTGCGACTTGGATTTCAAATTCTACTTGGACGGTAACTCTGGCAACAAACTCAGCGTACTCATCAAAACAAAGACAGGAAAGGTTAGTTGACGTAATGTTCCGTTTCACTTTCCAACTACTCCACAAGCCATCATGTCAGTTCAACAACATCGTATCGTTATTTCACAAAAACTGCGGTCTTGCGGGAAAGTCGATCAGTGCCAAAAATATATTTTTATCTCGGATAGGACTTGTAGGTACATCCTTAAATTGGGAGGTAGTGTTTTCTGCTGTACCGGCCAGGCTTCTGATGGATGATACTCGAGCCTACATGTACATCTGTATGGACTGTAAAGGGGGTAACCCTGTTTCAGCCCTAGGAGTAGGTGGCAACAGCCTCTGGGAACAAATAATTGTAGCCCACACCTTGAAGTGGCCTTCAGGCCTTGTGTGTCTGGCGACTTGCATAAAAAAATAAAAACTTGTTACAAACTTACTTGGTAATAGCACTGGAGAGCTGTTGATATTAAGAAACATTGTTAGAAACAACACTGTTTGTAGTAATGTAGTGTTAGAGAAAGAAGTAATATTTTACTAACAAAATTGAATATGAGAAAGGCTTCAGGTATCTGGAAGCAACAAGGCTGGGATTTTTTTTTCATTCCTTTCAAAAACCAAAATAGAGTTTCCAATTTTCACAGATCTTGTTACTTGATGCATATGATGGGATACACCAAGTAAGGATACTGGTCTTTGACAATTATCAAAAGTCTTTTAAGCTGTTGTTAAAACATACTCACACCCTAGTGTATCCCTTTGTCACCCCAACTCAGTTTGAAGAGATTTGGTCAAGCTCAACCCTGAAATCAAGTTGGCAGACGGGAACAGCCAAGATCGGGGGCCGAGATCATTTCTCCATCGTCTTTAAGGCATGGCTTGGATCAAGCGTTGGAACCATCGCCGTTGATAACATTGAGTTCCCACCTGAGCAATGCGGAGCAAGTAAGTAAACTCTGTCATAGAAATTTTAGGTTGTTCTTTAACAGCGCTTAAACAATAGGAGAAATTTTGCGCATATTTAAAAAAAAAAAAAAAAGGGAAAAAATAGGTTATCATTAAAAGTATCTTGTAAAATTTTGAATTTGGCTTTATAAAGTGTGAAGATACCCGGTCCAATGGAAAGTGTCGTGGCCGAGTGATTAAGAGCACCGAATTCAAACTCTGGTGTTTCTGATCAGCAGAGTGTGGGTTCGAATCCCCCAGCCATGCACTTGTGGCCTTAAGCAAGACACTTCACCATTCGAATGGGACGTTAAGCCGTTTGTCCCATGTGTTATGTAACGCATGTAAAAGAACCTTGTGCATTTATCGAAAAGAGAAGGGGTTCGCCCCGGTGTGCCTGGTCTGATCGGCAGCAAATTGCGCCTCAGCACCGTATAAAAACATAACATGGTGCTATCAGAATTAGGTCTCATAATTCAAACGGAGTCCCACATCTTGCAGGAAGTACTGTAGGTTACAGCGCCAGGGGCGTCACTGAGTGACGGACATGTGCGCTATATAATGTTAGAAGCCACAATTATTAGTTATTATTATTAATGGCTGTATTTACTGGACTATTTTAAAAACCAGAATACGATCATCAGAGTATTTTGAGCAAAACATCAAGCAGAAACTGGCGTTTCTCAGAGCCATCACGACTCAAAAGAGATTTCTTTACATGGTCTCTCCGCCAACCTTACTAACCCATAAGATAATTGCTTTTTCTCATATTCTCTGTTCTATCTATTTCTGCAGATGACGGCTCCAAACTCCAATGCAAGTCTGACGAGTTTCAATGTGCGGATGGAAGGCAATGTATTAGCTACGATAAAGTCTGCAATAAGAACAACGATTGTCTGGACCAATCGGACGAGACATCATGCAGTACGTACTTTATTCTAGTGTTTGAATTTGCTTGGCATTATCACAAGACGGTGCTGTTGGCTTGGTTTATGTACTATCGGGTGTGTTCGTTTAGCTTCCCTGGGTCGACCCCGGTCTGCCCTCGGTGCGTTCGAATAACTTTGACGTCATTCTAGGGACTCACCCAGGTCAGCCCCCAGTGCCCTGCTTGTGGGGTGGATCACTTGGGGGCTGGCCCCATGTAAACGGCGTCACTACGAGAGCGGTGAGTTGTCGTTCGTTTAGCTCTTGTCAGGGGCTCACCCGAGTGAGCACCGCGGGGAAGACCCAGGGAAGCTAATCGATTGCACCCTCAGTCTTCAGCAGGACACCAGCACTATGTGCTTAGAAACGTACTAAGCGCACTATAAATTTGTATTATTACGATTATTATTACAACATAAATCTTATTAATTTGGTTTTACCCTTACACCGATACATGTGTGTAAGCACTGTATACTCGGTACTTTCCTGAGTCCTGTGAAAAAAATATCACAGGCATGTTATTTAGGTGGGATTTGAACCCACGACCCTTGGAATTCTAGAACAGTGTCTTACCAACTAGACTACTGAGGTTGTCTGATAGCATAGAGGCAGTTCGAAATAAATATTCTTTATCCCTGATGCAAACTTAACATCTATTATAAATCTTGCTCAACATTTTTTGGGGAGTCAGATTTCCTGTGTTTTATGCACATTTTGCTGGCCATTCACAGGCGCATTGCAGGGAAATTTCTGAGTCAGGCCACAAACATTTTGTATCCCTTTTTTTTCTATGTACATGTATACTGTGTGTCTGTACCTTTTTAGAAATAGTTTTATCGGCGGACTGAACCTTTAGGAACATTTTCCTCTTCAGTCATCTTGCTATCCCCGTATATTTAATGAACTTGTAGAGAGAAGATAAAATAATAATAATTTTATCTGAATTTAATTTGGATTGGTTTATTTTTTTATGTTACTAGGCAACTATGGAGAGTGCACATTTGATGAGAATCTTTGCAACTGGTCCCAGATGGCGGATGATGACTTTGATTGGGTGCGATCCACAACTTCCACGCTCTCGCTCTCTGCGACTGGACCCAGCTCGGATCACAGTGGAAGTAAGAATGATGTTTCTTTAAAGGGTAGTAGTTAAAAAGCAGGACGGTTCTTTTCAGAACTGAGAAGTCTCCGAACCACGGAACATCTACTCCGCGGTAGTAGAAAAAAGCAAGACAGTTCTCTAAGAACAAGTTCTACCTGGCACATGGTGTTACCGCAAACCAAATATTCATTGATGTTTCTTTAGTTTGTCAACATCAATCTCTGTCGAAGATTCGCATTTTCAAAAGGAACCTGCCTTTTTTAGGCAATCTCAAGGCAATCTGTAAGGCTCTGTAATAAGCTGGAGCAACTCGTTTTCTTTCATGGTTGTTACTGTTTTCGTTTTTAAATTTATTACTAATGTATAATGAACTTAATTTTCTATACTGATCTGAGAAATGAAATAAATACATGAATTCAACCCTATTTTTCCATGAAAATGCTTGCCTTCACTTGACATGAATCGAAATGATTTGGTATTAATTTCCTTTATTCAGGCGGTCAGTTCCTAATGATCCAGGCGTCTGGCCAGAACCCAGCAGACTTGGCTCGTATCGTCACATCAACGGAGTACCCAGCCAACACCAAGGGGTCATGTCAAGTACGCTTCTGGTATACACTGAGTGGCGCTAAGGTTGGATCCCTTAAGGTGAGTCATCTGAGAGCGAGTTTGAGTGTTCACATTAAGTCGACTACTGACCAGCAATGTACGAGCGCAGTGACACACTCACTTGAACAACTCAGTCATCTGAGAGCGAGTTTGAGTATGCACATTAAGTCGACTACTGACCAGCAATGTACGAGCGCAGTGACACACTCACTTGAACAACTCAGTCATCTGAGAGCGAGTTTGAGTATGCACATTAAGTCGACTACTGACCAGCAATGTACGAGCGTAGTGACACACTCACTTGAACGACTCAGTCGTCTGAGAGCGAGTTTGAGTATGCACATTAAGTCGACTACTGACCAGCAATGTACGAGCGCAGTGACACACTCACTTGAACAACTCAGTCATCTGAGAGCGAGTTTGAGTATGCACATTAAGTCGACTACTGACCAGCAATGTACGAGCGCAGTGACACACTCACTTGAACAACTCAGTCATCTGAGAGCGAGTTTGAGTATGCACATTAAGTCGACTACTGACCAGCAATGTACGAGCGCAGTGACACACTCACTTGAACGACTCAGTCGTCTGAGAGCGAGTTTGAGTATGCACATTAAGTCGACTACTGACCAGCAATGTACGAGCGCAGTGACACACTCACTTGAACAACTCAGTCATCTGAGAGCGAGTTTGAGTATGCACATTAAGTCGACTACTGACCAGCAATGTACGAGCGCAGTGACACACTCACTTGAACGACTCAGTCATCAGAGAGCGAGTTTGACTGTGCACTTTTAGTCGACTTCTGACCAGCAATGTACGAGCGTAGTGACACACTCATTTGAACGACTCGTTTGGAAGCCTAAAAACCGATGTTGAACCTTTTCAGATGCATGAAATAAGGCGTGATGCCTGAAGCCTTTCTCAGTTTCAAGTTTTGGGATGAGAAGTTACCGTCTTCTCTAAAACTGTGCTGCTTCAGAGGGGGTCATTTTAAACAATATTTTGTAATGTCAACAGTGTTGTTACCAAGTGAGGGTTTTATGTTATAATCTAAGCTTTTTTTTTGTTCTTAAACCTCTCTAGGTTTACACCAAATCCAGCAGAGATGGTCAGGCTACCAACGTCTGGCAGAGTACTGGTGACCAGGGCAATACGTGGAAGTATGCAACCGTCTCTGTTGCGAGCCAGTATACCTTCAAGGTGATGTTTGAGGGCGCTGTTGGGGATGATGAACCATCTGTCGTTGCCATCGATGATGTGACATTTTCACCCTCTTGTGCTAAACCAGGTATTTAGAAGTTGCTTCTTCTTTTGTGGATCTTTATTTCTTTCTTTTTGTATTGCTGCCTCTTTTTTGTGATCTTTGATATATTTTAAGTATAGATTCTTGTCTTATTATTAGTGACCCTTTATTGACCCCCTTGCATGCGCGTCACATGCAGCGCCTCTGCCAGTTTGGTGGGCACATAGGTTTACGTGTAAGAGCTGCGTCGCCTAAAATGCACACTTCACTGAATAACGCACAGTGACACTGCCCACCAGTATGGTGCATCCAAGATTATTCTGATGATGACGTCAGATGAATTGGGTCAATTTTGTTGAAATACGTACATTTACAAAACCATATAACAAAAAATGTCTTCTTTGTTTATGGAACATTATTGTATGAAACTCTGTATTGTTGTCTTTGTTATCCTTTAAATATTTTTGAAGTATAGGTGATGTTTTTATAATGAGCCTGTGATTTTGACAAGATTTGTCCTGATGGCAAGGTCAAATGATTTAAAGTGCCCTCTAGTTCTAATATTTATTTTTATACAGCAGTTAACGATTGTATAGCTTCTGACTGGCACCCCTGAACAAAGATATTGACAAAGTAGGGACACAGCCAATATAGGGCTAGATAGCTCAGCTGGTAGAGCGCCGGCACGTTAATCCGGAGGTCGTTGGTTCGAATCCCACTCTTGTCAATTCTTTGTTCAACCCCAAAAATCATTTCAAAATTTACCCAGTCAGTTTCCCTTGTGGTTTATATTGATATCTGAAACAAAAAGTCGCATCCCCTTAAGGTGATCCCTTGGCTGCCGCTTCCTAGGTTGTATCGTAATTTGGGTGTGATCCCTGGCTACACGGCAGTTAAGGGTTGTATGGCCTCTGACTGGCACCCCCGAACAAAGATATTGACAATATAGGGACACCGCCAATATAGGGCTAGATAGCTCAGTTGGTAGAGCGCCGGCCAATAATCAGGAGGTCGTTGGTTCGAATCCGGCTCCAGTCAATTCTTTGTTCAACCCCAGAATTAATTTATTTCTATGAGTGCATCTTAATTCACTCTTGCTTTTTCCCTGTGTAGGTTCAGTGACCCCTGCCCCCTCCCTTGGTCCCTGCGGAGTAAACGATGGAAGCTACATCTTCTGCGTTGGTGACCGTGTATGTATACCTTCAGCGTGGGTTTGTGATGGACATGTTGACTGCCCGACGGATGGGTTTGATGAGTCTCAGACTCTCAGTGGCTGCAGTAAGTTTCGACAACTTCTCAAAAAAAGTTACAATTTTTTATTCATAACTAGCCAAGAATTTCACAACTCTGTTCAACTGTTGAATCATTAATTTTTTTTGTTTGTCTTTGTCTTGATTTTATTTTTGTTGAATTATTATTGTTATTATACTTCCAACCGAAAATTTTCAACAACTTTTCAGAAATTTGTAAACAAATTCATAACTAGCCAAGGATTTCACAACTCTGTTCAACTATTGAATCATAAAATTCATTTCTGTGTTTTTGTCTGGATTTGGTTTCTGTTGAATTATTATTGTAAACGTTTTCCTTTTGTTTTCTCCTCCACTTACAGCGAATAAAACGACATTCTTCCCCGGAACTAAAGCACCAAACGTATCTCCCATGAAAAACCTGAGTAAGGAAAAACATTTTATGAAATTTCAAAAAGACACCTTTTGTCCATAAAAATAATAATAACCGTATTTATAACGCGCCTTTTACCAAAGGATACATAGCGCCAGGTATTATTACTGCAAGGAGTGGGACAAAGTTTGAGATATAAGACCTAATCCTTAGCACCACGTAATGGTTTACAAGGTGCTGTGGCGCAATATTTTATGCTGCCAATCCAGCCAGGAACACTGGGACAAACCCCTTCTCTTTACGATACGTGCACTGGGTTCTTTTTTACATGCGTTTACACAACACATGGGACCAACAGCTTTACGTCGCATCCGAAGGACGAAGCAATGGTTAAGTGTCTTGCTTAAGGACACAAGTGTCATGGCTGGGGATTCGTACCCACACTCTGATCAGAAACACCAGAGTTTTAATTCGATGCTCTTAACCGCTCGGCCACAACACTTCCAATGGTGGTTCTGAGACGAACCAGTCGCTTGACATCTCACGTTTCGATCTGTAGGCTTTGACCGTTTACTCCCACCATGCAAAGTTTAAAGTCCTACAATTTCATAAAAAATTTTGCTGGGAACCAGTTAGAAGAAGTGTACAGTACACAGTACCTTAAGTTGGTCACCGCCTTAAGCCTGTTTTATACTTTCAGCGAATGCAATACGAACTTTCACATCACAAATTCACAAGTAATTCACACTAGTTGGCTTGTGCTGAATTCCTGCGAACATTTGCTGCGAAAACAGTATGACAGTATGACAGTATGACAGTATGACAGTATGACAGAATGACAGTATGAAACGGGCTTTATGCTAAGCAAGATTTGTGGGGGATCATGCCTTATACCGCAGCACCAAGGATGTGGAATCATCTTCCTCAGAATATCAGGCAATCTACTTCATTAACAAATTTCAAATCTTTGCTTAAATCTCAACTTTTTTCAAAAGCCTACTGTACGGCGCTTTGAGCAACGACTGTTGGATTAGCATCTTATAAATTTAACAATTGATTGATTGATTAATTTGTTTTCTTGTCTGTAGATATTGTAATCATCATCAGCGTTATCGGCGGAATCTTGGTCTTCGTTCTTCTTATCATCATTGGCTACCTCTACAGTAAGAGAGTACAACAAACAAAGTAAGCTGATTAAGAAATAGGACAAGAATCACAATAAGGGGTTGGGGGGTTGGGTTTAGGCCTAGTAGCCTGGTTGGCGTAGTGGTATCTTTCACCTATAAGACCCCTGATCAAATCACAATGGTGGCACTATGTCAGGTTGGCGTAGTGGTATCTTTACCTCGCCTTCCACCTCTAGGACCCTGGTTTGAATAATGCCTGAGGGCACTATGTGGATTGGGTTTTCAGTCCCTACCTGACTACATGGGTTTCTTTTGCATATTTCTTTGAGGTTTTCCTCCCACATCCTAAAACTGAAACTTTCTTCATTGTCTTCTCTCTATTGGGTTCTTCGCTAGTACAGTGATTTAAATTCGCTTTTCTGAGAGTCCTTGGCTTCTCAAACAAGAATAAATGAAATGAAATGAAATGAAATGAAATGAAATGAAATGAAATGAAATGAAATGAAAATAAATGGAATAAAATGAAATTAAATTTGATTAAATTGTGTTTTCTTCTTTTCTTTGTAGACGCTTCGGAGCTTTAACCGCAGAAAGTGGAATGACAAATCCAGTATATTCTGACGGCTTTGGTGACACCGCGCTCACTGATGTAGGTTTGGTTTGAACGTTTCCTTTTTGTAACTGTGGGCATGTCTGAATTCACGTCTATGGCTACAGCTATCGCTACGGCTTGATCACTGTTTCATCATGCATTTAAATATAGGAAATCATTAGCAACAGCCGTAGCTGTAGTCGCAGATATACAGCCTGACAGATATGCCCTTAACTGCTAATTTAAATTCTCTCCGTATGAAATTTCGTTTGTGCAATTCTAGTTTGTTTTTTATTGTCGGGCATTATATTCTTCCTTTTGCTTGGTTCCCTCTCCCCTCCAAGGTTCAAATGGCAATTTATATTTTCCCCATAGAAGTGCCCCCTTACCAGAGCAAAATAGACCGATCCATTAAGCTCCGCCCCATTGCATATTGACCAATCACAACCCATTGCACAACCAAAAGTCTGACACTGTAAAGTCTAACATGCGTGTGCGTATTCTTGGCGTGCGCGGCAGAGTTGTACAGAATGGCATTGGACAGGCTCACGTTTCTTGGTCACACGTGCGCCGTGGGCGGAGCCTAATGGATGGGTGTATTGCTTTGCCCCTTCAAGAGCAAAGTTTGAGGCCAGATAATGTCTGTGCTGGCCAGCCCTTGGACAAACTTTCCTTACTTTTTCTAAGTGCCAAATATCATGTCTGTGTCATGCTTTGTGTATTATTACTATTACTATTTTAATAATTGTATGGTTATGTTGTTCTTATTACTGCTATCTTTTTTTTCTTTTTTTTTTTTTTTTGGGGGGGGGCTGTTTTTTGGTCAGTGTGGAATTTTGTCTTTGTACTGCATTTGTGTGAAACTTATTATCAATCATTGTTTTATTACTTGCATATACATTTGTGCTATTTTATATACTCTGCATATTTTGTTGTTCCTCCTGTTGCTTTTCCTTGAACAACTTTTCAAGGCCAATTGCTTTATAATTGCTCGTTATTCTTGTTATTTTTATGCTATTTTATATACTATGCATATTTTGTTGTTCCTTTTTGCTTTTATCTGATAACTTTTCCAGGTCAATTGCTTTATAGATGCCCATCACTCTTGTTATTTTTTTATTGCATTTTATGTATTATGGTTTCATAACTGTTTACACTTTATTGTTAAACCTTTGTCAAAAGTTTTTTTTCTCTATGTATTATTCTGATGTTTATGTTCTTTAAATGCTCATCACTCTTGTTCTGTTTGGTTTGCATATTATATATTATGGTTTTCATGACACTTTGTTAAATCTTTATTTAAAAGCTTGTTTTTCATTCGTTATTCGGATGTTTTGTTCTTTGATTGGCTTAAAACTAAAGTATAACCCCATACATCAATAGACTAGGTGTTGTATGGTAGGAAAGCCCCCATCACTTTGAGTTTTGGCATGCACATAATGTCCAGCTTAACTGAAGAACATTATTAGCTGATTTACTAAACGTAATTTAACAAAGAGGGCCTTGAAACATGTTTTTAGTTTTAGGCCTACTATACTTAAGTTTCAGTGGAACTTCCCAAATAATCAACATAGCTTTTTGCCTACTAGTAGGATATACGGAAGTTCCCCATGCTGGTTTTGGTAGATTTGTGATTTATCATTTTTTGATCTCATAATTGGATTTTATATTAGGCCTAGTTGTTGGTATCCAACGGTAGCTGGCCTAAAAATAAGTTAACAATCCTACACCATTATGTTTTTTAATATAATTTTTAGGTTTCTCATCACTGATTTGTTGTTTTGTTGTTGTTTTGTAAACAGTTTACAGCCAGTGGGTACGATACCGGGATGTTCTCCGGTGAGCTCAAATCAAGTGAAGGGGTAAGTCCCTAAATGTAAGTTTCGGATACACCTGTTATTATTTTTCAATCAATTAACACTTTTGGAAAAACTAGGTGCCATTACTGGTAAGACAAGATGGACAGATACTATAGAGGTAAAGGGATAGGGAAAGATAGGTCTAAAATTAGGTAGTGAACAAAAATGCAGCAAAATAAATTGAAAATGTCATTATTATTACGGGAAAGCTCTGTTAAAGAAAGAGCCAAGAATAAAACAGCCTTTCCTTCGGCAACTCACACCTGTTATCTCAATGCAATTTCTTTTCCAAACAGTGGACTTAGTTATCAATACACGTGTAGTTGTTAAATTTGCATTGGGGATAAAGATTATTATTTATTTTTTTCACAGAACTCGGGTAAGTACTGAGTATACAGTGCTTACACACATCGGTAGTTAATTATTATTATGATTATTATTATTATATTATTACTATTGTTAATTTTTTTTTTCTGGGGGGGGGGGCGGGAGGGGCTACTTTTGTTCAAGAGTGCCACATATATGGCATGGTACATGTTCTTTGTCACTAAAGTAACAGTTTCCTAAGGTCCCGAAACGCTAGGTTTAGTCCTATCTTGAGTTTAGGACGAGTAACCCATCTTAACTTAGGATTAATCTTAAGGTTTACATGCTACAGTGCAGGGTTGGGACTCGTCCTAAGTCCTAAGATTAATCCTAAGTTGGGAAGAGTTTGGTGAAAACGGCGGTTATCAAAAGGTAGAATAATGTTATCATTTCTACATGCCTCTCAAAACTAGGACCCCAGTTCCAATCTTCTTTGTCACCAATGACTCTCACTCCTGTTTTCTTTCTCCTTTTCCCCTTGTACAGAAGAAGAAGGAGAAAAGAAAGATCAGCTCAATTGAAAATCCCTTGTACGGGGCACAACCAGCGTCTCTACCACTTGACAATGAAGCTGAAGCATAACCAACAATAACCAGCAACTAACCAGTAACCAGCTATTGACCAGCTACTAACCTGCAACCAGCAACTAACTGGTTTATTTAACCTTAACTATGTCATCAAACTGGGCTCAGTTTGATAGAGTTACTAATAAAGCACGGAACATTTTCTTGCGAGATTTGATTATTTTCTTGCTGCTTGCCTGATGCCAATCTCAATTTCCCTTTATATTATTATTCTATGACAATGGGCTACAAGAACCAAACGGATGACCTTACCTAAGTGGTAGCAGACTTTCCAGGTAGCATAAATCCATTGTTCTCAAAAAGCATCGAATATCTGCTATGGCTCAATGTGTTCCAAAGACTTCCCCTGCGGTGTCCATTGGTCCACCATGTAAAATACCCCACAAGGTCACTCACTCTCGCAAACCTTTGCGCATAAAATCCTGGGGACTTTCTTTTGTTTGATTATTCGCTATTCTAAAGAAAACTCCCAACGGCTTTATCAAACTGGGCCCAAAGCTGAAGAATAGAAACAAGTAAAGTATGCAACATTTTGGTGTAGAATAGCTCAAGTATTTCCTCTATAAACACTTGTTTAAGTAAAGGTTTTGTTTACGTTAAATCGTTCAGTTTTTTATTAATCGCATTTTCATTTTCTTTCAAGGTAAAACTTTGGAAAATAAACATAAACAAAATAAGACACAAAAAAACACACACAAAAAAAAACCTTAAAGTTATTTGTAAGGTATGTAAATGCAAATTATTAACAGTAATCAAGAAAATCTTTATTATTGGTGAGTCTTGATTTTGGAGGTTTTTGGAATTTGTTTCAATAATTTCAATAATTTCAAATGATTTATTTTGCTATAAAAGTGCACTGTAGGTGTTTAACCACTCTTAAGCCACATTTCCGCTGGGACCACTATTACTTTTGTAACAGTATTTTACTCATAATTTTTGAGATATAAAAAAATGAGACATTTGTATATCTATGATATTTGAATGACTAAGCAATTGTGTTTTCCATTTCTTTTCTATGTAAAATGTAAATGCATTTAACTAAAAGTTATCTCTTAAGGTTACTGTGTATGTTTGATGAATGATTGGTTAATTGTATCTAGGTTTATTTGAAGTAAAGTTTTAAAAATGTCAGGCAGCCCACGTGGCCCGGCTGACTTAGGCACCTCCATTTAAATCCCTCCATATTTGTTTTTTTCTAAACCTGTACTTCAAATCTCAAAACCTGTGTGTTTTAACTTGGTCTTATAAACTCTGAAATATTCTGAAATAATAATAGACCTTATGCACATGACATCATTTCAGTAGGGCGCCCTCACCTAGAGGTCAAAGGGAGGTTGTTCATTGGCCAATCCTGTGCGCCGCGCGTACAAATCTGCGGGTTTCGATTGTTTCGTCACGGTTTTTCCACTAAGATGGCCGCTGGATGACGTCAATGCATAAGGTCTAGTACAATTATTCTGAAATTTATGTCCTGAAATAAACGGAGCTGTAAAAGCCGATGTAAAAGCCTGTTGATGTATACATCTGTTTTCACAGGAACCGGGAAAGTGCAGGGCCCAATTGTATAGAGCTGCTAAGCACAATAATTTGCTTAGCATGAAATTTCTGCCGCCGAGTCGATAAAAACAGGATTACCAACCAAACTTCCACAAGATTTTCAGGATAGGCACACAACAGCCGAATACCAGTTCATGTAACAAGCAATATGCAACAAATGAAAATCTGGTTACCGTGTTTTGAATCAAGGAAGAAACGTCATGCTAAGCAAATTGTTGTGCTTAGCAAATAATATTCTTTATCCCTCATGCAAATTTACCATCTATTAAATGGAGCTGTGTTCTCGAGTGAGGATCTGTTTGTGTTGATCTGTTTTATTACCAGTCAATTTGTTTTGATTCGGTATGAGCAATAAAATTGTCAAAAATCAGTCAAAAGAACAAGTTTAACCCTTGCAGTTTTTTTTTAAAATCCTGGCTCAAAAAGGCCAATTTTAAAAAATTGGCCGAAAAAAAAATTCACCCAAATAATCCTGCTCAAAAAGGCCCATTTTTAAAAAATTGGCGGAAAAATAAAATTCTCCCAAATCAGTCAAAAGAACAAGTTTAACCCCTTGCAGTTTAAAAAAAAAAAAAATCTGGCTCAAAAAAGCCCATTTTAAAAAATTGGCCGAAAAATAAAATTCTCCCAAATCGATCAAAAGAACAAGTTTAACCCCTTGCAGTTTTTTAAACGTAAAATCCTGGCTCAAAAAGGCCCATTTTTAAAAATTGGCCAAAAAATAAAATTCATCCAAATCAGTCAAAAGAACAAAATTAACCCCTTGCAGTTTTTTTAACAAAAAATCCTTGCTCAAACAGGCATATTTTTAAAAATTGGCCGAAAAATAAAATTCTCCCAAATCAGTCAAAAGAATAAGTTTAACCCCTTGCAGTTTTTTTTACAAAAAATCCCGGCTCAAAAAGGGCCATTTTTAAAAATTGGCCGAAAAATAAAATTCACCCAAATCGATCAAAAGAACAAGTTTAACCCCTTGCAGTTTTTTTAACGAAAAATCCTGGCTCAAAAAGGCCCATTTTTAAAAAATTGGCCGAAAAATAAAATTCTCCCAAATCAGTCAAAAGAACAAGTTTAACCCCTTGCAGTTTTTTAACAAAAAGTCCTGGCTCAAAAAAGCCCATTTTTAAAAATTGGCCGAAAAATAAAATTCTCCCAAATCAGTTAAAAGAACAAGTTAAACCCCTTGCAGTTTAAAAAAGAAATTCTGGCTCAAAAAGGCCCATTTTTAAAAACTGGCCCAAAAATAAAATTCATCCAAATCAGTCAAAAGAACAAAATTAACCACTTGCAGTTTTTTTAACGAAAAATCCAGGCATATTTTTAAAAATTTGCCGAAAAATCAAATTCTCCCAAATCAGTCAAAAGAACAAGTTTAACCCTTTGCAGTTTTTTTAACAAAAAATCCTGGCTCAAAAAGGCCCATTTTTAAAAATTGGCCGAAAAATAAAATTCATCCAAATCAGTCAAAAGAACAAAATTAACCCCTTGCAGTTTTTTTAACGAAAAATCCTGGCTCAAATAGGCCCATTTTTAAAAACTGGCCGAAAAATAAAATTCTCCCAAATCAGTCAAAAGAATAAGTTTAACCCCTTGCAGTTTTTTTTAACAAAAAATCCTGGCTCAAAAAGGATTATTTTTAAAAATTGACCGAAAAATAAAATTCACCCAAATCGATCAAAAGAACAAGTTTAACCCCTTGCAGTTTTGTTAACAAAAAATCCTGGCTCAAAAAGGCCATTTTTAAAATTGGCCGAAAAATAAAATTCTCCCAAATCAGTCAAAAGAACAAGTTTAACCCCTTGCAGTTTTTTTAACGAAAAATCCTGGCTCAAAAAGGCCCATTTTTAAAAAATTGGCCGAAAAAAAAAATTCTCCCAAATCAGTCAAAAGAACAAGTTTAACCCCTTGCAGTTTTTTTAACGAAAAATCCGGGCTCAAAAAGGCCCATTTTTAAAAATTGGCCGAAAAATAAAATTCTCCCAAATCAGTCAAAAGAACAAGTTTAACCCCTTGCAGTTTTTTTAACGAAAAATCCTGGCTCAAAAAGGCCCATTTTTAAAAATTGGCCGAAAAATAAAATTCTCCCAAATCAGTCAAAAGAACAAGTTTAACCCCTTGCAGTTTTTTTTAACAAAAAATCCTGGCTCAAAAAGGCCCATTTTTAAAAATTTGCCGAAAAATAAAATTCTCCCAAATTAGTCAAAAGAACAAGTTTAACCCCTTGCAGTTTTTTTAACGAAAAATCCTAGCTCAAAAAGGCCCATTTTTAAAAATTGGCCGAAAAAAAAATTCTCCCAAATCAGTCAAAAGAACAAAATTAACCCCTTGCAGTTTTTTTAACGAAAAATCCTGGCTCAAACAGGCATATTTTTAAAAATTGGCCGAAAAATAAAATTCTCCCAAATCAGTCAAAAGAGCAAGTTTAACCCCTTGCAGGGCCATTTTTGTTTTTCTTTCTGGTTGAATCAAAGCAGCTGAGGCACTTCAATCGAAGCTGGAACAATTTATGAAATACATAGAATGGTTACTTTAAACAAAATGGACTACTCTGGGGAATTGAGATGAATGGCAAGAAGATAATAGCCACGATGTATAGGATAATGCCCGAGGTGCGCGCCATTCGTGGGTAAGAATGGCCCGAGGGCGAAGCCCGAGGGCCATTCGTACCCTAGTCTTGGTTCCAAGACCATTGGTGTTGCGCGGTCACACACAACCAACGTTCCGATTATGCACGGCAAAAACTGTCCACGCTTGTAATGAACGAACGCTAGCGGGCGCTCTGTTTCTCTGATTTAGATCTCACAATGGTCTTGAATATTTGCAACGACGGGTCTTAACTTTTTTATTGTTTTTCGGCAAATCTCCCCCGACTTTCCGGTGGAGCCAATCAGAGGCTGCGTTGCGGTTGGCTCATGAATAATTCATCAGTGTTGTGCATGTAGTGTACACTGCATGCAGTAATTCCGTTGCATGACTTTTGCTTTACTCTGTGTGTGGGTATATACAAAGATACTATAGTATCTTTGGTATATATGTTTTTATCGGAGTATAATAATGTCCAGATCAGTAGGATTTGAAACTTTGACACAGGGTGGAAATACGATAAAGAAAGGTTTGTGGTACCAGCACAAACATTTTTATGTATAATGTCCAGATCCAGACTACTGCATTGCCATGATATGCAGCTTGAAATGCGATCGTGGCGTTATGCTCCCGACGTGCCAGGGCCCACACTGATGAAGCCTGTATTGGCTAAACAATTTGCTTATAGTTAGCACAAAATAGTATTGCTTAGCAGAAACTGGTTGCCAGCCAATTTTTAATTAAATTTGAAATTTTGTAGTGCCCAAGTTAATGTAGTGCCAAGTAAATTTTTGGATAGTAAAGAAATTTTGTACAGTATTATATTAACTGGTGGGCACTGTAGTGTTATTCACAGTGAAAGTTTTTTAATCTTGGGGGAAGGAAATCTTGAGGGATTCAAAAGCGTCTTTGGGAGAACGTATTTTGAAACGTAACCGTAGCTGCATATCTTGGAACGTAAGCGTAGCTTGACTCGGGATTGAAAGCGTACTTTTTGATATTGTAGCGTAACCTAATAGTATCTTGGAGTGTATAAGCGTAGCTGAGTAGCTGCGTAGCTTGAACGTAACAGTATCTTTTGGTGGAGCGTAAGCATATCTTGGAACGTAATTCGTAGCTGCGTATCTTGGAACGTAAGCGTAACTTGACATGGGATTGAAAGCGTACCTTTTGATATTATAGCGTAACTTGAAGGAACGTAAGCAGATCTGTAGCGCAGCTGAGTAGCTGTGTAGCTTGGAACGTTGACATCTTTTGGAACGTAAGCATATCTTGGACTGAAGCGTAGCATCTTGGAACATAAACGCAGCTGCGTATCTTTGAACGTACGCATAGCTTGACTCGGGCTTGAAAGCGTACTTTTTGATATTATAGTGTAACTTGAAGGAACGTAGACCTAAGCGTATCTTGGAACGTAAACGTAGCTGCGTATCTTGGAATGTAAGCGTAGCTTGACTCGGGCTTGAAAACATACCTTTTGATATTATAGAGTTACTTGAAGAACCGTAGACCTAAGCGTATCTTGGAACGTAAACGTAGCCGAGTAGCTGCGTAGCTTGGAACGTAACCATATAACATTTTTTTGGAATGTAGTCGTAACAATATCTTTTGGAATAACTCATGAGAAATTTGGAATTTTGATTGCTTGTCCAGCGGCGACTACTGCTATTCAACTCCCAGTTATTTGAGGCGAATAGTCGGGTCATTAAATTCCACTAGTTGCCCAGTTTAATCATTACCTCAAAAATAACTCTTCATTCACAGAATTAAAAAATAATACTTTGTTTGACAAAATTATGCTTTGAGGGAATTTTGTTTTAGCATTATTTTTATTTAAACCTTTTATACAAAATTCTCATAATTTTTGTAAGCTACTCACACAATAACACTGTCAATATAACAAAATGCGATATTCCTACGTTTTGACATCATCAAAATTACCTGAAAACTCATAACAAAAAGAAATTAGGGGGCCATGAATCAAAATGGAGCATATTGGAACGTTGCGATCATAAGAAACAACGGATTCGACACCCGCAAGCTGGGAGTTCATAGCGCCTGGGATTTAACACCTCCAACCCCCACGAGACACGGCACGGGCGGTACGTGATACTCCACAAGGCTTATTTCAGTTTCACGTTCCGATTGCTCCACGCCGTGGGGCCATACAGCGTCCGATACACGGACTCTCTGAATGCTAATTTTACGTTCGATTTTTGACCATTATTTACGATTTCAAATCGTCACGTATCCATAATCTGAATAGGTACCTGTACTTAAAATTTCACTGTTTTCCTTTTAATAGGCCTATAATGACCACGGAATCACTCTTTGAGCAAAGATTATTAAAAATAGACCGCCGATCATATTGACCTTTGACTCGAACTAGTTTGAATAGTCATCTTCGATTCGTCACGTGATATGAATATTGCATACATTAAAAGTAATTTACATAGTCTGGCCACGCCTTCAATTTGCAAATATCCAAGACCATGGTGAGCACAGGACATAGACCTTATCGCAAATACCAATGCGCAAGCGCAGACTGTTGAATGAGGTGCATTGTGGGATAGATACGCATCAAATTTTGCTACCAGCTAGACCACAATGCACCTAATTCCAAGCTTTACGCGCGCGCCCCGGTATTTGCGAAAAGGTCTATGGTGAGATCTAAAGCAGAGAAACAGAGCGCCCGCTAGCGTTCGTTCATTACAAGCGTGGACAGTTTTTGCCGTGCATAATCGGAACGTTGGTTGTGTGTGACCGCGCAACACCAATGGTCTTGGAACCAAGACTATTCGTACCCACGAATGGCGCGCACCTCGGGCATTATGCGACTTAACCCACACCTGTGACGTCATGGTATTGTTAAAATCGCTCCATTATTTCGCACGAATGGCGCGATATTGTTTAATTTTTAAGTCAATTGTTTGTATGTATTACGTAAGCTTGTTCACTCCAGTGAACACCAATGGTGGTGTGTGAGCAATGGACGAAGACCAACATTATTTTAGGAAATATGCTCGTTCCTTCGATAATGGCATCATAGATCGGGAGCGAAAGTGGCAGCAGATAAGTGATTTTGTTTCTTGACTTTAAGTAAATTTATACAAGTTAGTGATAGAAACAGACTATCAGATGATGTTGTAGCCGACTTTCTCGGTCTACAAAAAACCCAAAAGGTGAAGATAAAAGAAGTGACCTGGCCGCGTACAAGCCTGTAGTTTCAGATTTGTTTTTAATAAACAAATTTAAACTACCTTTATGATCAACAATTTCAGTTGAATTCCTGTTATTTTATGATGATATTGAAAAAAGTATCTTTGCAATCTTAAATTTTAGGGACTTTACTCACTTACCATGTTTGTGTATGATAAATTAAGCATTTTGAATTGATAAAAACAAAAAACAAAAATACTGGTTAAAATGAAATTGATTTATCTGACTTTAAGACCTGCTTAAATTACTGTTGTAGTTCTATAATTATTTTTTAACATCTCAGCTAAATAATAATTTAATAATGTAGCTGTTCACTTGAGGAAAGTGTTAACGATCATTTTGCAATACATGTGTAGCTCTATTAACCTGTGTTAAAAACCATTAAAAACAAAATAATATATGGTCCATGGCGTCATTGACTTGATTTACTTTGTTCCCTAACTCTTTTATGCACAATGGGTGAATAGATGTACCCATCGCGCCATTCGTGCAAAATAATGGAGCGATTTAACAATAGCATGACGTCACAGGTGTGGGTTAAAGCTTTATATTTACCCGATCAATAATTTCTCATTTGTGTTGGAGTGTATAGGAAGGACGCGTCAAATCAAAGACGTATAGGTATTGTTTTCTTCGCGAGCTCCATTTTCAAAGAAGTAGGTTAATTTTAAATCCATTACAACCCCTGAGCCTATCACAATAAAACCACGCAGGTATTGCTTGTGGCTGAAGCTGATTGGTCAATAACGTCTTTCCAAACCATCGTGGCTTCTGATTGGTTAGATACAGTTGGTGTACATGTTTATTCATGATTCATTGTTAGTGTCGGCCAATGAAAGTGTGCGCGTTTTAGCCGACGAGATCAGAATCGAGCTTCGTTGCGAAACAGAAATAGGAGATATCACAACTCGTCTGCGATGCAACCGTTTGGGTCGACTTTGTCTCTGAATGTACCACTCGTAAAATGGAGAGCTGTATCTTATGTTATATCGTGTGAACTGCCATCGTGTGTTCTTCTTCGCCAAATTGTTCTTAGTAAGAAGAATACTGTTCGACACATTTGCTAGTAGTCCAACCGCCAGAAGATGTTTAACCTCTTCATGAGAACTGACCGCGACTATAGATAGCGGTACGCATGACTGTTTATTGCAACTTTAAAGCAAATCGGTATTGAATTTGAGACATTCGCACGATTTTTCAAAGTCAACACTGTAACTATGAACATCGAGATGCGAAAGAAGTAGCTATCGGAAACATTAACCTGTGAAACACTTATGTTTATATCATCTTCAGGTACAGTTCATATCCACACTACTGCCATGGCTTAAAGGAACTACAACCATATTGATGAAACCACGGTTTATTCTCGTACGTTAATGTGAAGTGACGTTAGGTGCCCCCATCAGTGTCAAAATGTATGTTGTGTTCTTCATATTATCGTCCACTACTTTGCTATATAACTGCTCTTTTGGAGTGCTCGCATCTCAAGACCAACAATGCGTTACATTTTTATATGATAGCTCTTCACCGGGGTCACGGTATTACTTGGGAAACTCATGGTACAGGGCCACTGAAACTGGATTTCCCTGGTTCGAAGCTAGAGACGAGTGTAGAAAGCTGGGTGGTGTTCTGGCTGCACCAAGCTCCGCTCAAGAAAATGAGTTTATAGCCCATCAGATGCCGCCTGAGGGAATATTGTGGATCGACTGTAATGATTTAGATGTGGAAGGGAGATGGAAGTGCAGAGAGGGCAATGTAGAGGTCGCTTACAGAAACTGGGATGATGGAGAACCGAGTAACGAGGGAGATGAAGATTGTGCGGTTTTGACTAAGAGGTGGGAGAGTGAGGGACAATGGCATGATGTGAAATGTTATAGCCCAATACCAGCTCTTTGCAAAATGGCTGGCAGACCAGTTCTTCACGTGTGACAATTTGAACATCGAAGCTTGTACTTTATTGAAATCTTTGTGTGTGTTAATTGGACACTCCTCGAGCTCAAGCGACACCAAATGGGCGTGGAGTCTTGAGCAAGGTGATTCCTTTGCAGCACAACATTTTGCTATGGGATGGTGCAGCGTGGCGTCACATCCGTAATGTGCAAGTGATAACAAAATTAAACAAATTATTATTGGGGGACGAAAAGCACAGGAAGTTGACAAAATCAAGCAAAACTAGGATGCAGGTTAAAAAGCTTGACTTGAAGATTTGGAGTGTTTACAACCATCGGACCAACTCATCGTATGATATTTTGGGGTCAGTTGAAGTTACGGCTACTTTATGCGCCGTAGCACCTTGTAAACCATTATAAGTGCTAATAATTGGGTCTCAAAAATTCATCACTGCAATAACCTATCTTTCTGAAAGTTTGTACTATACTCAGCGCCTTGAGTACCTTGTTTGGTAGATACGTGCGCTATATACAAAAAAGACTTCGATATTATATTATTATTATCTAGTTCACTTTGCTTGTCTTGCCGGCAACGCCGCGAATTCAATGCCTCTTTTTACCATGTTTCCTGTTACACTGATGCCACCCTACCGAGGCACCCAATCGAAGCGTGAACAATTCAAGAAATACATAAAACAGTTCCCTAAAGCAAACAGAATATCGACTCATCAGTTCGGGGGAATCGAGATGGCGAATCAATATTTTCCCATTTGTATTGGAGTGTATTGAAGGACGCGTAATATCAAGGACGCAGTCAATATTTTTCTTCACGAGAAACAATTTCAAAAGAAGTAGGCCTAAATCAATTTTTTGGCCATCGTCAGAAAAACACAGCCAGGTATCGCTTGTGGCTGAAGCTGATTGGTCAATAATGCCTTGACAAACCATCGGGGCTTCTGATTAGTTGGAATACAGTTGGCGTTCATCTTTATTCATGATTTATTGTTGGTATCATCCAATCAAAGTGTGCGCATTTTAGCAAGCAAAACCAGAATCGAGCTTGGTTATGAAGGAGCAGATATCACAAGTCGTCTGCGATGCAACCGTTTGGGTCGACTTTGTCTCTCTAGAGAGCTATTCCTTTTCCCATTTCGTGCAAACTGACGCCGTGTGTTCGTCTACGGCAAACTGTTTCCTCGACGGGAAAACCTCTGTACAGCATTTTGTCAGTAAACGCAAGATTTGACTCATGATGAAAACTCAATGAGAGAGAAACATGCCATAAGGCACATAGAATAATGATGATATCGCTCACAAAACGTTGTTTGCATCGAGGGCCAATACAATTTAACTTACTGTTTGATCATTGTATTATTATGTTGTGTTATGTGACCTTAATATTTTCGACTGTGTTGCTAAATACCTCTTGTTTTGGAGTGGTTGCATCTCAAGATCAGCAATGTTCTACTTTCATGAGGGACGACTCCTCCTGTCCGGAGTCTTGGCATTCCTGGGGAATCTCATGCTACAGGGTCACTGAGACGAGATTTACCTGGTCAGATGCTAAAGACGAGTGTAGAAACCTGGGTGGTGTTTTGGGTGCACCAAGCTCCGATCAAGAAAACGAGTTTATTGCGCAGTTATTTCCACTTGATGACGCAGTGTGGATTGATTGCAATGATATAGAGGATGAGGGGAGATGGAAGTGCAGAGAGGGTAACGTAGAGGTCGCTTACAGAAACTGGTATCCTGGAGAACCGAATAACTACCAGGGAGATGAAGATTGTGCAGTCCTGGCTAGTTGGAGAAATGAGCGTCAATGGCATGATGGGAAATGCAGTAGATTGGAGAAAGCTCTTTGCAAAATGGCTGGCAGACCAGTCCTCCACGTGTGACGATTTAAACGTTGAAGCTTCGAGTCACGGAGTCTTGTCATTAAAGTGACGAGGTTTGTTGGAATGAGGAAAAGGCCGTGTGTATCACACTGGGTGGTACAACGCCATATTGTTCAGTCATAAAAGACACGTTGATCATGACTTGTTCAAGAAGGAAACGATTGTGTAGGATTGCCTGTACAAATTAATACTTTTATGCGTGAATGATGATTTAAAAAAAATATATTTGCGTATTGGAAAGGCACTGGACACTATCAGTGATTACTCATAATTGTCAGCATCACAGAAACTTACTTTAAAAGACTTCAGGCCTGAAGCCTTTTTAAGCGTCTAAAAATACACACACATTTTGTGAAATTTTAGTTATTATTCCGTAACTAGCAACTTCGACGACCAACTGAGTAAACATTTCCACAGTATGCAGCGCATAATTATGTTGGGATACACCGAGTTTGAATACGCGTGTCCAGTGCCTTTAAATTGAATATCTTTATTTGCGGTATTAGAGATAGAAATGTTTAGGGGAAAGTGTGCAGGGGTTTCCTTTAATTAATACCAATCGACATTAGAAAAAATTAATACTTACATTATTGTATAACGATATTTAGTTATGTGATTTATTAAGACAAAGTATTAAGAAGTTGCCTTCATCTAATACCATGTATTGTTGTGTTTACATTGTCTCTGCTGCGCCTTGAACTTGGCGCATTACTAATACCTATAATAATTATTGCACTGGTGTATATAGAAACATAGTTAAATGTATGTGTTTTATTGACCGCGTGTTTAGTGCAGGAAAATAAAGGTCCGGACACAAGCCTGGACATGGGACGAAAACTTCTTGTTCGGGCCACTTGCCGAACCATCCAGTCCCTGCACCCACGGGTTTATTAGCTTTAAGGTTGTTTGCAGTAAATTACCAGAATCGTGGTTAATAATAAGCAAAGTCTTATTATTGGGTACAATTTGGTGACTTTTTGATAGTATTTGTTCAGAATAAATAAGCCGCCCTATATATAGCCTTGATTTCAAGTCTGAGATTGCGAATATCCCCCTGCACCAGCCACGAAAAACGTCCCCATATAGATTAGCTATCACGCGCCCCAACTCGTTGGCTTATGACGGAGGTTAATCCAACAAGAGGGCGCTATTTCATATAATAATGTATTGGCTATCAGGTAGACTCAAAGCCACGATCGCAGACTGGAACCATAGAATAATGATGATATCGCTTACAAAACGTTGTTTGCATCGAGGGCCAATACAATTTAACTTACTGTTTGATCATTGTATTATTATGTTGTGTTATGTGACCTTAATATTTTCGACTGTGTTGCTAAATACCTCTTGTTTTGGAGTGGTTGCATCTCAAGATCAGGAATGTTCTACTTTCATGAGTGACGACTCCTCCTGTCCGGTGTCTTGGCACTACTGGGGAAACTCATGCTACAAGATCACTGAGACGAGATTTAGTTGGTCAGATGCTAGAGACGAGTGTAGAAACCTTGGTGGTGTTCTGGGTGTACCAAGCTCTTATCAAGAAAACGAGTTTATATTATTGCAATTGAGTCAAACTAAAGGTATGGTATGGATCGACTGTAATGATCTAGAGGTAGAGGGGATATGGAAGTGCAGAGAGGGCAAAGTAGAGGTCGCTTACAGAAACTGGTATCCTGGAGAACCGAATAACGTGGGAGATGAAGATTGTGCGGTCCTTGCTAAGGGGTGGTGGGGGAGTGAGGGACAATGGTACGATGTGAGTTGCTATAAATTAGAGAGAGCTCTTTGCAAAATGGCTGGCAGACCGGTCCTTCACGTGTGATAATTGAACATCGAAGCTTCGAGTCGTTGTGCATCTTGATGGAAACAATGGAAAACTCTCCTTTAGCTCAAACGACACTTGGGCGCTTATTTGAACCAAATCGGTCCAACTCATCCATGATATAGCTTCTGATTGAATTTAGAAGTTACAAAGTCTCGGTAACTATATGCCAATCGCCAGACATTCCAAGTACAGGGTGGTGATTGCATAAATTATTCAAACTTGAACAAAGTTAAAATGACAGTGTATTGAACAATCCCTCCAAAAAGAGAATCGAGATGACATTTCGGAGTCTTTGCACCAATGGAGAGTCCCTTGCTACAGGCTCACCGAGTCCAAAGTTCCCTCGTCTTAATTAGTTAGCGACGAGTGTAGAGACTTGGGTGTTATACCAATCTCCAATCAAGAAAGTTTATAGTGCAATATCCCAACTGATTGGATGGTATGGATAAATTGTAGTGATCTTGAGGAGGGGATAGGAAAGTGCCGAGCAGGCAACGTGGAGGTCGCTTGCAGAAACTGGGCTGCAGCATTATTTCAAGCGTGTGTAAGTTGATTTAATTATCACACCACGAGCAGATACCAATGGTGTTATAAAGCACGTGTAGTGGCTTCGGTCAAATCTTTCAACCGTTTGAAAATTGAACTATTTCTCTCACACCACGAGCAGATGACAGTCAGTTTTAATTGTTTCTAAGTACACGCAGACACGGAGAGTAGGCCCTCCCCTCCCATTCTAGGCTTCATGGGGCCTGATTGGTTAGACGGCAGTTGGTACTCATGTTTATTCACGATTCATCTTTGGTGTTAGCCAATCAATGTGTGCGCATTTTAGCAGACGACATCAGAATCGAGGTTGGTTGCGAAACAGAAATAGGAGATATCACAACTCGTCTGCGATGCAACCGTTTGGGTCGACTTTGTCTCTCTGAGAAGAACATCATTCGTTACGGAAAGATACACCTTATCTCATTGCGTGTAAACTGACGTTGTTTGTTCGTCTACGGCAAACTGTTTCCTTGATGGGAAACCTCTTCACATCATTCTTTCAGTAACTGTAAGATAATTTGAATCTTGAGAAAACAGAGAGGGAAACTCAATGCGAGAATCATGTATGGTGCACCTAGTCTACAGTCTGTTTACTGAATAGTACAATAATGATGTTATCGTTTACAACGTTGTTTGTATCAAGGGCCGATACAATTCAATTTGCAGTGTGAACATTGTCTCATTATGTTGTGTTTTCTGACCTTAATATTTTCAACGGTGTTGTTAAATACCTCTTGTTTTGGTGTGGTTGCATCTCGAGATCAGCAATGCTATACGTTTATGTATGACGATTCATCCTGTCCGGAGTCTTGGCATTACTGGGGAAACTCATGCTACAAGATCACCGAGGCGGCATTTTCCTGGGCAGATGCTAGAGACGAGTGTAGAAACCTGGGTGGTGTTCTGGGTGCACCAAGCTCCGATCAAGAAAACGAGTTTATTGCGCAGTTTATTCCGCTTGATGGCGCAGCAGTGTGGATTGATTGCAATGATATTGAGGTTGAGGGTAGATGGAAGTGCCGAGAGGGCAACGTAGAGGTCGCTTACACAAACTGGTATCCTGGAGAACCGAATAGTAAGGGAGATGAAGATTGTGCATTCATGTTGATGCGGTTGGGAGAGCATCAATGGCATGATGTGAGTTGCAGAATATTGAAGAGAGCCATTTGCGAAATGGCTGGCAGACCAGTCCTTCACGTGTGATAATGTTAACATCGAAGCTTCGAGTCCTTGTCTCAGTTGAAATAGTGGTAAAATGGAAAAACTCCCCTAGCTCTAAACGACAACAATTGGCGCTTATTTGAAACCAAATCGGTCCAACTCATCCTTATTGTATAGCTTCTGTTTGACTTTAGAAGTTAAAAAGTCTTAGTAACTATATGCCAATCACCATACATTCCAAGTACAGGGTGGTGATTGCATGAATTATTCAAACTTGAACAAAGTAAATTACAGTGTATTGAACAATCCCTCCAGGGGAATCGAGATGACATTTCAGAGTCTTTGCATCAATGGAGAATCCCTTGCTACAGGCTTACGGAGTCCAAAGTTCTCTGGTCTCAATTAGCTAGCGACGAGTGTAGAGACTTGGGTGTACCAATCCCCAAGCAAGAAAGTTTATAGTGCAACATCCGCATGATATAGATCGACTGCAATGATCTGGGGGAGGGAATAGGGAAGTGCCGACGAGAGGGCATTGTGAAGGTCGCTTACAGAAACTGGGCTGCAGCATTATTTCAAGAGTGTGTAAATTGATTTAATTATCACACCACGAGCAGATACCAATGCTGTTATAAAGCACGTGCAGTGGCTTCGGTCAAATCTTTCAACCGTTTGAAAATTGAACTATTTCTCTCACACCACGAGCAGATGACAGTCAGTTTTAATTGTTTCTAAGTATACGAAGACACGGAGAGTTGGCCCTTTCCGTTGAAGGCCCCTCCCATTCTAGGCTGCATGGGGCCTGATTGGTTAGACGGCAGTTGGTGTTCATTAATATTCATGATTCATTGTTGAGGTTAGCCAATCAAAGTGTGCACATTTTAGCAGGAGAAATCAGGATCACACTTGGTTGCGAAACAGAAATAGGAGATATCACAACTCGCCTGCGATGCAACCGTTTGGGTCGACTTTGTCTCTCTGAGAAGAACATCATTCGTTACGGAAAGCTACACCTTATCTCATTGCGTGTAAACTGACGTTGTGTGTTCGTCTAACGGCAAACTGTTTCCTTGATCGGAAAACCTCTTCACAGCATTTTGTCAGTAACTGAAACAGGTTTCTTGAAAGGCGTGTATGTGGTGAGCAGATCACTATTAAAGTAAATTAAAGATCATTACAGACTTTACCGGAAAAACATTTGAAAAGAGGCAAAATTTGTGTGCCTGAATGTTGACGGTATTTGATTGTTATAGTTTCCAGTCATATAGAACACAATTTATCGTTACTTAATTCAGTGTGAAGCAAATGTAATTAGCTTTGTGGGCACTGGGCAGTCATCGACTCTTGGTGGCGCGCTATATTATGCACCCGATCTCCTCCCGTCGAATTGAATCCAATGACGATTTAAAATGTTTCCTTTCCCATTACATTTGTAAGACTTAAAGACACTGGACGCTATTGGTAGATGTCAAAGATCAGGCTTCTCACTTGGTGTATCTCAACGTATGCATGAAATAACAAACCTGTGAAAATTTGAGCTCAATTGGTCATCGAAGTTGCGAGATAATAATGAAAGAAAAAACACCCTTGTCACACGAAGTTGTGTGCTTTCAGATGCTTGATTTCGAGACCTCAACCTAATTCTGAGGTCTTGAAATCAAATTCGTGGAAAATTACTTCTTTCTCGAAAACTACGTTACTTCGAACCGTTTCTCACAATGTTTTATACTATCAACAGCTCCCCATTACTCGTTAAATACCAAGTAAGGTTTTACGCTAATAATTATTTTGAGTAACTACCAATAGTGTCCACTGCCTATAAAAACAGCTGCTCATTGAATTAATGGAACTTGCAAATTTTCTCACAAAGAGTTAGGACTTGTCTTATCTCGAGTTAGGACGAGTAACTCTTCCTAACTTAGGATTAATCTTCAGGTCTCTATGCTACAGTGCAGGGTTGGGACTCGTCCTAAGTCCTAAGATTAGTCTTAAGTTAGGAAGAGTTTTGTGAAATCGGCGGCTGTGTACGTACGTGCACTGTGACAAACTTATAGTACCCTGAATTACACCAAGATAAGTAATTTTTACGTGAAAGCTAATACATTAAAAACTCGAAAATGTTTTACGAAACAGCTGAAATTTCCCCCGAAACTGTCTTAGTCCGTTTCGTAACAAAATAAATCACTGGGTTATATTTGGTGAAGCTAGTTTTAACTAGCAATGACGCTTAAACCTTTAAACCAAATGGCGCCTTCAAACCTTCAAACCTTTAAACCTTTAAACCTTTAAACCTTTAAACCTTTAAACCTTTAAACCTTTAAACCTTTAAACCAAATGGCGCCTTTAACTAGCAACTGCGCAATGGCACATTTATTGTTAAAGAAAATAATACAGTAGACACTAGTGCAACAGTTGTTGCTTTCATTACATTTCTTTGTGTCAATTAAGTAAAAATGTATTGCAAATTATGGTTATAGTGTTGGAGACATTAGTCTCAGATATTTTAAGAAAACAATCTCATGCTCAACTATGCTCATTAAAATTTCTGTTGGGACGGTGTGTAGTAGACAGCAGAGACATCATGACATTTTAACTAGAGCCAAAACAGTTACAAATATTTCAATATAGCTATGATACTTCGCTTAGATTATCTCCTACCAAAATAATTAAGTAGACACTAGTGCAATAGTGGTTGCTTTTATCACACATCTTGTCTTGTGTTAGTTCAGTGAACATTAAAGGAACACGTTGCCTTGGATCGGTCGAGTTGGTCTTTGAAAAGCCGTAACCGTTTGTTATAAAATGCATACGGTTGGAAAGATGTTTTAAAAGTAGAATACATTGATCCAAACAAATAATGCCTCGAAATTGCGTGGTTTTCCTTTTATCTCGTCGACTAACACGGTCGGCCATTTATGGGAGTCAAATTTGTTACTCCCATAAATGGCCGACCGTAGAAGTTCGCAAAGCAAAAGGGAAAACCACGCAATTTCGAGGCAAATTTGTTTGGATCATTGTATTCTACTTTTAAAACATCCTACCAACCATTATGCATTAACAAACGGTTACAAACGCTTTTCAAAGACCAACTCGACCGATCCAAGGCAACGTGTTCCTTTAATCTTGATCTATAGTCGTACAACTTACAGATATTTAGGAAAATAATTCATCATGTTTAATAGAATTGCTGCTGTAATGGTGTTGTGGCAGACAGTACTCAATCTTATAATCAACGTTTAAAAAATAAATAAATTATCTCTTTCTTATAACAAAAAAAACCCCGGAAAACTTGTTAGGTCTTTCACAAGGGTTATGTTTGTATTCAATACATGCTTGTTTTAATAGCTGCAATCAAAATAAGCAATGGCGGTTAGTTTTTAGAATGCTATTTCCATTATGTCAGGTAGAAATCAGAAAAGATTATCATGTTCCTATATCAAAATTTCGAATGCACGGTAATCATTGCATATGCCCCACAGTGTTAGGTGTAGTTTTGTAACCCCTCATTATGTGTCGAATAAAAATAATGGGAGACTTTTGGGACGCTTGGTGGCAGCAGACTTACCAGGTAAAATCCATCGTTCTCGGTCATATGCGCACGCTCAGAACTACGTAAACAATGGAAATTTACCTGGTAAGTCTGCTGCCACCTAGCGTCCCAAAGTCTCCCATTGCACTTGCTGTGATAAATTCTTGGATTGATTGTACTGAGTTCTTCCCCCGGTACAGAAAGTTTTTTTTTTGTTTTTTTTTTGTTTTTTGTCTAATGCAAGTCGCCTGACACGCAAGGCCTGAAGGCCACTTCAAGGTGTGGGCTACAATTATTTTTTTCTAGAGGACATTGCCACCTACTCCTAGGGCTGAAACAAGAATGTATTCAAATTATTGATGGGGCTTGGTAGGCCTACCTAATATTATCACTATTAAGCCTGGCGAACCAGTTGGCTGCAATGGTAGTGTTGAAGAATAGGTCTTTCTATTGATCCGACCGTAGTCAAGGTTTTTCATGTACAGTAATTAAAGAAGCGCTCCAAGCTATACGTATTGGCATAAGCAGGACGACGTCTCGGAACAAGACTCCACTACCGCGACATACTAATATTATCAACAAAAACACTCCTGCCATACGTATTGATGCATAATACTGGCAGCTAAATAGGTATCGACCCCCCCCCCCTTGTCTTGTGTGGGTGTGTTTGCGTGAGCTGTAAAATTGCAAAGGCGCAATTTCAAAAAGAAATTGTAATTTCTCTAGCCATGCTTAAATAAAGTCTTTTTTCAAGCGTGTGAACAATGGATTTTTTTCTCACACCACGAGCAGATGACGATAGTAATTGTTACTGAGTACATCCAATGCCGTTTTATTTTAGTTTAATTGTCTCTAATGGTACCCGTTTTCATGTTTATTTATGATTCCTTGTTGGTGTCAGCCAATCAAAGTGTGCGCATTTTAGCAGGCGAGATCAAAATCGACCTTCGTTGCGAAACAGTAATAGGAGATATCACAACTCGTCTGCGATGCAACCGTTTGGGTCGACTTTGTCTCTCTGAGAAGAACATCATTCGTACCGTGTAGAGCCACATTGTGGGTTCACCTACGCCAATATTTACACATTTGAGCATCAAAACTATTTTGAAAACAGTTGCCAGTAACAGCCAGAGAATTTTGACTCCACGCACAACTTGTTTTAGAATGTTGGTCACCCAGCTGGATATTTTCCTTCATAGCTTTTAAAGGAGAATGGATCTCGCATGTAGACAGCATGTAGGCACCTCGTGATCTACATTGTGGAGAGATCATGTAAACTGACGTTTCGTGTTCATCTACGTCAAACTGTTCCCTTGATGGGGGAAAACTCTCAAAATAAAAATTGTCCGCTTAACCGCAAGAGACCCAGGACAGTACAGTAAGGGAAACTTAACACGAAAGAATCACACATTATTGTAGATTTTGGTAGTCGATGTGGATGTTTTTCCTGCGAACCCTCTCATAGAGAACAAGTCTGCTTCAATTCTAAACAGTGTTAACATTCGTGTCATCATGTTGTGTTTAGTGTCCGTCATATTTTCGACTTCGTTGCTAATAAGTAGCTCTTGTTTCGGAGTGGTTGCATCTCAAGATCCGGAATGCCCTACTTTTGTGAGTGACAATTCATCCTGTCCGGAGGCTTGGCATTACTGGGGAAACTCATGCTACAGGATCACTGAGTCCAACTTTCCCTGGTCCAAAGCTAGAGATGAGTGTAGAAACCTGGGTGGTGTTTTAGCTGTACCGAGTTCAAGTCAAGAAAGCGATTTTATCGCTAACTTGATTCCATGGAAGTGTAGAGAGGGTAACGTAGAGGTCGCTTACAGAAACTGGTATCCTGGAGAACCCAACGACAAAGAGGATGAAGATTGTGGAATGTATTATAGACGAGGAATTACAAAATGGCTAGATGTAAGTTGCAACTGAGATTGCAGAGCTGTTTGCAAACTGGTTGGAAGACCAATCCTTCACGTTTAACAAATTGAATATCAAAGTTCATCAACGTATTAAAAGGGCATTCATAAATACTCCAGACAGTCTATCCATTCTGATTGGTCGAGAGGGCATCACGTGGGGGTGTTTGGACGGTAAAATTATCAAGAACCAGGCCTCGGCGGGTTAAAACCACAAGTTGAAAACCTCTCTACCGCACATTGGTTCCCTTATTATTAGTCTTTTGCCATCTCTCAGATCGGTTCAGAAGTCAAATTTGTCTTTCTATAACAACTGAGTGATTTGCTGCCTGCCTGAATTGTTCACTGTAAAAAAAGGTTTGACTGTAACGATCTTTACCTGGAGCTGGAGGGGACACGAAAGTGCAGAAATAAGCAAGGTCAGAAGAATCATTTATACTAATATGGAGGGACATAATATTAACAGCTCTCCAAAACCATTCAGATCGGTTGAGAAATCAAAAATATCTCTTTAGCACCTGAGTGATGCTGCCTGAATTGTTGACTGTAATGAAAGTTTCGCTGTAATGATATGTATGTAGAGGGGACATGAAAGTGCAGACACAATGGTAGCCTGGACGTCTGACGTCATTCTTCGAGGCTCGTGTATCCTTGCGGATAAAGACAGGGGCCCAGTCTAACACAATGGGGGACTTTTGTGACGCTTGGTGGCAGCAGACCTACCAGGTAAAATCCATTGTTCTCTACAATGTGCGCATGCTCAGAACTACGCAAGTTGTTCTGGAGAATCTTCTGGAGAAAGACGATCAGAGCATACTGATCGAAACGTCGAGTTGAAACCAACGGTTCTTTTCAGAACCACACCAACTCATTAGAGATAGTCATTACATGGTGTTACCGCAAACCTTTCTATATCATTCACATTTGAATGTTCGCCTATTATTCTTGTGAGTCGTCTGACGATGTTCGAAAAAAATACTTGTGTGCTACAGAAGTGGTCAAGTAGCATGCACTGCAGCTGGTTGCCTCCAAACTGCCTGTAAAAGTTGCCTCGTGGGACAATGGGAGACTTTTGGGACGCTTGGTGGCAGCAAACTTACCAGGTAAAGTCCATTGTTCTCGGTAATGTGCGCATGCTCAGAACTACCTACACAATGGAAATTTACCTGGTAAGTCTGCTGCCACCTAGCGTTCCAAAGTCTCCCATTCTGTCGTGTAGTAATAATATTGTTTCGCAGAATATGAGCATGTAATCACGAGGTTATACAATTCTGAGTGGGCGAAATTACACAAGGATAATTGTTCATTTTGTTTCACCGCACTTCGTATGTTTGCAAGAATAATCAATACTCGTGGGTAAGATTACACTAGAACAATGTTGTCTATTGTTTCACCGGCAATAATAATCAATGCTTGACTAGTCCTTGCAAATTACTGTAAAGAGGTTACATCTCTCGCTAATTTACTCTACATTAAAGGAACTGTACACCTTTGGTAATGGTTCAAGACCAGTTCTCTCACTTGAAGTATCCCAACATATGCAAAATAATTTTAAAAATCTGTGCAAATTTGGGCTCAATTGGTCATCAAAGTTGCAAGAGAAAAATTAAAGTAAAAGCAACCTTTTTGCACAATTTGTGTGATTTCAGCTGCCCAATAAAGGCTTCAGGCCTCAAGTCTCTTAATATTATGAGTGAGAAATTACCTCTTTCTCAAGAGGGAGCAATTTTTCACAAGGTTTTACAATACTATCAAAAACTCCCCATTGCTCTTTACCAAATTTGCCAAGTTTGTTCTTATGCTTACAATTGTCTTGAGTAATTACCAATAGTGTCCAATGCCTTTAACTCTACGTTTTAGCCTTCACGTTTAATTGTTAAGAACAGCGGCAACAATGACAGAAATAAACATTAATATACATCGATCTGAACTTGCCTTGGTATTGACGTTTAGATTTTAATTGTTGGCATCAAAAGGCGGACATTTACTGCTTTCCTTCATTGTCTAAAACATCTTTTGCATTCTGTGCTGGTGGGGCGACACAAATCGGTTGGCAGTCTTACGCTGTTGTCGAAAAAACAACAATTTCGGCAGGTTTTCTTTGCTCGTTTTTATTTCTGATGAGCGACTCCAGAAAGATCATTCTGACTTAATGGCTGCTGAATAAGCACTGCGAGTTTCTGCACAATTCCATGACTTTGGACTTTCGACTTTATTATCAAACAATCGGTTTTTCGAGTCTCGGATAACACTCACTTGAGTTTGACCACACCAGGACTGAAGGGGCCGGACTGTTACAACCACGATTTCAAACTTTTCTTTCATGCACTGTGTGCTCATCAGCGTCAAGATGTTATATTTTGTGTTGTACCTGTTAGTCAGTGCCTTGCTACACAACTGTTGTTTTGGAGTGGTTTCATCTCGACACCAGCAATGTTTTACTTTTATGAGTGACAACTCATCCTGTCCGGAGTCTTGGCATTACTGGGGAAACTCATGCTACAAGATCACTGAGACGAGATTTAGTTGGTCAGAAGCTAGAGACGAGTGTAGAAACCTGGGTGGTGTTCTGTGTGTACCAAGCTCCGATCAAGAAAACGATGTAATCGTGAACTGGGTACCAGATGATAGCGATGTATGGATCGACTGTAATGATCAAGAGGTGAAGGGGATATGGAAGTGCAGAGAGGGTAACGAAGAGATCACCTATAGAAACTGGGATCCTACTCAACCTGACAACAAAGTAAATGAACAATGTGTAGTCCTTTCTAAGATGTGTGAAATGAAACGCCAGTGGTTTGACGTGAGTTGCCAGCGGCATAATATGGCTGTTTGCAAAATGGCCGCCAGACCATTCCTTCAAGTGTAACAGTTTAACCTTGTAAACCTTGTGATTTTCAAGTTTTGTTAATACAGCGACATCATATCACTCCTCCATCAACTCCATTGGCTCACAATCCATCAGCGAACTGTTTTCAAAATCCTCACCATTGAAATGTCTCTAACCGCTCCTATACATATCTCACCAGTCTCATCAAGATTTACCAACCTGATGACCCAGCCTTCGCTCTGGTTTAGACACTACACTCTTGGCAGTTCCAACGGTGCTGGGGATCGGGCATTTTAACACTGCCCAACTCCTTTAGAACCGTCTCCCTCATCAGCCGAGTCACTTGAAGTTTTCAAGAAACATCTCAAAACTGTCTTGTTCAATGGTTGATTGCTTAGGACAAATTTGCATATTGTACTGTTTTTTGTAAAGCGCTGTGGTACCCTAAGTAAGAGAGCCCAATAAGTGTCTGACATCATTATTATTATTTCATCCTATCCCAGCATGCCCACGAATGATAACATTTTCCTCTGTGCCGGTATTATTTTTAAGTAGGATTTGAAACTTTGCATGGTGGAAATAAGATATAGAAAAGTTTGCGATGTAACACCATGAAATGACGACCTCTAAATGAGTTGGGGTATTATTTTTATTCGAAAGCAAACACGACTAACGTTTTGCTGTTGCAGTTTAATTGTTGGCTCGTTATTGAATAGAACGAGGAGGTACCACAACTTAAACGATTTAAAAAAAAAATTATGCAAGTCGCCATCAGACACACAAGGCCTGAAGGCCACTTTAATGCGTGGGCTACAATTGTTTTTTTCCAAAGGCCGTTGCCACTTCTCCTAGCGCTAAAACAGGATTACCCCCTTTACTGTCCATACAGGTGTATCTTGGGTATTGACTTTTATTAATAGTCACAGAAAGACGTGTTGGAGCAACCTTGGCCTCATTATCAAAATTAATATTGCACCACGTCTCAATTGGAAACAATAGATTTTAGAGTGGTACCGAAAATTAATTTAAACCTTACCCAGGCATAGGCAATTAACTCTCTTAAGTGTGAAGCAATTGACTATTTCTATGCGTCCACAACTATACCTGATAACAATGGTGCCATCAGTGACCGTAGCATATTAACACTTAATTGTTCCACTCTCTTACCAATTTCCTCCCCCTGTGTTGAGGGTGGCATCGCTCGATAGCAATGTAGCACGCTCCGTAAGCAATTTAGTATTTTCAGGTCAAACTAACAAACCCCATACCGACATTGTTAGTTGGTATGACACTGCTCTAGAATTGCAAAGGTCGTGTTGGTGTCGGCCAATGAAAGTGTGCGCATTTTACCAGGCGAGATCAGAATCGAGCTTCGTTGCGAAACAGAAATAGGAGATATCACAACTCGTCTGCGATGCAACCGATTGGTTCGACTTTGTCTCTCTGGAGAGCTGTTCCTTATCTCATTTCGTGTAAACTGACGCTGTGTGTTCGTCTACGGCAAACTGTTTCCTCGTCGACGGGAAAACCATTTCGCAACTCTTTGTCAGTAGATCTCTAATTATTACAAATTAACAGCAACTCTTTGTAGATTTTTAGACATTCATGTACAAGTAGACGTCAAAACTGGCAACTATAAACATAAACAAAAAAGATGTAGCTATCGGAAACATCACCCTGGAAAACACTTCTGGTGTGTTAACTTCAACTACTCAAATTGACACCTACACTGCCATGGTTTAAAAGGCAACTATAATCAATTGTAGTATAACTCACTGTACACTCGTACTATTGATGTAAAGGAACGATTTCAACACAACTTGCTCACGTAGCGTCAATATGAATGTTGTGCCCTTCGTATCGTTCACTGCCTTCCTAGCTAGCTGTTGTATTGGCGTGGTAGCGTATCAAGACCAGCAATGTTCTACTTTTATGAGTGATGGCGACTCATCCTGTCCGGAGTCTTGGCATTACTGGGGAAACTCATGCTACAGGATCACTGAGTCCAACTTTCCCTGGTCCAAAGCTATAGATGAATGTAGAAACCTGGGTGGTATTTTAGCTGTACCGAGCTCAAGTCAAGAAAGCGATTTTATCACTAACTTGATTCCAGTGAATGAGAAGGCATGGATTGACTGCAACGATCTAGATGTGGAGGGGAGATGGAAGTGCAGAGAGGGTAACGTAGAGGTCGCTTACAGAAACTGGTATCCTGGAGAACCCAACGACAAAGAGGATGAAGATTGTGGAATGTATTATAGACGAGGAATTACAAAATGGCTAGATGTAAGTTGCAACTGGGATTGCAGAGCTGTTTGCAAACTGGTTGGAAGACCAATTCTTCACGTTTAACAAATTGAATATTAAAGTTCATCAACGTATTAAAAGGGCATTCATAAATACTCCAGACAGTCTATCCATTCTGATTGGTCGAGAGGGCATCACGTGGGGGTGTTTGGACGGTAAAATTATCAAGAACCAGGCCTCGGGGGGTTTAAACCACTAGTTGAAAACCTCTTCACCGCACATTGATTCCCTTATTATTAGTCTTTTGCCGTATACTTGTTATTACTCTTCTCGAAGTTCTGTTGTCATCTTCAAACATTATTACGACGGACTATTCACTGTATAATAAGCAGACGAACAAGAAACAATTCCCTCGAACCCGCGGTTGTTTCGTACACAGCGCTGGAAATCGACCAACGCTGGGAACGATCAAGGTGATGTACACCGGTGTACATCACTTTTCATGTTACCCGGCCCGTCGAGCCATGTAACATGTGTTTTTGTTGCGCGTCACATGATTGGTTCTCAACCAATTAAACTTCACAGTTTGTTACCGAGGTATAACAATCACATTTGAATGTTCGCCTATTATTCTTGTGGTTCGTCTGACGATGTTCGAAAAATGACTTGTGTGCTACAGAAGTGGTCATGTAGCATGCACTGCAGCTGGTTGCCTCCAAACTGCCTTTAAAAGTTGCCTCGTGGGACAATGGTAGACATTTGGGACGCTTGGTGGCAGCAGACTTACCAGGTAAAGTCCATTGTTCTCGGTAATGTGCGCATGCTCAGAACTACGTACACAATGGAAATTTACCTGGTAAGTCTGCTGCCACCTAGCGTTCCAAAGTCTCCCATTCTGTCGTGTAGTAATAATATTGTTTCGCAGAATATGAGCATGTAATCACGAGGTTATACAATTCTGAGTGGGCGAAATTACACAAGGATAATTGTTCATTTTGTTTCACCGCACTTCGTATGTTTGCAAGAATAATCAATACTCGTGGGTAAGATTACACTAGAACAATGTTGTCTATTGTTTCACCGGCAATAATAATCAATGCTTGACTAGTCCGTGCAAATTACTGTAAAGAGGTTACATCTCTCACTAATTTACTCTACATTAAAGGAACTGTACACCTTTGGTAATGGTTCAAGACCAGTTCTCTCACTTGAAGTATCCCAACATATGCAAAATAATTTTAAAAATCTGTGAAAATTTGGGCTCAATTGGTCATCAAAGTTGCAAGAGAAAAATGAAAGTAAAAATATCCTTGTTGCACAATTTGTGTGATTTCAGCTGCCCAATAAAGGCTTTCAGGCTTCAGGCCTCAAGTCTCTTAATATAATGAGTGAGACATTACCTCTTTCTCAAAAATTATGTTTCTTCAGAGGGACCCATTTTTCACAATGTTTTATACTATCAAAAACTCCCCATTGCTCTTTACCAATTTTTTTTTCTGCTAACAATTGTCTTGAGTAATTACCAATAGTGTCCAATGCCTTTAACTCTACGTTTTAGCCTTCACGTTTAATTGTTAAGAACAGCGGCAACAATGACAGAAATAAACACTAATATACATCGATCTGAACTTGACTTGGTATTGACGTTTAGATTTTAATTGTTGGCATAAAAAGGCGGATGGATACTGCTTTCCTTCGTTGTCTAAAACATCTCTTGCATTCTGTGCTGGTGGGACGACACAAACCGGTTGGCAGTCTTACGCTGTTGTCGAAGAAACAGAAATTTCGGCGGGTTTACTTTGCTCGTTTATATTTCTGATGAGCGACGCCAGAAAGATCATTCTGACGTAGTAATGGCTGATGAGTAAGCACTGCGAGTTTCTGCACAATTCCTTGACTTTGGACTTTGAACTTTATTATCAAATAATCGGTTTTTCGCGTCTCGGATAACACTCACTTGAGTTTGACCACCAGGACTGAAGGGGCCGGACTGTTACAACCACGAATTCAGACTTTTCTTTCATGCACTGTGTGCTAATCAGCGTCAAGATGTTATATTTTGTGTTGTACCTGTTAGTCAGTGCCTTGCTACACAACTGTTGTTTTGGAGTGGGTGCATCTCGACACCAGCAATGTTTTACTTTCATGAGTGACAACTCATCCTGTCCAGAGTCTTGGCATTACTGGGGAAACTCATGCTACAAGATCACTGAAACTGCATTTACCTGGTCAGATGCTAGAGACGAGTGTAGAAACCTGGGTGGTGTACTGGCGGTACCCAGCTCTGATCAAGAAAACGATGTAATCGTGAACTGGGTACCAGACGATAGCAATGTATGGATCGACTGTAATGATCAAGAGGTGAAGGGGATATGGAAGTGCAGAGAGGGTGACGTAGAGATCACCTACAGAAACTGGGATCCTACTGAACCTAACAACAAAGTAAATGAACAATGTGTAGTCCTTTCTACGATGTGGGGAATGAAACGCCAGTGGTTTGACGTGAATTGCCAGCGGGATAATAAGGCTGTTTGCAAAATGGCCGCCAGACCATTCCTTCAAGTGTAACAGTTTAACCTTGTGAACCTTGTGATTTTCAAGTTTGGTTAATACAGCTACGTCATATCACTCCTCCATCAACTCCATTGGCTCACAATCCATCAGCGAACTGTTTTCAAAATCCTCACCATTGAAATGTCTCCACACCGCTCCTATACATATCTCACCAGTCTCATCAAGATTTACCAACCTGGATGACCCACGCTTCGCTCTGGTTTAGACACTACACTCTTGGCAGTTCCAACGGTGCTGGGGATCGTGCATTTTAACACTGCCCAGCGCCTTTGGAACCGTCTCCCTCATCAGCCGAGTCACTTGAAGTTTTCAAGAAACATCTCAAAACTGTCTTGTTCAATGGTCGCTGAAACATGATTACCCCCTTTACAGTCCATACAGGTGTAGGTTTTGGTATTGACTTATACTAATAGTTACAGACAGACGTGTTGGAGCAGCCTTGGCCTCATTATCAAAAATTAATGCTGCACCACGTCTCAATTTGCAAACAATAGATTTTAGAGTGATACCGAAAATTAATCTAAACCTTACCCAGGCATAGGCAATCAACTCTCGGGATATGGAAGTGCAGAGAGGGTTACGTGGAAGTCGCTTACAGAAACTGGGTTGTTGGACAGCCTGACCATGATGGGAACTGCGTGGCATATTCTACGTGGGAAAGTCAGCGTGGGTGGCATGATGCAGAATACAACAATACATTTTTGACGGTTTGCAAACTGGCCTTCAGACCAGTCATTCACGTGTAATGCATGGAAATTCAACATCTTGAAAATGTATATGATCTCAGGAAGAATAACATCACATCTTAGGTGAACTTCATTAGAGCCGTAAAGAAAATGACTGACTTGTGGTAACTGAAAAGGCCACGATTGATGTAGACTTGACTCAAGTCCCAATCCCGTGCCATCCCCATGAAACTAATGTTTTGTGATGCTCTGCATTCCCAAACCTGTTCCACATTTCGACGGCGAGCACGCACTGTACTGAATGCTACGGGTTCCCTTTTCGGAGAAACCGGGGCGCGGTGACTGGACTAAAAGTCAGGTGAGTTGGTGCGCGCGCTGTCGGTGAATTGGCCGCGGTGTGGATGAAAAGGGAACGAGAAACGTCTTGCACCAAGACTAAGTGACCCCATGAATGACTCAAACTTGAACAATATTAGGCATATCGATTCTGAAACAGCTTGTAGTCTTCGGATTGATAGTATACATTAGAACTACGACGAACTGTCACAGATCAAACAAGTTGTCATCAATTTTCTTGCAACACTTGTTGCTCTTCTTAGACTTCAATGAGTTCTTTGAATGTGCACTTGTAAGTGGAATTTTAAATAAATGTGAATTATCGTTATAGTGATGTCCGTTTTAAGGACTTTTTTGGAAAACCTCCGATGTTTAGAATAGTTTGTGTTAAAATGGTTTTGTAGCGAACAGTACTCAGATATTTCATCAAACTTTTGAACCACATAATTATTCGCTCACATGATCCCGTTTTATGAAAACGAAAATACATTTCATGTTTTGACAAGGCTTTTTTAAGGCTTGGTCATGGCGTTCAGGTTTATGCTTTTACAAAGGCTGATGCTAAGCTCAAGTAACTTAAAGTCGACACTTGACAGTGTTCGTGTTAAGTCTTATAAAACCACTTTGAGGTCTGGTAGACACAGCACTACTACAACTTTATTAGTAAGCCAAACAGTGCAATACGAGGGAGGTTTAGCTGCACGTTAACGCGAGCAAATTTGCGAACGTGAACGTCAGAAATAATCTCAGTAATAAAGTATCGCGGCCGAGTGGTTAAGAGCATCGAATTCAAGTTCTGGTGCTAATTCACCGGAGTGTGGGTTCGAACCCCGGTCGTGACACTTGTGTCCTTGAGCAAGATACTTTACTGTAATTGCTTCTCTTCACCCAGGGGTATAAATGGGTACCTGCGAGGGTAGAGGTTGATATTGTGAATGAAAAGCTTTCGGAGCGCCACGGCAGCTCGGGGCTGTATACTCCCTAATGGGAGCTGAGAAAGATTAAAGGTATGTTTATTGGCCCAATGACCAGGGGACTAATGTAAAGCGCATTGATACGGTTTATTGTGAAATGCGCTATATAAGAACTTGTTATTATTAAATATGTGTTGAACATTTCACGTCAGGTACGTCGAAGTGCATACGTCATACGTGAGCGTGCAGTAAGCCCAAAATGGTGAAGTTACCTTGAAACATCACAAAAATATTGACGTCCATGGTCACGTATTTTGCTCTCGTAACGTGCAGCTAAACCTCTATATTTTGTTGTGCAAGTCGGGTACGTACGTGCACACGTCATACGTGAGTATCAACAAGCCAAAATTGGCGACGTCACCTAGAAACAGAATAATTTTCTGACGTTCACGTTCACGTGTCTGGTCGCGTGACGTGCAGCTAAACCTCCCTTCTATGGCGTCCTCCATAACACAAAAAGGCTAATGATAAAGAGCAGTCATACGTTTTTTTTATTTCACGGCAAGAGACTGTTTCAATTAGAATCAATTATTATGTGTATTTATTCAACCGCAACAGTAAACAAAACATAAATACATTACAGGGCATTTATCGACGAAAAAGGCAAAACAGAAACAACAAAGTTATGATAGCATCCATTACTGTACAATAATATCATCCTCTGTGTGTATTTAAATCTCATAATGGTTCAAATAAAGTTACATTCACTTGCTGTGTTACATCTTTGGATCAATTGTATTATTATTTCCCCCTGTTTTTTGTGTTTTTTTTTGTTGTCTTTTTTTTTTTTTTGGGGGGGGGGTCGGGGGTAACAACACACATGGTGTCAATTAAGAAACCCCAGTTTCATTACAATTCTCCCCTTATACAGTTGACTTGTAAATTGTCGACGCTACTGACAACGAAATAATTCAGCTTTTACTTAACCAAACAAGGGCTCATTGCAAACAACAATGAAGCACTCTTTGAACATGATAAAGTCGTTGTCGATAACTAATGCATAAACAAATAATCAGTATAGGCATTGAGCCGGAAAAATGCATTGGAAAGTTATTGTGCTCATTTTAACAAATATTGTAAAAATGTTCCCTATAAAGCGTAGACTTGGTTCTAGTCTGCGATCGTGGCTTTGAGTCTACCCGATAGCCAATACATTATTGCCTAAAATAGCGCCCTCTTGTTAGATAATAACCTCCGTCATATTATAAGCCAACGAGTTGGGGCGCGTGATAGCTAATCTCTGGGGGCGTTTTCGTGGCTGATGCAGAGGAGTAACCGCGGCCTCAGACTTGAAATCGATTCTATACAAGGACATTATAGTGCGGCTTTTTACTTCTGAGCTAATACTACCAAAAAGACACCAATTGTACTAAGTAGTAAGACTTGGCTATTATAATCTTTTGAACCACGATTCTAGTAATTTACTGCACAAAAATTAAGACTAACAAACCCGGGCGGTGCAGGGACTAGATGGTTCAGGAGGTGGCCCGAGTCAATCCAGCCAGTAGACAAGAAGCCGCGTAGTTTTGAAATGGTTCGGTTCCCCTAATGTCCAGGTTGGTGTCCGGACTTTTGTTTTCTATCTGAAAATACCTGCACCAAACATGCGGGATAATACACATACATCTATTAGCGTCAAAACGTGATTAACTAAAGTCAACTTCTTAATTGTCTCTATAAAGACACTACACTATTGATAACTGTCAAAGACCAGTCTTTCCACTTGGTGATCTCAACATAAGCATAAAATAACAAACCTGTGAAAGTTTTAGCTCAATTTGGTCGTCGAAGTTGCGAGATAGGAATGAAATTTAAAAAAACACCATCGTCACACGAAGCTGTGTGCTTTTAGATGCTTGATTTCGAGACCTCAAAATCTAATTTTTTTTTAGTAGTTGCCAATAGTGTCCATTGCCTTTAAAACTGTTGTCTCAATAAATCACATAATCAAATACCTTTATACAGTATCAATACATGTCAGTAACAGCAATGTTGTTCAAAGTCACAATAAACTCGTTTTCTTGATTGGAGCTTGGGGCAGCCAGTACACTGCCCAGGTTTCTACACTCCAGAGTGTCACACGGGAAGGACTGGTCTTCCCGCCATTTTGCAAACAGCTCTCTCTAATCTGTGGATGCAACTCAGATCATGCCATTGACGCTTGTTGTTCCATATAGACACGACCGCACAATCTTCATATTTGCCTCCCGCGCCATTATTCGGTTCTCCATCATACCAGTTTCTGTAAGCGACCTCCGCGTTGTCCTCTCTGCACTCCCATGTCCCCTCCACGTCTTGATCATTGCAGTCGATCCATACTATACCATCAGCTAATAACTGCGTTATAAACTCGTTTTCTTGATCAGAGCTTGGTGCAGCCAGAACACCACCCAGGTTTCTACACTCGTCTCTAGCATTTGACCAGGTAAATCTCGTCTCAGTGATCTTGTAGCATGAGTTTCCCCAGTTAAGCCAAGTTTTCGGACAGGACGAGTCGTCATATATAAATGTATAACAACGCTGGTCCACAGATGCAACCACTCCAAAACAGCAGCTATCTACTAGCAAGGCAGTGAGCCATACGAGGAGCTTTACATACATATTGATGCTAAGCGAGCAAGTTGTGTAGAAAACGTTTCTCACATCACAGTACGAGTGGCTTATTCTACCATTTTTTGTTTGTCATTTTAAACCATGACAGCTGGTGTGAATTGAGTAGTTGAAGTTTGCACACCACCACGAGTGTTTCTAAGCAGGCTGACGTTTCAGATAGCTACATCTTTTTTCATTTACGTTTATAAGTTGCAGTTTTGACGTCTACTTGTACGTAAATGTCTCAAAAAATATATACACAAACTTGTTGTTAATTTGTGATGAGTGGAGATGCATTCTCCATAAAAGATGACGAGGATAAAAAAACAGCTGGGTGAACAAATTATTTTGATGCACCGTTGAACAGTTCGGCGAAGTTGAACACTTAATGATAGATTACACGATACGAATTAAGATAAAGCTCTCCATGAATACGAATGATGTTCTTTTCCGAAATTAAAGGTCGACCCAAACGGTTGCATCGCAGACGAGTTGTGATATCTCCTGTATCTGTTTCACATCCAAACTCGATCCTTTGTTAAAACAAATTAATGTAGAGTCAAAATCTTTTTGCTGTTACTGACCACGTGCTGTGAATAGTTTTCAATGTAATTAACAATATTCAGCGAAGATCAGCATACAATGGGAGATGGTATTACACGGTAAGAGATAAGATAGCTCTGAGAATGATGTTCTTCTCCTCAGAGAGACAAAGTCGACCCAAACGGTTGCATTGCAGACGAGTTGTGATATCTCCTACTTCTGCTTCGCAACCAAGCTCGCGTCTGATTTAGCCTGCTGAAATGCGCACACTTTGATTGGCTAACACCAACAATGAATCATGAATAAACATGAACACAAACTGCCGTCTAACCAATCACAAGGCAACTAGTTTCTGCAATGGCGTTATAGACCAATCAGAGCCACGAACGATACGTGTTTGGTATTCTCTCTGGATTGACAATGAGAAATAATGTTCACAAATTTAGCCTCCAAAAAATAATACTCCCCACGAGTAAGACAAATCTGTAAGCCATCGACAAAGGCAAGAGACTGGAAAACAGGATACGTTGTCAAGGTAACGCCTTCACCAACTTTTTCCATCGATACAAACTGAGGCAAAATACAAACGATACAAAATTAAAGTCACGTCACTTCATATGGGTATTGATATCTGCAAGATACAGCCAAGGTTACTCCAGAAATAAATCTGCAAAATAAGACCAATATATTTACTCCAGAAAAAAGTCTATTCAAGTACCTATTTCTGAGTAGTGACGTCAGGCGTGTATTGGTACCAGCCACAGAAGTAGCCGGCATAATATGTGAAGTGACGTAATGGCAATAATTATGCGCAATATTGGGTGCGTTCGTTTAGCTTCCCTGCGTCTACCCCACGGTGCCCACTCGGGTGAACCCCTGACAAGAGCTAAACATACGACCACTCACCGCTCTCGTAGTGACGTCGTTTACCTGGGGCCAGCCCCAAGTGACCCGCTCCACGAGCAGGGCACTAGGGGCTGACCTGGATGAGCCCCTGGAATGACGTCAAGAGCTATTCGAACGCACCGGGGCAGACCGGGGATGACCCAGGGAAGCTAAACGAACGCACCCATTGTGGGACAAAATCTCAGGGGGAGGGGGGGGGGGTTGCAGAATCAAAGCTTCAGAAGTTTGCTTCAGAATCACCCGAGATTTAAAGGGTCTATACTTTTTGTAGGACAAAAAACACAATGTCCACAGATTTACACCAAACTTACACAGTTTGAAGATAGTGATAGTAGAAAGCTTCCCTGAAAATATTACGTGCTGAGGTAATGTAGTTTTGGGGAAATGAGTAAAACAATGTCATGAAAATTATTTTTGTCTCATGAGACGAAAATATGAGCATGTAAAAACGTATTTTCATGACATTGTTTTACTCATTTCTTAAAAACTACAGCACCTCAGTATTAGTAATATTTGAAGGGAAGCTTTCCACTATCATTATCTTCAAACCCTGTAAGTTTTATGTAAATCTGTGGACATTTTGAAAAAGTACCCAAATCCTTTAAAATGGTGTTTTCTGTGTCAGTGACGCTTATAAGTTAGCTCAAATTTATAAATAACCACTGCTACTTGCTCGTAATGTATTATTCATAACACTCCCGCCCCTCGTTTTCCGTTAAACAGCGCCCTCAAACACTATGGTGTCATGAGCTGGGTAAAAATCTTATTGATCCTTTAAAATTGCCATTTTAATGATTTAAAATGATAATTATTTTTGCTACAGAGGCATATAAAAGTAAGAACATTTTGAATTACTAATCAATCAGTAGCTTACATTTCTTCATTAAAAAAATGTGTACTTAATTATTGCACCAAAGAGCAATGTTTGCACCATCCACCCATCAAAGCATTTTGTGTTCACACCTTTTTATCTCGTGGGAAACTAATCCAGTTTCCCTCCCGTATCAGTCTATACGTTGCGAACGCTGAAGCACAGTGGGTTTCGAATAAAATTTCTCATTCATAAATCGATTGTGGATAACACCCAGTCAGGTACCTAGACGTTTACAGCGTAAACCGAACGGCACCGGCGAGATGGATATGGAAGTTCAGACTATTCCACTGACTTCACTGACAATCTCGTGTGCAGTGCAAAAGTGCGTAGCCAAACCACGGGGGAAAGCCCAGTTTCGAAATGTCTATTTTTTGTCAAATTTTACCACGGATAAGTAGATTTTGATGATTGTATTACATTATTTAATAGGCTAGTAGCGTTTTTTTTAATGATATATATTGTTTAGTCGTTCGGAGACGAGTTACGAAGAGGAGAAAAAATGGCGAGTCGTAGCCATCCACCGCCACCCCCGCCTGGCGGTCCTGGCGGTCCGCACGGCGGCCCGGGACGAGAGCGCTCAATGAGGTAAAATTTTAAAAGCTTTCGTAGTTAATTTTAGTGAACGTTTTTGTAAAATGCTACACAAAATGTATCAATTGTTACTGAAACATGTTCAGTCAAAATATTTTGCTGTGCAAAGTGGCTGGACATGCTGGACGAAATCTGTAGTGTTATTTTTTCATGGTTGGTCATGTGGATGTGAATGATGATCACATGACTTACCACTTACTCATTATGTTATGTGTCACTTTATAAAAGCTAATAATATGATGGTGTACTTAATTTTTTATTTTAAATGTGGAGTCGAAATGTATAAAATTTGTATCTTTTGTGTTCATTCAATGATATAATTATAACTATAATTAAATTATAATTGTATTTTATTTTTAAAGTTTAATAATTTGGAAAGAAATTTAGTCGGAGAGATATTCCTTTGAATTGAACTATCCCTATGCAATAAGGTTTATCACGAATAGGAAAATATCAAGAGAGGGTGCTGTTGAACCCACACAAAGGTATAGGCGTTGCATGCGCGAGTCGAAGAAACTGCATAGAAACCGCCCCATATTCCTTCCCACAATGCATTGCGTTTCTGAATCGTGATAAACCTTATGAGGAGGTTCGTCCGGCTATCGTCTCCACAAACGATAGCAGAGTCGTACATGTAGAGTAGGACTCTTAGGAGTACTTCACCTAGTTGCAATAACGTAAGTCGTAACCCTCCTGCCGACGGCGGGAGGGTTACGTTATCGCAACTATACTTCACCCACACCCACATGGCCAATGCCCCCAATGGTCATGACATGTGTGTCAGTACTCATTGTGCGTAAGTGAGAACTTTGACAGTTCCACACTGTTTGTTTATTTAATTAGTTAAAGCAGTTTATATTTTCGGTTGGGAGTGGGGGTGTCAATAAATCAATGTTGAACTCAGACTTTTTTTCCCTTTTGTTGAATAGGAGATTGGTAGTAAATGTTTAACTTGGTTTTGGACGTTTATAATGTAAAAAGATGCAAGTGGTAGGTCCATTGTGCGGTCGGAACTCAGAGCACATGCCCAAAGAAGCAAAAAGAGTCACAGAATCGAAGAACCACAAAATCAAGAAAACCTCACCATCCTCAATCATCGTAGAGGTTGTCTGATGGTTTAATGAGGCAAAGATGACACCCGACTTTTCCCATCTGTAATTTAGCCATTTTCTTTGGTTGCCTACCCCCTCCCACCCCCCTCAAACTCCCCCCCCCCCAAAAAAAAAAAAAAAAAAAACAAAAAAACCAATAACAATAACAACAAACAAATCCATCAACCCCACACTTATTCGCCCAAACCTCGCCCCTCTTGGTTTAATGAGGCGAATGGAATATAGCAGTCGACAGTACCATTGATGAATGATACAGTTCTAATGAATGAATGCATTATAGACACTGTGTTGTCAGTGTGACAGTGTTATGTAATAGTCTGCTCTATTGATTAATTTGCGCCAGTGATAATTAAGTGGGCTCCATTTCATAGCGCTGCTTAACTGTAAGCAAATTTTTGTGCTTACTGTAGCAGAAAAAAATGGGCAGGTGTAAATGTATTTCACAGGTTATACAATACGTAGTGAACTAACTCGGCACACCATTTTGTGGAGTCAAGTTTGTGACTCCATAAAAGTGTCGACTGTTTTAGTTCGCTAAATAGAAGGAAAACAATGCAATTTCGAGGCATATTTGTTTGGATCATTTTATTCTACTTTTTAAAACATCTAACATATCAATTTCATATAAATGGTTTCAAACGCTGCATGGACCAACTCCACCGATCCAAGGCAATGTGTCCCTTTTAATGTTTAAAAGCAAATTTTTGACAATTTGCTTAAAGCGATTAAATGTATTTCACAGGTTAGCAAGCGTATTAGTCTGCCATCACAGCGTTCACAGTGGATTTACATTGCTATCTACGCCATTAATTTGCATGTGGTTTAGTGTGGACTGTTAAGCAGCACTACAAATGATTCAATGCATGGGGTCTGTACACTCAGTTATTCCAACAATTCCTGTTTGGAAGGATTATCTAAAAAGTCAACATTGAAGTTTTGAAAACTAAATTGTTCTTATCAAGATTGAACAAATCTTGAACTACATACATGTACATACATGAAGGTAGCCAATGATAAAGACATGTATCCATAAATTAGTTGATAGATAAAATAAGTAAGGCAGTGCTGCACTTTTAAAGGCACTGGACACTATTGGTAATTGTCAAAGACCAGTCTTCTCACTTGGTGTATCTCAACATATGCACAAACTAACAAACCTGTGAAAATTTGAGCTTATTTGGTCGTCGAAGTTGCGAGAAAATAATTAAAGAAGAAAAACCCTTTTCACACGAAGTTGTGTGCGTTTAGATTTGATTTTGAGACCTCAAATTCTAAATCTGAGGTCTTGAAATCAAATTCTTGGAAAATTACGTCTTTCTCGAAAAACTATGGCACTTCAGAGGGAGCCGTTTTTCACAATGTTTTATACCATCAATCTCTCCCCATAAGCCTTTTTGAGGTATGGCGGACACAATGCTACAACAATGTAAAGTTGTGGTAAATTTGTGCGTATTGACCATAGAAATAGAACGTATGTTATTCAGTGAATTGCGCATTTTAGGCGACGCAGCATTTACACGTAAACCTGATAACCACCAACATGGTGAGCGTGGCATCAGTCGCTGCGTGTGACGCCCGCGTATCATGACGCGCGCGTATCATGCCGCCATACCTCAAAAAGGATTATTACTCGTCACCAAGTAAGGTTTTATGCTCATAATTATTTTGAGTAATTAACAATAGTGTCCACTGCCTTTAAAGTGGAAGTTATACAATTATTGGCACTACAAACTGTTGGTTTAGAAGCCTACATGGGGATGTAAAAATTAGATTAGTTTTTATCCCCCATAATTTAAATCTGAGAGCATTACCGCCTCTCAGATTAGTTAGGCCTATAACTCCGATTACAGATTATTCTTCCTGCTTGGGCATTTGTAACCGCCCTGGATTTTGGCGATCATTATACAATTGCATGCTGTGACTGGGTCCATGGCGTTTTGTACACCCGAGGAGGTACCAAACTCATGGACCCCAGTCACAGCGTGCATTAATTGTTTTGTTATACCTTTGTTTAATTGTAAATTTTCCTCTTCTCGAAGTCCTGTTGTCATCTTCAAACATTATTACGACGAACTATTCATTGTTTAAGCAGACAAACAAGAAACAATCACCTCGAACCCGCGGTTAATTAGTACACAGCGCTGGAAATCGACCAATGCTGGGAACGATCAAAGTGATGTACACCGGTGTACATCACTTTTCATGTTACCCGACCAGTCGAGCCATGTTTCATGCGTTTTTGTTGCGCGTCACGTGATTGATCCTCGAGCAATCAAACTTCACAGTTTGTTACCGAGGTATAACAAGTAAAGTTGGACCACCCTTTGAAATGAAATGTTCACATGTTACATGTAGTTGTCATTGTTTATGAATCTACATTCACATATTGACCCCTTGCACGCGCGTCACACGCGGTGACTGGTGCAACGCTCACCATGTTGGTGGGCAAGTTAGGTTTACGTGTATTAACGCCGCGTTGCCTAAAATGCGCACTTCACAGCATACTCTATGCATAGAGTTACATGTATATATGAAAACGCACAGTGAAATTGCCCACCAGTATGGCGCATTCAAGATTTTTCTGATGATGACGTCAGGTGAAATGGGTCAATAGGAGTAAAACAAACGAACGGTTCCAAAAAAAACCTGTGTACGATGAATATAAAAAACTGCAGAAGCTTTCTTAGCAACAACCACTTCATCAGATGTAATTAATGCTTCACAAGCTCAATGCAGTTTTTGTTATTAGTTAGTATTTCAAGTGCTACATGTAGTACCATTACCTTCCTTGTTTTCCCGTTGTCAGGATTAAACAAAAGGACACCGTTTAATCTGTTTGCATAAAAGATATGAAAGAAATGAAACTACATAACTTAGGAATTCAAGAGGCAACCATGTTGCCACCAACACACATCATGCACATGTACATGTGGGTTTGTATGGCCTAGGACATTTTTTGATAGGGAAAATAGGTCCTCACTAGTCGGTTCTTCGTTTTCATGGGTCCACACTAGTCATTTGTGTACAAAACCAATAGGGATTGCTTCAATACAGGAATAACAGAAAGCACAATAGGTGTCCTCTAATGTAATGGTCAAACATGACTGTGGGTTTACGGTTTGTATGGCCTACCCTTCGAGGACATTTTTCAATAGGGACAATAGGTCCTCACTTGTCGGTTCTTTTTCATGGGTCGTCACTAGTCATTGGTGTACAAAACCAAAAGGGATTGTTTCAATACACAGATTCCAGAAAGTACAATAGGCCTACATGTATGTAGGTGTCCTCTAATGTTGGTCAAACACTACTGCGTGCATTGTGTAGTTTATAGTTAGTGTATGACACACTACCGTATGGATCCAGTTTGTTGGGTCCTGCTCCATGTATTGTTCTATTATTCCCCTTTTAAAGAATCCCCTTGCGGGGTCCAAGTTTGACAATTAATTCCCTGGTACATTGTTCCATTGTGTAAAAGACCATTCATAAATACCCCAGACAGTTTCTCTACTTCTATTGGTGGAGAGCGCGTCACGTGGGTGTGCATAAACCTTTTGTTAATGACCGGTAAAAAGTGTTAATTCATGGACGTGACACATGACCCTGCGCCTGTTCTTATAAGACAGTTTCTTCATTCCTATTGGTCGAGAGCAACGGCTGAAACAGTTGTGCCACATCTCGCGATACGCGCGACGCCCACAGCATTCCCTTATAAGGAGTTGTTTATGCGAGGGCAGCAGAGGGCTCTACCATTTCATAGCTGGAGGGGTGTTGGTTTGAAAGAAATCATTTAACAATTATAATTTTTGCATTTATTTTACTTTTTGACCAACAAGTGATGACGTTTTTGACCGAAAAGGTATTTATGAATGGGAATCAAAGTGTGTTGAATCGGTTTTCAACTAGTGGTTTAAACCCGCCGAGGCCTGGTTCTTTATAATTTACCTCAACTTCGTCTAGGTAAATTATCAAGAACCAGGCCTCGTTGGGATTAAACCACTAGTTGAAAACCTCTTCACCACTGCACACATTGATTCTCTTACTCAAGGGTACTTATGTAAGTCCTACATGTCCTATATGATACATTAAGAAAAAACTGACACACATTGAACTAAATACCAGCAACAAGTAGCAATCGGGAAAAGCAGCAGTAAAAGTTTACCATTTTTTTTTTTTTTTAAATCAACCTTTCCATCAGAATGTTGGGATTTTTTCCAACAACATGTACGTAGTGTTCATGATAAAAACAAAAAAAACAAAAAAACTATTTAAAAAAATTACAATCTCTTTTTGTTATGGTACTTACAGCGATGTTTTGAATGTACCAAGAGTGAAAGGGACCTGAAAAAGTGTGTGTGAACGTCATGTCTCGTCTTTATACGGCGCTGGGCCTTGTAACATTTATATGGAAGCCTGCACTAACTGTAGGGTGCTGCTTCTTATACTATGTACACCAAGCGCCAAAGGAACATGTTGCCTTGGATTGGTAGAGTTGGTCTTTGAAAAGCGTTTGTAACCGTTTGTTATAAAATTCATATGATTAGAAAGATACTTTAAAAGTAGAATATAATGATCCACACAAGTATCACTCGAAATTGCGTGGTTTTCCTTTTACCTCGTTGACAAACACGGTCGGCCATTTATGGTTTGACTCTCATTCACGTAAATGACCATGTTAGTTCGCAAAGTAAAAGGAAAACCACGCAATTTTGAGGTAAATGCGTGTGGATCATTGTATTCTACTTTTACAACTTCTTAACCAATGTAATTGATAACAAACAGTTTCAAATCCTTTTCAAAGACCAACTCTAACGATCCAAGGCAACGTGTTCCTTTAAGCAGGAAACTACATTTTTAAACTACTTAGATTAAAATTTCCTCAATTAGCTATTATTTTTATTATACCAACTAGACCACCGAGATACCCCGGTAGCATAAGGGGCAGTTTGAATCCTGTTTTAGCAGTGAGATTTCAAAAGAACTTGGGAAAGTACTGAGTATACAGTGCTAACACACATCGGTGTATTTGTTTTAACTAAAATTTATGATATCATCCCTGATTCCCTGTTCAACCCAAAATAATTGTTAACTGATAAATATTTATCGTAATTTCTATCATATTTTGTTGCGACCTCCTGGACTAATTACTGAATATAGAGAGCTTGGTTTACAAACCTCACCAGTCTGCCAGCCTTTTCCATTTCACCCCTTCACGCAACAATGGTTTTAAGAATAGGGCGAGTGGAAATGCAGGCATAATTTACAATATTCAACACAAATCTTTGGGAAGTCATTTGAAAGGGGAATTTAATCACAGTGTCGCTATTAATGCATTTGAACCATCTGCTCTTCAGTCATCCAGCTGTGAACTAAATATGAAGTCGCTCTCACGGTAAAATATTATATTCCAACTAAAAATAGGGTCATCGTTTTGGGGTTTTTTTCGTCAAAGGAATGCCGATTTCTAGGCAAAACTACAATTAAAGTGGCCTGCGAAAGTTTCAGCTGAAGAGAGTGTTTACTTTGTGACTGAGAAAACAGCAAAGACTAAAAGAGCTGTGGTGGTATTTTCATCGAGCGTTGAATCAGTGGGTGTGTTCGATAAGCTTCCCTGGGTCGACCTCGGTCTGCCCCGGAACGTTCAAACAGCTGTCCAGGGGCTCACCTGGGTCAGCCCAAGTATGGAGTCACTTGGGGAGTCACTGGAGTTGGTCACTTGGGGCTGGCCCGGGGTGCATGACGTCACCACGAGAGAGTGAGTGATCATTCGATTAGCTCTTGACAGGGGCTCACTCAAGTGACCACCGCGGGGTCGACTCAGGGAAGCTAATCGAACGCACCCGATTCATGTGTAGTGGTGCAAAATGGAGCTCCAACAACAACTCTAGCTGCACCATTCACGAACAGACAACAACTTTGAGAAATATGAGTAACGATTATGTGCAAACCGTTTCTTAGATTCAAATGTTTTGGGGGGAAAAATTATCCAATTTATGTATAGGTGAAAGCGAGTACCAACGGCATCTCTAGCTGCAGCATTCGCGAACGGACACCAGCTCTCAGAAATTTGAGAATTGATTAGGTGTGAGCCATTTCTTAGATTTGAATGTTTTGGGTGAAAAATTATCTAATCAATGTGTGAAAGCGAGAAAGTTTTCTTATGTCTTATGTATTATGTCTTACATCACTGTCGTACACCAACACTCGTTAATTTCCTTTTGATTTTGTCTTTTCAGCACATCAGGGGAGTCTTTATACGCAACCCTGGGAATAGAAAAAGGTGCAGATACAGACGCTATAAAGAAAGCATACAGAAAGGTAAGGCAACGAACAAGGAGTGATTTTATTCTTGTGTGTAGGTCTTTATTTTCACTCGGTACCGGCCACAGCATAGTAAACCTGAATACATGTATAACAGGCCTTCTAAATAACCCACGGCACCCACAGCAATTGGCGTGGTGCCCTGTGGTTTTTGCTGAGGTGCCCTGTGCTTTTTGCTGTGTTGTCCTGTGCTTTTGCTGTGTTGCCCTGTGCTTTTGCTGTGTTGCCCTGTGCTTTTGCTGTGTTGCCCTGTGCTTTTGCTGTGTTGCCCTGTGCTTTTGCTGTGGTGCCCTTACCAGAGGACAATTGCTGTGCCCTTTAAAGGCAGTGGACACTATTGGTAATTGTCAAAGACTAGCCTTCACAGTTGGTGTATCTCATATATGCATCAAACAACAAACCTTGAGCTCAATCAGTCACCGAAGTTGCGAGATATTAATGAAAGAAAAAACACCCTTGTCAAACGCCATTGTGTGCTTTCAGATGCTTGATTTTGAGACCTCAAGTTCTAAATCTGAGGTCTCAAAATCAAGTGGAAAATTACTTCTTTCTCGAAAACTACTTCACTTCAGAGGGAGCCGTTTCTCACAATGTTTTACAACAGCTCCCCATTACTCGTTACCAAGAAAGGTTTCATGCTAATAACTATTTTGAGTAATTACCAATAGTGTCCACTGCCTTTAAAGAGCGAAGTTCAAGGCCTTGAATAAAATCAAATTTGAGTTTATTAATAACTGCAAATGATGTTTTCTCACGATGGTCTGCAGACTCTGCAATGGTGATACTGCCACATGGCACTTACTGATGCAGTTGGAAACTTTTTCCCGTCAAGAAAGTTCTAGCTCAGTGTGGCTGGGTGGTCAAATGTAATGCCTCAAGTCCCATGTTACATAATACCTCATTATGTAATATAGCTTTGTGAAAAATTGTTGACGTTTTGTTTACGTTTGTATTTCAGCTTGCGTTAAAGTACCACCCGGACAAAAACAGAGATGATCCATCGGCAGAAGAAAAGGTTTGTTTACTTTCAGTCTGTTTAAATGTGTTTTAAAAAAATATTCTATATTTTAGCCTCGGGTTTGACCCAAGTGAGTACAGTACAAAAGGCCTGATGATACGACACGGAGGCAACAAAGTGTTTGCCTCCATGCCCCCATATCATTTGCCTTGGTGCCCTTAAAATGCTCCACTAGAAATCTACAACTTCGTCATGGGGTGCCCTTTACGGTTTGTAGGAGAAAAGTCCTCGGGGACCTTTCAGAAAAGAAACATACAAGCCTGGGCCCAATTTCATGGCTCTGCTTACCTCCAAATTTTGCGCTTACGGTCACGATTCCCCGCTTACGAGCAAGCACCAAATTTCTGTGCTAGCCTTAGCGTAGAATGCCTAGTTACGTGGAGTACGCACGCGCAGAAGCCAGAATTCGCCGCTAACCCGTAAAAAATGCTTGTCGTAAGCACAGAATTCCTTGCTTCTGTAAGCGCCAATTCTGTGCTTACGGTAAGCAGAGCCATGAAATTGGGCCCTGGTACAATCCTTACTTGTAGTTCATCTTTGTCTATTTTTACTGCAGTTTAAGGAGATCAACAAAGCTAACAAAGTCCTCAGCGATGAGAAGAAACGACAGATATACGACGACTACGGATCGGTGGGTCTGTACATCGCAGAACAGATCGGGGAGGACAACGTTGATTTGTACTTCTTAGTCAACAGCAAATGTTTCAGGGTATGTTTTTTTTTTTTAGTTTAAAAGACACTGGACACTTGTCAAACAAAGTTGTCCGCATTCAAATGCTTGATTTTGAGACCTCAAATTCTAAACTTGAGGTCTCATAATCAAATTAGTGGAAAATTACTTCTTTCTCAAAAACTACTTTACTTCAGAGGGAGCCGTTTCTCACAATGTTTTATACTCTCAACCTCTCCCTGCTCCTTGTCACCAAGTAAGCTTTTATGCTAATATTTATTTTGAGTAATTAGCAATAGTGTCCACTGCCTTTAAGTAGAGTGCTATGAATGTCGATAATTTTTACTATTAAAATTCACTCAGGGATATAACTCTGGTGGGACTCGAGCCCAAGACCTTTGACATTCTAGATAAGATGTCTTACCAAGAGACTCACTATTTACATTTTTATCATAACAGGTATGCTGCGGTGTCTGCTTCTTCTTGTCCTGCTGCTGTTTCTGCTTCTGCTGCTGCCTGTGCTGCTGCTGCTGCTGCGGGAAGTGCGCTCCGAAAGAAGAAGAATACAGCAAAGAAGATATTGAAGAGATTCTACGAGGGGCTCAGGAAGACGAGGACGAGGCGGCGCTAAGGGAGAGTGAGGTTCCGATCACGCTGCAGCCTGGCGCCGATGAATCGGCGCGGCTTAAAGGTTCTAATCTGCCGGAGGTGACGCCTCCACATCAAGCAATACCGATGCCTGCCCCGCCCATGTCGACGACGCCCGAGGCCACGGAGAAGACGAGTCTGAAGTCGGCTGAGGTTCTGAATACTAGTTATACGGTCGAGAGGGAGTAGATGGTTTCTGTTAGATGCCATCTTTACGGGCGTTGTGGGTTTCAGCTTGGGTCAAAATTTGTGTCGCATTCGCAGGAAGTATGAACCGGCCTTAAGGCTAGTCCTAAGCTAGGACGAGTTACCTAACTCGAGACTAGTCTTAAATATTTTTTTTTAATCCACCCCTGGTACTTGGTAATCATGTTAGCATGATCCATCAAAGGCTGTGCCATTTTTATTTTGCAAAGGGGACTGCCATTGTTAATTTTTCAAGTCAGTGGGAAAACTTTGAAGGGGCACCCAAGGCGAAGACCATGGACAACAAAGGCCATTGTCTCCGTGGCCTGCGTGTAATACCAGGCCTGGGGACTGCCATGGGCACCAAGGCGAAAACCAGGGGCAAAGGAAACCGTGGCCTCCAATTGTTCTGGATCGTTCTGACTTGTCTTAACTCTTTGTGAAATCCACCCCTGGTACTTTGTAATTCGGTTAGCTTGATCAGACAGTGGCTGCACTTTTTTTTTTAATGATATCCGTAGTGGCTGTAGTAAAAGGTTACCAGCCAAGCAAAGTTTCTGTTCAATTGGCTGGTAACCAGGGTGAGTTTTTTGCGGTCGTAACCAATAGATGTTTCGGTCAATGGCCAGTGATCAACCAATGGCAAGTTCAACCATTAGCACAAAAATTTGCTTAGCATGAGATTTCTTCCTTGATAAAAACAGGAATGCCAACCCAAAATTTCCACGTGATTTTCAGGATAAGCAAACAACAGCTAAAGACCAGTAACAAGCATGAGAAATAAATGGAAAGTTGATTGGTAATCGTGTTTTTATCAAGGAAGAAATTTCATGCTAAGCAAATTTTTGTGCTTAGCAGCTTCATGAAATTGGGCCCTGGTTATCTAACCTTTCGATATCAGTACATGTAAATGCTCAATTGTATTTTTTGTTTTCATTTAAACTGCTTTGTAAGGATGTATCGTTGTATGTGTCTGTCGTGCATTCTAATGCCTGCAGCGGATTTCACAAAACGCTAGGATCAATCCTATCGCCAGTTAGGATGAGTAACTCGTCTTAACTAAGGATGGGTTCAATGCGCCCTAACGTCTTCGGATACAGAAATTAACTCGTCCTATCCTAGGATTAAAGGGAAGATACTTGTTTGGTAATTGTCAAAGACCAGTCTTCTTCTCACTTAGTGTATCCCAACATAAGCATAAAATAACAAAGCTGTGAAGATTTTAGCTAAATTGGTCATCGAAGTTGCGAGAAAATGATGAGAGAAAAAACACCCTTGTTGGACGAATTTGTGTGCTTTCAGATAGGAGTAAAAGACTATAAAAGATTATTTTAGTGAGAAATTACCTCTTTCTAAAAATATATGCTACTTCAAATGGAGCTGTGTCTCACAATGCTTTATACTTCCAACAGCTCTCCAATGCTCGTTACCAAGTCAGTTTTTAAGTTAATATTTGTTTTGAGTAATTACCAAACGTGTAGCTTCCCTTTAATCCTAAGGAAGAGTTTGGTCACAAACACTTTTCAATTACCAACTCGACCGATCCAAGGCAACGTGTTCCTTTAAGCAGGAAATATTGCTTAAAATGTTTCTGTTAATAAAAAAATAAGCAGGATACCAGTCTCAGGTTGTACTTGTGACAAGGTATTTTGGCTGGTAACCTTATTCTGGTAAGCGGCTTTTGTTGTGCTTAGCTGCTTTTTTGTGTTTAAGCAGCCCTATGAAATTTAGCCCTGGCTGGTTACCAGAAAGAGTTTATCGCTTGGGAATTAATCTTTGCAACATATACAGCCTTTATTTTATTTTTCAAGTAATGAACTTAGTCTTTATTATTTTATCAATATTGTTGGATTTGTGTGCTTCAAGCTTTTTTATTTTTAAAAGAAATTCATTGGACATTTTTTTTTTTAAGTTTGTGGAATCTGCCCTCTGGAAACCAAGTTAACAACTCTGTTGGCCGGTACAGTTGCGCAACCGTGGTTGAGCCAAACACGCAGAAAAGCTTTACTGTTGACCTAAGGTCATGGTCAATGAAACGCGTCCAAGATCCTGCTTCCTACACCACTCAAAGCTTCCAAATTTACTTAACTGAACAACATTCACTGTAAACAAAAAAATGAATTTAAGCACAAATTAAAAAAATTGCGGGAGCAGATCAGAATTTTCATGTACATGTTGAAATTCCTGAATAAATTGTGAATAGGTGTATGTTTTTTTTCTTTTTCAATATCTAAATAATTAAGCAAGTACTAACTATCTGTTTAAAACTAAACTAATATTGGCTTAATGAAAAAAGTGTATAAACAATATTTTATAGGAGATAATTTATTGTTTTGTGAGGTTTAGGGTCGGGGTTGAGAGAGTGTTTTCTGTAATGAAGGGGTTAGTTTAACCAAAGACTGGGGCCCAAATTTATGGCTCTGCTTACCATAGGCAAAGAATGGGCGCTTATGGAAGCAGGGAATTCCACGTGAACGCCAAGCGTATTTTATGGGTTAGCAGGAAATTTTTGCTTCTGCATGTGCATACTCTACATTACTAGGTATTCTACGCTTACACAGCTAACAGACATTCAGTGCTTGCACAGTAAGCAGAGAATGGTGATCGTAAGCGCAGAATTCGATGGTAAGCAGAGCCATGAAATTGGGCCGAGTATACGTAAAGTGCGCTAGGTGTATAGTAATGCTGCCCTAAGCCTCTTTGTCAAGGCCTTTGTGGCAGAAACAGTGGAGCAAACACCAATGAAGCAGTCATTGAGAATGACTGCGTTAGGGCAAGTTGAAAGGTCTTTTTTTCCTGGAATTGTGAATATTCAAGTTTAAACATGATGCAAGTACTAGGCTCGAATACAAAGTACTTTACCGAGAATGAAAATTTAGTTTTGTGTTCAGAAATTGTGAAACTATGTTAACATGCTACATTGGAAGAGTTCATATTTGGACTTGACCTTTATTTTGACCTCTTTGTGTGAATAGGAGGTCAAACCTTGTGGCCGCTACATGGTTCAAGTGCTGAAATTCGAGCTCTCATGCAGCGTTTGAGAACAATATTCTCGAAGCCAGAGAAGATCAAAGATCATAACTTCTTTTTATCCCGAGTGCCAGAGAAGTAGATCCAAGAGCATGGCTTCTTTTTATCTAAAAAGGGGGTTTAATTTCTCCAAACAGACATAAGAAAGTGTTCAAATGGATAAAAGTGTGACCTGATTTCATATCTTTATGTTAACAAGTTCTGCGTTTTAGCTTAGAAGTAAATATCCTCATATAAAAATGTCTAGAAACGTATTTTTGTTAATACTTCAAAGAGGTTTACGGTAACACCATGTGAAAATCTCTTTTAAGAAGTGTGTTGCTGAAAAGAACCGGTGGTCAACGACTCAACGTCTCGATCATTATTTGATCCCGAAGACGGTTAGAGCATACTGATAGAAATTTTGAGTCGTTAACCACCGTTTTTTTTTCAGAATCAACACAATTCAAAAAGAAATATTCACATGGTGATACCGCAAATCTTTCGTAGAAATACTTCCACCATGCAAAGTTTCAATTTCTACAAGTAATTTTGTTGTTTTTACCAACGCATACATTTTCAGCAATAATGCATCTCCATTTTTATCAGATATATATGACCGATCTTTCACTGTTTGTGTTTTAAGTACATTGTAGTATGACAAATAGTGCCTTATCCCAACTTAGATATTTAGGCACATATGAATCAATCTCAAATGTGGTTTAAAGGAACACGTTGCCTTGGATCGGTCGAGTTGGTCTTTGAAAAGCGTTTGTAACCATTTGTTATAAAATGCATATGGGTAGAAAGATGTTGTAAAAGTAGAATACAATGATCCACACAAACATGCCTCCAAATTGAACGGTTTTCCTTATACCTCGTTGACTAACACGGTCGGCCATTTATGGGAGTCAAGTTTTTGACTCCCATAAATGGCCGACTGTGTTAGTTCACAAAGTAAAAGAAAAACCACGCAATTTCGAGGCAAACTTGTGTGGATCATTGTATTCTACTTTTAAATAATTTTTCCAACCCTATGCATTTTATAACAAACGGTTACAAACGCTTTTTATAGACCAACTCGTCCGATCCAGGGCAACATTTTCCTTTAAGGGTTAGACTTCAGGACTTGCAATCACAAAATTATAGGTTTGAATCCTACCAAGCTTACTGTGGTTCAGTGGTTAGACTGCAGGACTTTTAATCAAAAGGTTGTAGGGTCGTTTCCTACCAAGCTAAGTGTGGTTCAGTGGTTAGACTGCAGGACTTGCAATCACAAGGTTGTGGGTTCAAATCCTACCGAGCAAACTGTGGTTCAATGGCTAGACTGCAGGACTTGCAATCACAAGGTTATGGGTTCAAATCCTGCCAAGCTAACTGTAGTTCAGTGGTTAGACTGCAGGACTTGCAATCACAAGGTTGTGGGTTCAAATCCTACCAAACTATTAACTGTGGTTCAGTGGTTAGACTGCAGGACTTGCAATCACAAGGATGTGTGTTCGAACCCTACCAAGCTAACCGCTGATTCCACAATGACTATGATAAGTATTTTCGTTCAGTCACTAAATCACTTATTCTTGATTTGTGCAATTCATAATCATAGACTTTAAACCAATGTTTGTATGAGAGAGATTGGTTGTTGGATGCTTGGCATTTGATCCCGCTGTGGGATATTGCCGAGTTCCCTTCATGGAAAGATCATCTAAACAATCAAACAATCAAACCAACCTGGGCTTTATTTCACAAAGCACAAAGATTCGTCTTATACGAGCTCGATCGAAAACAAAATCTTTGCTGAAACTCATTATGCATCGACGCGAACTTGGGCCCAATTTCACAGAGCTGCTAAGCACAAAAAAGTGCTTAGCATGAAATTTCTTCCTTGATAAGAACAGGATTACCAACCAAAATTCCATTTCTGGCATATTGCCTGTAACCCGTATTCAGCTGTTGTTTGCTCTTGCTGAAAATCATGTAGAAATTTGATTAGTAAACCTGTTTTTATCAAGAGAAGAAATTTCATGCTAAGCAAATTTTTGTGCTGAGCAGCTCTATGAAATTGGGCCCTGGGGAAAATGAGATGATATGACTGAAGTCGTCTCGACTTTTAATTATAAGCCAACAGAACCTATTATTCTGTTGAATCTTGTAGAGTTTATGAGTTGTACAATTTTTTTTTACCCCACCCAGAATATAACAAAATCGATTGATTTTGGGAAAATATTATTGGATTTATATCTTATTGGTTATTGATTGGTTATTGGCGATGTATTATATTGATTTCTAAATAACCCTATTGCAATCAATCAACACACTTAATTTGAAAATAATCAATAATTTAATATTATCAACTTTTAAACAATGTATAAAATACTTCATTCCGTGTTATCCATTCATAGACAGGTTAGAGGGAATATTAAACAATCGATAATATTGATGAAAAATCAGGTGGTTATTGATTAGGAGAGACTTGAGGGCAGAGGTCATTTGGGTCAATCTTAGGCCCAATTTCATAGCGCTGCCTTAAGGGACAAGTTGCCCTGGATCGTTCGAGTTGGTCTATGAAAAGCATTTGAAACCGTTTGTTATGAAATGCATATATGGTTAGAAAGATGTAGAAAGATGTTTTAAAAGTAGAATATATTGATCAATGCAAATATTTTCCTTTTACCTTGTGAACTAACGGCACACTATCTTTTGGAGCCAATTTTTGACTCCAGAAAATGGCCGACCGTCTTAGTTCGTTAAGTGAGCTGGCATTTCTAATTTGTACAGGAAGCTTATTCCACATGTAAGGGCCATTTACGGAGAATGATCTCTGCAAAAGTTGAATAGCCACTTCTTGGCAAAACAAAAAAGGGAGCAAGAGGTAGACGAACTAAGATGTCTTTGAAGGTGTCAGAGGGTGACTGACTATGAAGTGTCAGTTGGATATTGCTTAATACTTTTGGTTGCCATCAGACTAGCGAGCTACGACACTGCTCATTCTTTTTCTAAGATATTGGGCCATAATGGCCAAGACAAAAAATAACTTTTAATTCTTTGGTACACATCTTATATCAGCCACAATATGGTCTACATGAGGAGCATAGGATTTAACATGTTCAATATGAGTCACCTCTGTTGTCCAATGCCCACCGTGAATGACGACTAATTTTTCTTGTACTTTCCGAGCAGTAGCCTCCCCCCAAGTCTTCCAGGTTTCTTTTGCAGAGCGTTCTGTACATCCATCAACAGCGGATCTTTCTGGTGAAGATTTGGTTCTCTCTGCTGATGCTTCAGTTCCCTCTGGTGATGTTTTGGACACCTCTGGTGACATTTTGGTTCTTTCAATATTTTGTTGTTTTGACATTTCATCTCCACCAGTTGTACGCTTAAAAGAATTTCTCTCTGCCCCAACACTCTGATGTTGGATATCTGTTTTTGTTTCTGCAGTTAAGGTCGAATTTAATTCTAATCTCTGATTGTCTTTCGCTATGTCTGATGACGGTGTACAAGATTCTCCTCGTCTTGAGTTTGCACTTCCTTCCACAACATTTGCGCTACATTCAGAAAACTGAGATTCATCAGCCGTTCCCAATCCAGCAGGGTTAGTTCTTTCCATTGGTTCACAGTTTGTCTCCATACTATCATCATCTTCGAGTGATGCATTGTCAGTTGCTGTTCTTTTACCAGAGGGAGACCCCACAGCATGATGTGGAGGATTAGGTCCACTGTTTGTTTTCTTGGTCTGTGAATGTGATGTCACGTTGCCATGGATATGCAGCATCCCTCCTGTCTGTGGTTTGAGAGCGGCGCAGGCGACCGGCCATCCGTCCTTGGAGCTTGGGATGAGTCCGAGATTCACTCGATCAGCGACACCCTTTGGACAAACCTAGAAGAAGAAAAATGCACATCTTTATCTTAATCAATGTATGGCTGTCGGGTTTGGCATAGCGGTATCTTTCCTCGTCTTCCATCTCTAGGACCCTGGTTCAAACTCCACCGGGGGCACTATGTGGATTGGATTTCAGTCTCTACCTGACTGCCAGGTTTTCTCTGGTATTATGTTGTGCTCAAGTGCACAAGTGTTCTGACCGGGGATTCAAGCTAAACACTCTGCTGCTGACAACACCAACGCTTGGGCTTGATGAACTATACCCGCTCAGTCAGGCCTTAAAGACGTTTCAGTCTTATTTACCAACAATTTTGCAGCTCTATCTGAGGACCCCAAAATTGGAAATCGGACTTAAGTCAAAGAATTTCTTGTCTGGTACATGTGTACAATTCTTATCACACAGCAATGTGTAAAGGGTAAAACAAAAACGACAATATTTACTTGTTTGTTGTCTCCAGCGTGTACTTGGCATCTATCCTGAACGTTGTTTAGCACCAGGTTCTTTTTAAGAGCGTCGACAGCGTCTGGGTTCCACTCACAGGCGTGAACCAGCGAGGCGCCAGCGTGGACCAAATAGGGCAATGTGAAATACCCGATACCTGTATGAAACGAGAAGTAATTAGCAGCGCCCAATTTCATAAAGGTCCTTCAGCTGAGAACGATGGAAAAAAAAATTAAACAACGAGATTTCCAAGTGTCTGCGACTCTGAACACTAGAAGAATACCAGATCCCATTCCATACCTATGACCTTTGACCTACCTGCATAAAGGTCAACTACAGTCTCTCCAGTACAGTCAAAGCCAGCCACTCTTATCTTTTCTGTTATGTTCCCAATGGAGAACATGCAATGTCTGACGTCATAGGTATATCTGTAAAAAAAACAGAACTAGAATAATCAGTAGACCATTACGTCAGCACTTGGTTTGGTAACCCCAGGTCCCAGTTTCATAGAGCTGCTTAGCGGCCAAATTTGTGCTTACTTTGTGAGTTTCGATATCATGGCACTGCATATCTGCAAGCACATCAAAAGGCATGCTGACCTTTCTGTGCTTTCGTTATAAAAATTAATGACATAACAATGCAATTACATGCTGGACGCACAAGTTGGCCGCTTAATTTTCTTGCTTTTTCATGAAATACGCCTGTGCTTACCAGCAAATTTTCTTCTTTTCTGCGCAATGAAATTTGTCTGATACTTCTTTGAAACTGGACTATTTACCTGATGCCATTGTCTTTATGCTCTACCCATCCATTGTTGCCTAGCAACAGGTCAACCCTTGGACTCCTGTAGTCATCTGGGTTGACCCGACCTTTCCTGGCGACCCTTTGACCTCCGAGTACAGATGCCACAATGTTCCAAAGGTCATTGCAGCACTGCCATGTGGTGGAAAGAAAACTTGACTAGGGAAAAATCAGAAATGAGATAGTTGAGACATGTAACTAAATCCAGACTTTTTAAAGGCACTGGACACTTGGTAATGGACCGTTCTGGCTTTCCACTAAGCTCCGCGCACGTGAGCAAGACATGTGTACAAGCACTCCCAATGACATTCTGCACGATTCTACCGCGCGTGCCAAATATACGCGCACTCATGACCGAGTTTGTCCGACCACAATCATTGCTGTGATTGGTCAAAATGGGTGAACGCGCGCAGTTTGATTGACAGGCCGGATCGGTCCATTGTCAAAGAGCATTCTTCTCACTTGGCATATCTCAACATATGCATTTAAACCCTATGAAAATTTGAACGCATTTGGTTGACGAAGTTGAGAGAGATAATGGAAGAAAAAACATTTTTGTCGGACAAGTTGTGAGCTTGATTTCGAGATCCAAGCTGAGGTCTTGAAATAAATTCAAATATTTTAGTAAAAATTACTTCTTTCTGCACATTGGTCCACCAATAAAGGTTAAACTCCAACTTTAATAGTCACAAACCTGCGGCAATAAAATAAGATCTCCATGTTTCTCCCACACATTCGGAATCTCTTTTTCTAAGTCTTCTGGAAATGGAACGGCTAACTCGTTAAACCTCTTTCTCAATTGCTTCACCAGTGTTTGATATGGAGAAACCACAAGCTGTTTCTTTGCCAGCGGGAGGGAAATCAAGGCAAGATGACATTGTATATTGTGGTATCTTCCAGACTTGAGGATATGGTCTAATGGAATTTTTATCTTCAAGGCTTTTACTTCATCATTTGTTTCTGAAACGCAAAGAAGAAAAAACATGTACAAGTTTTCAATCGAAACTCATTCCATACAAAGTCGTCACTTCAAACAAAGATTGTTATCATCATTCACTTTACGCAAGACCTACCCCTAGAACTATGAGGTTCATTCCGCTATGATAGCGGAGCGGAACAAACCTCAGTTCTAGCCCAAGACTATACCTGAATCGAATCGACAGCTGCGCTTCCTGACATCCATTCTGCACCCGACATCAAGACATTCAAGCCAGCCTTCAACCGTGCCCGAATTAGCGGCTACAGCTACAGCTAGATTTCCACGTCATCATGCGTTGAGGTATAGGACGTCCATAGCAACACCCTTAGCAACAGTCGTGGCCGTAGCCGTCAATTCGGATTCGGCCTTAGAGATCCTGAACATGGCAAACTTTGTTTCAAAGGCCCACCCAAATATTTAACTGCTGCGAACCCCAACCTTGACCACATCAACAACATCCTATGGGTGACTGTTCATGAACAAGTCACAGAAACAGATGCCTGTGATGAAGAGAAATACCAGTTGTAGATGTGGGAGGAAAACCCCAAATAGGAAATCCCACAACAATCAGGTAGAGACTGACCACTAATCAACATGCAAGGCTTCGATCCGCAGCCTCGAACCAGAGTCACACAGGACAGAGTGAAAGGCAGGGCATCTAGCCCAGGTTGGACTCCTCCGTTGTATACAGCGCTGACGTCCTACCACGGCTAAGCATAAACCAACCTCACCTACCTAAACAATCTCCTTCATCCATGGTGAAGAAGTGGGATGCTGATGGACTGACTGGGATAGCGACGACATTCACAAATTTCTGAAGCCTCCGAGAAGAATCCCAGATACCATCCATCTCTAAAATACGCCTGCAAGTGCAAAGGTAAGACAATCCGCATAATAAGTTATATAATGGATTAATATGTTTGTTTTTTTTAAGGAAGAAACTGTGTGTTACTCCTCCTGTGAAATGTCTTACTCTCAGACACACAAGTGAACACAGATCGTGTAGAACCTTGTGATGTATACAATTTATGACTGTACTGTGTGTGTTCATTAAAACATGTATGATCATTTTCATGCCTCATGGAGCAATGTGTGTACACATTTGATGATGATGTCACGTCAACAAACAAACAGTCAACAACAACACAGGCAAAACAAAACAAAACAACAACCCACTGTGTATTGAAACGGATGAGCCTTGAGATTGTGATGTAGTAACTCACTCACTCATAACCATATGAGTTCAGTTTACCTCATATGCTGAGCATTGTTGGTGTCAACAACGACTGCAGTTGCCATCGAATTTACTTCCATGGGGGTCGCCATCTTGTTTATATTGCGCAATCACAAAGAGCGCACTCTCTCGGTCGTATTTTGTATACCTTTTGTGCAAAAAGACCCTAGACGAAAACGTATGATTTACGAATGGACGATTTACAGGGTATCAGTCTAAAAAGGAGACAGTTGAACTCCGTTGACCTCTGTAGCACGATCAGGCTCGTCCTCGGAGTGGCGGGGGTCGATCGCAATAGATAGGTTCCCAATAGGGTAGGATACAACCCTGGGAGAAAGGTTGCTGTACCCCTGCCAGACACCAAAAGCGGTACCCACCACGCCCAATGAAAGGGTGGTTTCTTTTACCCCAAAATCAAAGTATAAAAAGTCCCTAAATTTGTTTTATTACTGTATAAAACGTGTGCTTCAACAATTTATTTTCTACGAAGTCAACGCATTATTCCTTTTCCAAAGAATATTAATTAATTTATTAATGCATTTTAATCGAATTATTTTGGTCTCAATCAAAATGAACTGGTACATTTCTTATAATAATATTTATTTATACCTGGAAATTAATGGAGTATTGGGATATATTTTTTGTTTGTCTGTTTATTTGTCTGTTTATTTATGTGTTTGTTTGTGTGTTGTTGTGGGTTTTTTTCATTTGTTTTTATGTATACTTCTTTCGTTCTTGTCCCCTGGCCGAACGGTAAACATAATTTAAACCATAATTTAATTACAATTCCTCTTTTTTAATATATATATATTTCGCCAGCCAGGTTCAAACATACATGAAATAAAGAGTAATAGTTTTATAAAGGAAACTCTCTCCCTTTGTGGTTATCTTTTATCAGAATTTGATGTCAGCCATTCGGTCAGAGACTGAGTGACCGACCCATCCCCCATTACACAGCAACAATTCCTTTTCCGAGAAGGAAGGTATTTTTAGGGTGCGATTTCCCGAACTGACTTCTGGGCCCAATAGAAGCTGACATTTCGCATGATTTTTTTTTTTTTTTGAGAAACAAAAATTTAGTCAGGTACAAGCCACATCAATGCAAACTTAATGTTATTTGGGCTAGTTACCTGTTACTGCTAAGCAATACCTCCTGTGTGCTAAGCAAGTTTTTGTTCGTAATATTGGGCACTGAGCGCAAGGGAAGGGAGGATTAAAAACCGTCAGTTTTCCCCCGAGGTTAGTCACGTGATGTAAACTCTATACTGGAACTGGAAGAGCCGGTTTTTGCAGCCGACATTTTGCGTGAACGCCTATGGACACGGGTCAGTAAACTCAAAAGTGAGTAACTAACTAGTCATTTATCGTCAAAAACTCACCCCAAATTTACTGTAAACGCCCCACAACCCACGCAAAAAGTGTGACACGGGGCTAAGAAGTTACCCCTCTTTCTCAACCCGATCCGTTCGGCTGTTGACATTGTCGCCATCTTGGTGAAAACCGAAGGAGAAAAAATGAGTTCGAAAAGTGGTAAAAGAAAGAGTTCGTCTGGTGGTGGTTCGAAGGGACCCCCAGTACCGGTGGCACCGAGTCAGCCAAGGCTGTGCAAGATTGCGAAAGGAAGTTCGGGTTATGGTTTTAATCTACACAGCAAACAGGGGCAGCATGGCCAGTATATCCGTGGAATTGACGAAGGTAAGATACTTTTTACTATTTACCAACTGTTGCTGCTGTTTTGTCAGACATTAATGATTGAGTTACGTAAAGTTGTAATTAAAATTTAGGTTTGTGGACTGTTGACACGTCTGTCATTTTCAGTGTCCTTGGTTTGGTTTGGTCACACAGTTCAGCAGAGTAGTAATGATTCAGACACTTTGCTTTGCTTCAACTTTTTATTTTAGGGGCAAGTTTTAAAACAAGATCAAGGTAGCCACACTTCAAACTTATTTTATTACTATTAGTAAATGTTCCATAACTACCTCTGTACTATTTGTATTATAATAATAATAATTTACACAGGTTGGTTTTATTTATTCATTCGGTACTGAATGCACTACTTCATGTAATTGAATGCAGGTACACTTCAAACCCATACATTTGCGCTGGTTTGTTGTCATGACTCGGTCTAGTTGCAATAACGTAACCCTCCTCCCGACTTCGCCGTCCGGAGGAGGGTTACGTAATATCGCAACTAGACTCGGTCATATTGTTTGTAGTCGTTCCCGTATCATACTTGGTTTACAACGATTTTCATGATGGTAAACTTCTTGTGTTTTGTCAGCGTTCTCTCTCGTCTTAACTAGCCAAATGTACACTGCAGGACCAATTACAATTCTTTTCAGTCAAGCACAAAAATCAAAAATCCCAACTCAAAGTTTAAGTGGGCTTGTCACTGCCAGTGTCATCAGTTGGTCTTTACGCTGTGGTCCAGTGACTGAGTTTAGTTCTGACAAAACATGTGGTCAAGTGTGTCGTACAGCAAACCTAAGTAAGTGGATCTTCCGTAAAATTCAAGTGGTTGGTTGCTAAACTTGTTAGATGTGTTGGTAAATCAACATGGAGGACACTAGCCCACAAGTTGAATAATATAATCAGTTGAACATGGACACAAAAGTATCGCCAAAAACAGAGTACTTTTCCTTTGAACTTTTATTATCAGTAATATTTAGGTGTAATAAAAAGGAGCTGCTTCAATAAATCGTTAACCCCTGTTGAGATAAGTCTGTTTTTATGACATTATATTCACAGCAGGAGGTTAAATCATCCAGCCATTGGTGGGTGGGTGGTTTCTTGTCGAGTGCTTGACATTTTGGTACAGATGTAGGTTGCCGGCCTAAAAGTTTGTTGGGGTTACCTCAGCGCACTTTCTCGTCTAGGTCTCTATTCCATGGGGTTCCAGTTGCATGGTTCAAAAATCAGCATTTTGCTGCTTACCCCTACTCCGGAGCAGGGGTGCCCCCCCCCCCTGTTCCTCGGGATGCCCATTTGCCGGGGGTACATGTCGGTCAGGGGTAAAAGGATCCAAGTTTGAAATGGCCTGACATTCCCCGTTAACGCCCCCAGGGAAAAGACTTTAGTGTAAAGGGCTTTGTGTGGAACTTGAATCTGACCCAGTAGCAGGAAAGAGTGAATAAGTTAGCCAGCTGGTTCACTTGCACAAAGTTTATATCGGTCCTTGGTGTTTTAACTGGCACCTGATCAGTGTACTATCACTGTTCAGGAAGAATATTAAATTTTATGTTCTAAAAATAAATACTTAAATGGAAAAGTTAGAGAATTTGTTATTTTACGGTGTAACTTCCTTCTTTGGAAATCTGAATGGTCATTCTTTCCTGTTTTTGTACACGTACGACATGTACCTGCATATTATCAAGTTGCAATATTAATAATTTCTAGCAATCACATTATTAATGAGGATATTGAATAAGCAAGGTCTATTTTGTTGAACTTCTGTTGTTTACTTTTTTACACACCCATCGAATAATATTCCAAAGTCCAAAACACACTCTGTGTAGGAATTAAAGCTGATTCTGATCTACCGTATGACTGTGAGGTTGGGGATCATGATTTTTTAGTAAATGCTGACAACAAGTGGTCAATCATGGATCAAAGTCGGTTGTTGTTGACGTTCAAGACGTCAGCGGCGCTTGATGAGCGAAGTCCAAAGTCTAACGCACATCATGTGGCCACACGAAGGGTGCGTTACTGTCTTTGCTTAGTTTGTTGATTTCATTTTCAGGTCTTTCCACTTTCGGTCAAGCCCCTAAAGGCATAATATCATATAGGGTCTCACTTACGTCTTGGGGTTAGGGTCTTATTTCCTCCCGGAAAAGACCCAAAGAGATTTTAATAATAGTAATGTTTAACCAGTTTTTACAACAATGTATTATGCGCTACTTGGCTAAATCAGTCACAAGAACCATAGAGGAATGCAAGAACCATCTCTGCCCTTACATTTACCCATTAATTAACCCTATAGTTAAGTGTTTTGCTTAGGGACACAAGTGTTACCACCAGTATTTGAACCCACACGTGACACTCCACTGATCAGAGCTTGAGTTCAATCCTCTTATCTACTCAACCACAACACCCTATTTTACACATTGTTGTTTTCTCAAGTTGGCTAGTTAATGTTACTTCTTGGATTTTATCAATAAAAGCCACAAGGGAAACTGACTGGGTAAATTTGTAAATGATTTTTGTGGTTGAACAAAGACTTGACTAGAGTGGGATTCGAACCAACGAGCTCCGGATTAACGTGCCGGCGCTCTACCAACTGAGCTATCTAGCCCTATATTGGCGGTGTCCCTATTTTGTCAATATCTTTGTTCGGGGGTGCCAGTCAGCAGCCATACAACCGTTAACTGCCGTGTAGCGAGGGATCACACCACAATTACGATACAACCTGGGAAAAATGTACGGACTTGGGGTCTACAGTTCACAAGTTACCATTTAAATTTGAAATCCTCCGTTAACAGGAGACTTTTGAGACGCTGGTGGCAGCAGATATAATGGCCCTTTTTGCGGCTTTGAGCATAGTGCGACCTGCTCAGTATTGTGCGCGCAATACTGTAAAAAAAGGACTGTCTAAAAGTCTCCTATTGACACGTGTAAAAACGTTAACACTCGGTGAAGAAGTTGCAGCAACTTTACACACGCCTATCATGTCCGCTATTTTGTGAGTCAAAATGAACACAAAGGAAAGGAGTTGACTCCCAAACTGGCAGAGGTGCGCATTGAAATGCAAGGGTCATACACGTACTTGAGACAGTTGCTATGTGAAAAGATTACGGTCAAGCTATAATAAAGAGATTGCGAACACCCATGATATAAAAACGTCAATGAATGTGTTACCGAGGTTTGCTGAACCTGAAGGTTACTATACAAAAGCTTGCTCGATTCATGTGACTTAGCAACTGTCGATAGTCTAAGGAATTCAAGTTTAAGCGGTAAGTTGTGTGACCATCCTCCATAGTGTGATGAAGCAAATCATTGTACACCAGTGTGTTGATGAACACTTCATGTCACTCTGTGGACAATGATGTATGAGAGTGTAATAAAGAGTGTACTGTCACCTGGCATCGCTTACAAACATTGAGTGCCAAAGCCTAGTACATTTGTACACATTTCCCAAACATTGTGTACAATCATGTATGATGTAGTAAACAGTACATTACATTGTACTGTACTGTACTGTATTTGCCACATCTTATTAATGGCTGTGACATACATGTAGTTGATCCAAGTACTGTACTACATACATGATTCACATTGTAATACAGTACACTCGGGGTTCCCCCAGCCCCCAGTAGAAAATATCCAGATGACGTTGTTCCAATTCAGTGTGTTTTACAGCCAAACATCAAAACAAAAACTTGATGCAGAAGGCCCCCAACAAATCCTATGCAGAACCTTGTATACAATATTATGGTAATATTAATGAGACTTTATTTATAGCGCACCGGTCAGTATCCATCATAAGATGCCCATGGTTCCCCCAGTAGAATTTTTTTTGATGACCTTGCATGCTTCAGCTGAACATCCAAACACAAATTTATTCCAGAAGGTCAACCCCCCCCCCTCCCCAGGAAAACCCTTTGTAGAATATAAAGATGATAATAATGAGCCTTTATAACGCACTGGTCAGTATCCATCATTAAGATGCTCATAGTTCCCCAGTAGAAAACATTTTGATGACCTTGTTCAGCATACTTCAGCCAAACATCAAAACCAAATTTATTCCAAAAGGTCCCCCCCCCCCCTCCTCCTCCCTCCTCCCTTCTGAGAACCGTGTGTACAATATAACTATGATAATAATGAGCCTTTATAATGCACTGGTCTTTATCAATCTTAAGATGCTCATGGCGCAGCGACACATCTTAGGCAGCAGTCCTCATTAGGTGAGTCTTAAAGGAAGTTTTCAACAAAGCCAATTGTATACGGACAATGACTGATGATAACTTCAAAAAAACTTATCATGAAAGAACCCTGGCCAAAAATGATAACTGACACGCTGTGATAATGAGATTACAGTGTTACATCATCCCCATATGACCCTGTATTGGTCCTTGCACTATGGAAATACAGAGCGTTTTATGCATTAAAGGCATTGGACACCTTTGGTAATTGTCAACGACCAGTATTCTCACTTGGTATCCCAAATGCATAAAATAACAAGTCTGTGAACATTTGGACTCGATTGATTATTGAAGAGAATCATGAAAGAAAAAACACCCGTGTTTTGTTGCACAAATTTGTGTGCTTTCAGATGCCTCATAAATTTGAATGAGAAATTACCTCTTTCTCAAAAACCATGTTACTTCAGAGGGAGCCGTTTCTCACAATGTTTTATACTATCAACCGACAGCTCTCCATAGGTTTAGGTTAATGGTCTGTATTTTTCTACCCAAACCAAACAGTGCACTCTTACAGTGTCCGCCATCTAAAAATGGCTATTCCGGCTTATTGCTTGTTATCAAGTAAGTTGTTTTGCTAACAATTATTTTGAGGAATTACCAATAGTGTCCAGTGCCTCTACAGGAGGATGTGTGTACACACACTGTATAAGAGCTGCCTCTCTATTTTGTACACACAGCAGATTTTGATTCTAATTCTACTGAACGTCTAACACTCTGTAGTGTGGTCATGCATATGGTCCGATTAGCCAATCGGAATAGGATTACCGACCAGGCTTGTTTAAAGGTCACAGGAAAATGTATCTATTCCAATCCTGCTCTTTGCCTACTTAAGTCAGTCTTGCCCTTTTCCATTTGAGCACAAACAGAGTTATCTCTTAAAGCCATTGGACCCTTTCGGTTCAGGAAAAAACAAAAAAAGTTCACAGATTTACAAATAACTTACAGGGTTTACATAAGGCAATGGTGAAAGACTTCTCTTGAAATATTATTCCATGAAATGCTTTACTTTTTGAGAAAACAGCAAAACAATATAAATTCTCGTTAACGAGAATGAGAATTACAGATTTATTGTAAACACATGTCATGACACGGCGAAACGCGCGGAAACAAGGGTGGGTTTTTCCGTTGTTTTCTCCCGACTCCGATGACCGATTGAGCCTAAATTTTCACAGGTTCAAATGTTATTTGATATAGAAGTTGTGGTACACAAAGTGTGGGCCTTGGATAACACTGTTTACCGAAAGGGTCCAATGACTTTATACACTTTCGGTAAACAGTTTTGTCCAAGTCCCACACTTTGTGTATCACAACTTATAAATATATAAAAAAACAAACCTGTGAAAATTTAGGCTGAATTGGTCATCGGAGTCGGGAGAAAATAACAGGAAAACCCACTCTTGTTTCCGCATGTTTCGCCGTGTCATGACATGTGTTTAAAATAAATCCGTAATTCTGGATTTGATACTGTTTTAATGTTTTCTCAAAAAGTAAAGGATTTCATGGAACAATATTTCAAGAGAAGTCTTTCACCATTACCTTCTGTGAACCCTGTCAATTATTTGTATAGCTGTGAACTTTACATTTTTGTTTCTGAACCGAAAGTGTATTTATGGCTTTAAGGAGAAAGTATACATAATTATTTAGTAATGACTCTGAAAATTAATGGCAATACAAACTTTTGGTTTACATCAGCTTTCGATAGTAGGCCTTTAAAGGCGTGGACACTATTGGTAATTACTGAGAATAATTTTAATTATTCTCAGTAATGCTGTTAAAACAGCATAAAAACTTACTTGGTAACTTGATAGTACAGTGTATAAGACATTGTGAGAAACGACTCCCTCTGAAGTAACGTAGTTTTCGAGAAAGAAGTAATTTTCCACTAATTTGATTTTGAGACCTCAGAATTAGATTTTGAGGTCTCGAAATCAAGCATTAAGCATCTGAAAGCAGACAACTTTGTGTGACAATTTGGGTGTTTTTTTCTTTCATCAAAATCTCCCAACTTCGACGACCAATTGAGCTCAAATTTTCACAGGTTTGTTATTGTATATATGCCTATGTTGAGATACACCAAGTGAGAAGACTGGTCTTTGACAACTACCAATAGTATCCAGTGTCTTTAAAGGAACACGTTGCCTTGGATCGGACGAGTTGGTCAAAACAAAAGCGTTTTTAACCGTTTTTTATATAATGCATATGGTTGAAAAGATGTTTTAAAAGTAGCATACAATGATCCACACAAGTTTGCCTCGAAATTGCGTGGTTTTCCTTCTACTGTGCGAACTATCACCGTCGGCCATTTATGGGAGTCAAAATTTTGACCCCCATAAATGGCCGACGTGTTAGTCGACGAGGTAAAAGGAAAACCACGCAATTTCGAGGCATGTTTGTGTGGATCATTGTATTCTACTTTTACAACATCTTTCTACCCATATGCATTTTATAAAAAACGGTTACAAACGTTTTTCAAAGACCAACTCGACCGATCCAAGGCAACGTGTTCCTTTAATCACCATTAGTGTTTTGTACCACTAACAGGGACTGATAAATTCTGCTTAATGTAGATGAGTCCCTAGGGATAGTGCTAATTGCCAGATTGACAGAACACAAAGTAAAATGATACTATGTGTTAATTCAGTTAATTACACTGGGGAATACTTGTAATCTGCAAAGTGGATCGGCGGGATCATTTTGTCATATCTTTATAATTTACAATGGCCTTTTCAACATGATGTTAATGCAGGGTTTGAGTTTTAATTTACAATGCCATTTGAAACATGATGTTTATGCAGGCATTGAATTTCGTTCTTGAAGGGGCACATTCATTTTCTCTGTAAAGGGGCACATCTTTGTGGAATTGTATTAGGTACTACAGCAATAGCACAGGGCACCATGGCAATTGCTGTGGGTGTGGTGGGTTAATTCGCAGCCTGTAAATGTACATTGTAAGAGCAACACCGCTTTCAGTATTTTTTACTGCGCCCCCTTTGCCCCCTGTTAAAGGGGCACATTGACTATCTGCTTGTAGCTGGAACGTGGAAACATGAATTATCTCCCAGTTACTACAGGTGCGCGCGTTGGTTTTCACATCACGGACAATACACGTAGCTTTAATTATTTCATTATTTCATTATTATCGTGCGCACTTGTTCACTGGGTGAGAGTTCAGAGTTTAAAAGGCTGGCCACAGACTCTCTGTGATCACGGCGACAGTGCCCCTTTAAAGCATCGGGTGAAATTGAATTAGCAATATGATCTGTTCAGTATCATATTATATTGTACAGTGTCAACATGAATTATAAAGGACCATTTACTGTTTTCCAGGTAAAGCACACACAGACTGTATGCAAAGCTGTCAACTATCCCTGATTCTACAAAACGTTCTCTGAAAAGAAACCAGTCTTTTCGTGTTTTGGTGAACAAATTTTAAAATCTCCCAGATCATGGAAACCTTCATCCTATTTATGTTCTAAATTATCTCCCTACAAAATGGCCGAAATCTCCCTGATTTTAAGGTTCAAGTGTTGGCAGCTCTGTGTCAAGCTTTTATCATTATTATTATTTATGCGACCTCAACAGTACAAGTACAGGAAATACTAACAAGGCAACAATGTTAGGGAAAAAACCCATAACAGAAACGACAACGCTACAAAACACTATGAGTAAACAAAAAGACAAATAAGTGAAAAATAAATAAATTAGTTAAGTAATTAAACAACAATCAGTCAATCAATAAATAATTTTAAAAAATAATTAAAGGCAGTGGACACTGTTGGTAATTGTCAAAGACTAGCCTTCACAGTTGGTGTATCTCAACATATGCATAAAATAACAAACCTGTGAAAATTTGAGCTCAATCGGTCATCGAACTTGCGAGATAATAATGAAAGAAAAAACACCCTTAATACACGATGTTGTGTGCGTTTAGATGGTCGATTTCAAGACCTCAAGTTCTAAATCTGAGGTCTCGAAATCAAATTCGAGGAAAATTACTTCTTTCTTGAAAACTATGACACTTCAGAGGGAGCGGTTTCTCACAATGTTTTATACCATCAACCTCTCCCCATTACTCGTCACCAAGAAAGGTTTTATGCTAATAATTATTTTGAGTAATTACCAATAGTGTCCACTGCCTTTAAGTGAATAAATAAACAAGTAAGTAAACAAACAAACAAGCAAGAAATAAAATAAATAGAAATAAGTAAAATGATACAAATAAATAAATAAATAAATAAACAGAAAAGAAAGTAAAAAATAAATAGATAAATAAGGAAATCAAAAAAGAGGGGGGGGGGGTGTAAACAAAAAAAATTATATAAAAAAATGGTGACGTGAGGGCAAATAGAGAGAACATTGAAAAATGTTTACCATGCAACAAACACACATGTACACACTTCTCAAATTTAGGGTAGCACTTCACATGGCTTGTGACTAAGCAAACAAAATTACTTGACCGGATTTATTTTAAAAGACCAGGAAATAAATGAAACGGAAATGTCCATAAAGTTTTCTTTTCACTTAAAAACTGTTTTCATCTGAACAAATCACATAGAGAACACAGAATTGAAAGGTTTTACCAGACTTACATGTATGTTGTAAAGTCAACATTTGAACATCATTTCTTTTTTAAAATTAAAATTCTCTCTTCATGTATTTCCACTTAACTGAGTTAAATGTTACACTTCAAAGTACGTGTACATGTTTACTTAATTTATGTTGTCTGTGTTGTCATTTATGTAGCCTTCTAGAAAGAGTCCGCTAGGGTCGAAATGTCAGGCCATTAACTTTTTTTTTGCATACTTTAATTTTAAAATTAAAGGAACACGCTGCCTTGGATCGGACGAGTTGGTCTTTGAAAAGCGTTTGTAACCGTTTGTTATACAATGCATATATGGTTGGAAAGATGTTTTAAAAGTAGAATACAATGTTCCTTTAAAGTTATTACACAGTTGGGTGTTATTATTCAATTGAAAAACACAAGACTGCTGGACTGAGTGAACTGACACGATGCTAAAATCACTGGCCGTGGTGCTGCAGTACCAGTCACAGTGTAAAATTTGAGCCTTGTCATACACTGATGTACTGACAAAAGTTCTGCCATGCATGTTTTTCTTTAAATAATTGCTCCAGATCTTCACTGAAACGAATCAGGTGACTAGTGAACCATTGTGCTCCATATATTAGCCCCCTTCTCTGTTGAATGCGTTGATGAAAGTGCTTAACATCAGGACTTAGTCAAGCGAAAACATTTTCCAGGCTATTTCAAATCGTGCCCCATTCATCCTCCATCGTCACAAATTTGTAGACCATGAGTTTATGTGTCAAGAAAAGTGCAGAATAATGAGTGGTGCACCAATGTTATGCCTGTCATGGTGTGATCCAGATGTACTTTGGGGGGGGGGGGGGGGTGGGGGTTCTTGTGATCACCCTATTTCATCTTAAGTTGGTGATTTGCATCCCCTGTGGTTTAGTTTGCAGACCTGTTAGGGTAAAATGTTTCTACCCCTTGCATACTGTGTAGGCGTATTTTGCAGGACTTAAAACTTCGCTCTTGAAGGGGCACATCATTAAATTCCTACTGCTAAGGGGCACTTTGAATGTATGTGGAAGTTGTAAATTTGTATTGAAACTTTGCAAAGGGCACCACAGCAAAAGCATAGGGCACCAAGACATTTGCTGTTGGTCCTCTGAGTTAAAGTTTACTTTTATTCATTATTTTCTTGCAACTTTGATTGCAATTTTCACAGATTGGTTATTGCACATGTTGGGATACAACAAGTGAGAACACCCCTTGTCAATTACCAAACTGGTCCAGTGCCTGTTATTAAAGGAAAACGTTGCCTTGGATCGGTCGAGTTGGTCTTTGAAAAGCGTTTGTAACCGTTTGTTATAAAATGCATATGGGTAGAAAGATGTTGTAAAAGTAGAATACAATGATCCACACAAACATGCCTCGAAATTGCGTGGTTTTCCTTTTACCTCGTCGACAAACACGTCGGCCATTTATGGGGGGCAAAATTTTGACTCCCATAAATGGCCAACGGTGTTAGTTCGCACAGTAGAAGGAAAACCACGCAATTTCGAGGCAAACTTGTGTGCATCATTGTATTCTACTTTTAAAACATCTTTCCAACCATATGCATTTTATAAAAAAAGGTTACAAACGCTTTTGTTTTGACCAACTCGTCCGATCCAAGGCAACGTGTTCCTTTAAAAAGGAAGTTCTACGCTGTGCAATGCATACAGACTAACAATGTGCATAATACATGAATGTAGTGTTAGTGTTAGAATGTGTCTGTTCCCCACCATTCCCACAGGTCGTACATTCTGCCAGTCAAGTACGTATACACCTGTGCACACTACCCCCTTGAGGTCGAGTTCTTGCTATTGGGTTAGTTGGGTGTGAACTGTATACACAAGTACAGACTTCATGACCTTTGATATGTAGGAGTTTGATCTGAGTCAATACAGCAAGGTGCAAACGACCCCAGACACCAAGGCCAAATGAAAAAAAAAAACAGTTAATCGTCCCCTTCCTCATCATTTTTTGTGAGGCCACATCCTTTTTTAAGACAAATATTATTAGCTTTCATGAAAGTCACTGATCATTTCAGAACTTGTTACTACATAAAGTAAAAGGTGACTACCTTAAAATGAAGAATTGGTGGTCATTTTAAAATTAAAATGCTTGTTGGCCACCTTTGAATACAAAATAAAAAGGACGTCATCCTCTTTTTTTTTTGTAAGAACCCAGATTAACTACTGGTATTCCGTTTTACTTGGCCTAAATATAGCTAGGTGCAAAGGGACTTCAGACTATACTGGATGATAAACTATGGATATATACCCACCACTGAGCATTACTGAGTGTCAGAGTCATGGAAAAGCATTGTGTTGTTTTATCAGTGTATTTTATCAGCATGGACATTAAATAGGGCTGCAAATATTGCAATGGTATGCTAATTGGTCACAATGTTCTGCTTTAAAGGGAAGCACGCCTCAAATTAGTCCACATCACCAACAGCTTTACCCACAGCCAATGCTGTGGTGCCCTGTGCTTTTGCTGTGGTGCCCTTTGTAAAGTTCTAATTTGACAAATAAATTCTCAATGCATTGAACTTCACTCGTGAAGGGGCACAGCAATTTCACTCTTAGTAAGGGGCACTTATATGGGAAAATGTAAGTTGTGGTGCCCTTGTTAAAGGAACACGTTGCCTTGGATCGGTCGAGTTGGTCTTTGAAAAGCGTTTGTAACCATTTGTTATAAAATGCATATGGGTGGAAAGATGTTGTAAAAGTAGAATGCAATGATCCACACAAACGTGCCTCAAAAATGCATGGTTTTCCTTTAACCTCGTCGACTAACACGGTCAGCCATTTATGGGAGTCAAATTTTTGACTTCCATAAATGGCCGACCGTGTTAGTTCGCACAGTGAAAAGAAAACCATGCAATTTTGAGGCACGTTTGTGTGGATCATTGTATTCTACTTTTAAAACATCTTTCCAACCATATGCATTTTATAAAAAACGGTTACAAACGCTTTTTATAGACCAACTCGTCCGATCCAAGGCAAGGTGTTCCTTAAAATTCCAGTACAAATTAACTTGTAAAATAAATTTCTACACCTTGAACTTCGCTCTCGAACAGGCACAGCAATTTTTCTATGGTAAGGGCATAGAGCAGACAAGGGGCACTTCTACGTTGTGTGTGGAAAATTTAAGTTTGTATTTGAACCTTGCAGATGAAGGCAACATGGCAATAGACCGATCCAGTAGGCTCCGCCCCATTGCATATTGACCAATCACAACGCAACGAAGGTCTGACACTAAGGTCCGACATGCGTGCGCGTATCTTGGCGCGCGCAGCGGAGTTGTGCTTAAAGGCATTGGAGAGCCCCATGTGTTCTTGCTCACACGTGCGTCGTGGGCGGAGCTTAGTGGACCGGTCTATTGCTGTGTGTGTCATGGGTTATTTCGATTTGAGGCCTGAATTCTCGTCCAGTACAAATGTTGAGCTACTGCAAGCCCTCCAGTCTTGTGGACTTTTGCCTTCTGATTGGTTGGTACATGTACACAATGTACCTCGTAAGTTACACATGCTGGTAGTTGAATTTACAGCTGCTAGACAAATGAATAGAGTGTTTAAAGTGCTCTTTGCAGTAAAGACAAATAAAACGATGGCCATGATCTTTTAACACTGGTCTTGACCCTTGTACATGTACATTGTTCGGAAAGTATTAACACCCTACTCACCCACAATGGTTGCCCAACCCAATCAAACAGTGTTATGTTTAGTTTGGACCAAGGACTGCAATAGTTTGTACACATTGTACCTGTGTAAAGGCCTTGCATTGTACCACTAAAATCAGAGGTATGAAAATGAGTCACCTTTTGAACTGAAATTTTTACATGTTAATTTTGAATTATATGCATCGCCCATGTAATTTTAATGTACTTTGTGGATAGTCGTAGTTGAGCGATCTAGTAGTGTACCAGACTTAATTTTAGCAAGGGTTTTAAATTTTATTTTAATTTTTGTTGGTGTGAAAGGACAACAGTGTGTGGACTCTCCAAGGTCCCTAGTTAAATTCTCTCAAATAATTATTAAGCCCTTTTCACATGACAGCAATAAGCAGGGCTCCCTTGCTTTAGTTTATCCATGTTGTGCAATTTTGCAGATGAAAGAACAATGTTTGGTCTGTCATGGTCTGTCATGGTCTGTCATGGTCTATCATGGTCTGTCATGGTCTGTCATGGTCTGTCATGGTCTGTCATGGTCTGTCATGGTCTGTCATGGTCTGTCATGGTCTGTCATGGTCTGTCATGGTCTGTCATGGTCTGTCATGGTCTGTCATGGTCTATCATGGTCTGTCATGGTCTGTCATGGTCTGTCATGGTCTATCATGGTCTATCATGGTCTGTCATGGTCTGTCATGGTCTTTCTAAGGTCTCTGGTGAAATCTTTTTCAAACATTTCTAAATTTTGTAGCAAGGGGTGTTGATTATAACATATTCGTTGTGTAAAAAGTGCTTTATTATTTTGATTTAGTTAAGGTGTCAAGCAGTAAAATGAGTTTATGGTCAAAGCCACTATTTATAGCGGAGAGTCGTTGCTTATAATTGTAAGCCTCAGGTGCAGGCCTTATCAGTCGGACAGAAATAAATAAAACTTGTCGATTCATTTTGATCGGTTGTTTGTGGTACGGATGGAGAAAAGCAGACTCAATTTCCCTCTGGTTGCATTAGGAAGCATGCTTCAGAAGGGTTAGGTGTTTCTGTACATCTCAAGCCCAAGGCTCTAACAAGATGGCTTGAGCTCAATAAATCTCTACAACTCAAGATAGTATGTAGGATAAGAAATAAGACGTCAACGCAAGGAAATGTGTATCAGCCTTAATTATAATCAAGTGAGCTTGATACTCTCGGACGCAATGAAAGGCGATTGCCTCCATGCCCCCTAATCATTGCCTTGGTGCCCTTGAAATGCTTTAGTATTTACTGTAGGGTGCCCTTGACAGGCCTTTGATTTAATCTTTGAACATGTTAAAGGGCAGGGACACTTTAATTTCACAAAGGACACTTCCATTAGAAAATCTTAAAGTCAGTGGGAAACTTTGGAAAGGCACCAAGACCAGGGGCAACGGAGGCTGCGCCCTGCATGTGATTCCAGGCCTGCCTTCACTAAAGACAAAATGCCTTGGTGCCCTTAACCTTGCCCTTTTATAAACAAAGCATACAGGCCTGTAGGGAAATGTGTCTTTTATACTAAAGTTGAATTTTTTCTCCTCGTTACACAGGATCCCCAGCAGAGAAAGCTTGTCTCAGGAAAGGCGACCGAGTCATCGAGGTCAATGGGGTCAACATCGAGCGAGAAACACACGCCCAAGTCGTCGCAAGAATCAAGAGCGGGGGCGAGCAGACTGCCCTCCTCGTCGTCGACCATGAGCTCGACCTCCACAACAAAAAGTACGGCATCACCGTGGATGCCAAGGAGGCGGTACAGAAGGAATTCATGAACGATGCCCCGAAGGTAAACGGGGACGCACCTGAGGAGAACGGGGTGAGCCTGGCGCCTGTTGTCATTGAGGTTGCGACGGACCCGGTGCCGGAGTCAGAACCGGAGAGAATAGAGGAACCAGTGGAGGAGAATGTGGTTTCTGTGGAGGAGTCGGTACCTGTGGAGTCAGTACCCAACGCAATCCCTGAAGTTGCACAGGTGAGGTAGAAGAGGCACTTATGGCAGGGAGTCTTAAAGGAACACGTTGCCTTGGATCGGTCGAGTTGGTCTTTGAAAAGCGTTTGTAACCGTTTTTTATAAAAATGCATATGGGTAGAATACAATAATCCACACAAACATGCCTCGAAATTGCATGGTTTTCCTTTTACCTTGTCGACTAACACGTCGGCCATTTATGGGGGTCGAAATCATAATTGGCCGACCATGTTAGTTCACACAGTAGAAGGAAAACCACGCAATTTCGAGGCAAATTGTGCGGATCATTGTATTCTACTTTTAAAACATCTTTCCAACCATATGCATTTTATAAAAAACGGTCACAAACGCTTTGGTTTTGACCAACTCCAAGGCAACGTGTTCCTTTAACAGAAAGTCTATATCAAGGAGGGACAACATAGAGAGAGTTTTTATGAAAAATATTGTGACTGTTTTCCTAAACTTTTCTCTCACTCAAGAAATCATAATTGAGTGTATGCGTCTCAAGCAAATTCATCTCCAGAGGTCTTCAACATTATTTTAGTGACCTGTCGTTTTTGTCAACTCAAGTTGACTGGACTGGTGCCCTTTTCAAAATGAAAATGGCCTTGCCTTCTCATAGATGAAATTTTCAGGCCTGCCAAGGGTAACCCCTACAGTCAAGTACTGAGTAGGGACTGAAAGCCCAATCCAAGTAGTGCCCCCTACATGATTTGAACCGGGTCCTGGAGGTGAGCCAGGAGGAAATAAATTACCACTACACCAACCTACGAACCCTAAAGTTGACCAGTTACTTATTTATTATTTCCTTGTCGCGCAGGTCGCCGAGGAGGAAGAAGAAGCAGCCACACAGCCTGAAGAAGAAGCAGCTGAGCCTGAGGTAGTCATCGCCGTCGCTGCAGCAGTAGTGGAGTCAACTCCAGAACCAATCAGAGAACCAAGCCCGGAGCCTGAGAGAGAAGCCTCACCAGAAAGGGTAAGAACCAAGAAGTATAGAACCATGAACCAAGGGCCGCACTGTGAGCAAAAATGCCCCTGTGTTATATTTGACCCATTGCTATAATGTACATATTTGCCCTTGAACTATTTATATTTGCCCCTGTTCTATATTTGCCCCTGTTCTATATTTGCCCCTGTGTTATATTTGCCCCTGTGCTCTAATTTGCCCCTTTGCTAATGGCCCCCGTGCTATATTTTCCCCTGTGCTATATTTGCACCTTAGACTTCTTTACAAGCAGTGCAGTGACATTGGACCAAGCTTTGCATCGTCCTTATCCCATGGAAAATACTCTTGTGTTTACAGCCATCCCTCTCTTCATAATTTGATTATTTTACCACCTAAATATTTGGCTTTGTACTAAAGAATCTTAATCCAGCATTATTGAACTTTCGTTGTAGAATTACGCATTTCCCTTTTAAACAATTATTTTTCATAGCAGACAGGATTTTTGAAATGATCTTTTAGGGGGAAAGCTCCGATCTTTGCCATCATTAACGCTACAAGATGTTTTAACCCCTTGTATTAACCCAGGTGGAGGATGCAGAACCTCTAACAGTACCCCCATCAGAACCCGAGACCCAGGTCTCAGTTGAAACAGAACCCATTGACGCACCAGAACCCATTGTTACCCCAGTACCCATTATTGACCAAGAACCCATAACAGACCCAGAGGTAACCCCCTCAGAAGAGCCTGAAACCGCTGAGGAACCCCCTTCAGAACCGGAACTCATCCCAGAACCGGAACCTATCCTAGAACCAGAGCAGGAACCTCCTGCAGACCTTGTTGTCGTTCCTGTACCAGTCACTGATGTAGGTTTTTTACAAAAATCTATTCCCGTTGCTACTAACAAGCTGTGGTGGTTTATGAGATATTTTAACTCTCCGGTTTGATTCATCGTGTGACTAATAAATTCTTCTGTCTACAAGTTCACTCATATTGCATGATTTCACTCTTCCTTCCCACATGGAATGTTTTCAACGTTTGCGACTCTTGCTAAACTACAGGGTAACAAAAGGCTAAGAATGAGCTGACGTTGGCTGAAGATTTTTCAGATTGCTTGAAATGGGAATACTTCTCTCAGAACCTTTTGATGTTGTGTGTGCGCAAGTCAAGTGATCACAAGCCATTTGTGAAACTTTTTGTAATGTCCCTGCAAACTAAATGTATTGTTGACCTGTTCTTGGGGGAAATTACTTGAGATGAAATCGGCAAAGCTTTCTCCTCTTTGCATGTTTCATAGTCCCTTTTCAGAACATTGCTTGGGCTATGGATTCGGCTTCAGGCTCCGTCCTGTTGTCTGAAGCCCTGAGCGCGTATACAAAGCACGCGCGAATTGTCAAAACAACCGCGGGGCCAAGCTAGCCTGAGCTGAAGCCAAAGCCGTGGTTTTGAAAAGGGCCAAGGACTCTTCCCTTCAAGTAAATCCAGTTGTATAGCATTATAACTGGTGTTCATCGTAATTCATTGTTTTTTTTCTTCAATCATACCACTACACTGTACCTCGTTTCACTTTCTCCATTACATGCTATGTTTTTTGAAAGGCTGAGGGCGCCGAAGCATTTTCTTGTTGGTAAAGGGCACCCTACGTATGAGGCAAGTGTAAATTTCTACTTAAGGGCATCAAGGCAATGACCATGGGCATTGCGGCAATTGTCTTTGTCGCCTCCGTGAAGTATCAGGCCTGCCATCATTATGCTTCCGAGAAAAAGGTTACCAGCTAAAACACCATTTCACAAGTCGCACCTCAGACTGGTATCTTGCTCAGTGTTGTTCAGCAGAAATGTTAAATTTTTTGTTTGATCATTAATTTTGGTTTTACTCAGTACTTTCCCTGATCTCTGTGGACAAATAGGCATATTACTCTCTATTTGCTGCTTAAACAGCTCTGTGGAATTTGGCCTCGTATTCCGAATCATTGAGTTCTTGTAAAAATAGTATTTACAATGCATGACATCACCAATTATCCCGTTTTCCCTTTTGTTACTCAAATTCTTCCTGGGGCCAATTTCATAAAGCCTGTAAGCATAAAAACTTGCTTAGCACAGAAAAATATCGCTTTTAAATAAAGCTGTACGTATACCAGCCAAACTTTCAATAAGGTTACATTGTTGCAATTGGTGCACAACTCTTTTTTTTGCTTAGCAAAGACATTTTTCAAGCAATTTCCTGCTTAACAGCTTTATGACATCGAGCCCTTGGAGTGTACATGTGTTATTAACAATGACCTGCAGTGATTCACCTTTGACCTTTGACCTTTTGTCATTCTTGGATTAAGGGTAATCTCCTGTGTGCACTTTTACCCCTGGTTAACAAATTGACTAATCTTCATAGCACCTGTTGAACAGGACTACTACATGTATTTGTGTACTCAATGAATTGTAGAGTAAACATTGGATTAAGGAAGCTTAAGGTAAAACCACTTTGCACCAGAGGTGTTTGTAAGAAGTTAAAGGTATGTGTTGGGTTATAGATTGGTATTGACCCAATTCACCTGATGTCATAATCAGAAAATCTTGGAACTGCCATACTGGTGGGTAATGTGACTATGTGTTATTCAGTGAAGTGAGCATTTTAGGCGACGCGACGATTACACATTAACCGCACAGTTGCCGCAGGTGACGTGTGTGCAAGGGGTCAATACTTCATTTTTTAGCCTTTGAGAAAGGCTCTGCTAGGATCGAAATGTCGGGCCATTTACTAATTTTTGCAAGTGTACCCATAGAGTAAGTCTTGGCATGGTTGGCTTGTGCGTAAAGCCCTCGCCTGTCACCAATGTGACCATGGTTCAGTTCCCGGCCAGGGCCATATGTGAGTTGATTTTTGCGTTGGTTCTCTGCTGTGCCACCAGGGTTTTCCAGACCATCCAGTTTTCTTGCTCGGGAAAAGGTGCCCTTGCATGCCTGCTTCTCGAACACGTTGTAGCCGCGTCCTTTGCAAAGGATGATTAGCCCCCCCCCCCCCCAAATTATAATTATCATGTCTATGGTGTATTTTTTTGTACCATAGGTCTTTTTGGTTGGTGAGCACTTTGCAACAAAGCAATTTTCCCCCAAATTAATGACCATAACAACTTACTTGGTGCGAAGTTGTGCAGCTGATGACAGTATTTTTATGAAAAAGACTCTCTATGAAAAACAATCGACCACCCTACCTTTAAGTGCAAACAATGTTGTAGTGCCAACAGCTTTGGCGCATCTTAAACAAGCACTCAAATTTTGCATGAACAAATCTTACTACATGTGTGTAGCAGGAACAGGTAACCAGCCAAAATGCATTAAATTGCACACTGGGTATATGAATGGTCCCCTACAAATGTAGATCTATTTGAAGACAGTGGACACAGTTGGTGTATCTCAACATATATGCATAAAATAACAAACCTGTGAAAATTTGAGCTCAATCGGTCAACAAAGCTGCGAGATAATAATGAAAGAAAAAAACACCCTTGTCGCACCATGGTCACACGATGGTCACACGATGGTCACACGAAGTTGGTTGCTTTCACATGCTTGATTTCGAGACCTCAAATTCTAAATCTGAGGTCTCAAAATCAAACTCGTGGAAAATTACTTACGTCACTTCAGAGGGAGCCGTTTCTCACAATGTTCTATACTATCAACCTCTCCATGCTACCAAGAAAGGTTTATGCTAATAACTATTTTGAGTAATTACCAATAGTGTCCACTGCCTTTAAAATCAGTCCCATATCCCTTCAGCCCCCTCCCCCTTGCCACCTGTCCTTCTTAATGACTTGATTCAGCGCGGCTGATTGTTTCAAGTAGTACATGTACACTGCACAGCATAGACCTTCCACACTTTTGCAACGGCAAGGTGAACTATTTATAGACACATACTTAATTTATTCACACTATGTGTTATCCGGCCGGGCGTGATGACCATATTTGGCAGTTTGGCAAGTAGAAGAAATTAACATGATTCGGCCTGGGCACACCCTGCATACCTGGGTGTACCGTACTTTATGAATGAGTTGCCACAAACAACATGACTTCTAAATCTTTATTTTAGATATCAATATAAACCATCCATATAAACCACAAGTTAACGGTTGTATGGCATCTGACTGGCACCCCGAACAAAGATATTGACAAAATAGGGACACTGCCAACATAGGGCTACAATGTAGATAGCTCAGTTGGTAGAGCGCAGGCACGTTAATCCGGAGGTCATTGGTTCGAATCCCACTCTAGTCAATTCTTTGTCCAACCCCTAAAATCTTTTTTTTATAGGCAGTTTCATAGTAGCTCACTCGGGGCTATAATAATGGTGCCATGGGAAGGGGTTTTTTTTACACTCTGTTTGGATCAGATTCTTTATATTTTTCATGCATAAACAAAAACGTTATTTTAAAACCTGATCCTACAGGCTTTAACTTCACTCTTGATGGGGCAGAGCATGCTCTATAAGGATAAATGTTAATTCATATTGTGTAGCTCCATGAAATTTGCCTTTGTTGTGATGCAGCGGTATTCATTTACCGTAAGTCAATAACATCGAAATTGCCACACAGCACAAGGCGTACCGAAAACATGTTTTTCCCAAATGCAAAAATTGTTTGAAAAAACTGTTCCATACATACTAAGTGACTAAAGCTTGATTTTGATGTTCATTTAAAAAAAAATCTCTACATGAAAAATTCTTTTTAAAAACAAAATGTGTGTGAACCACAGGAAAGGTTATCCAGTTAAAAAATTCACCTGTAAATGGCATAAGGACACTCTACTGCTAACAGGTGTTTGTCAGGCATTTCTGAACCAAATTTCAATCCAATTAATCTAGTTCCATTTTACTTAATAAATAAAATGGAAAGGTCACCTTTAAATTTATTGACATTTTATACAGGACTTTAGATCAATTGACTTAGTGTGCATGGAGGTTTTGTTATTTTGTTAAGGCATTTCTCCTCTGTAGGACATCTTGTGGAAGTGTCGTGGCTGAGCGGTTAAGATCACAGAATTCAAATTCTGGTGTTTCTGATCAGCAGAGTGTGGGTTCGAATCCCCAGCCGTGACACTTGTGTCCTTAAGCAAGACACTTAACCATTGCTTCGTCCTTCGGATGGGGCGTAAAGCCATTGGTCCCATGTGTTGTGTAACGCATGTAAAAGAACCCAGTGAGTCGAAAAGAGAAGGGGCTCGCCCCGCTGTTCCTGGCTGTGGCTGCTTGATGCGCCATAGCACCTTGTAAACCCTTATGAGGTGCTAACTAATTGGGTCTCAAAATTCATCACTGCAATAACCTATCTTTCTGAAAGTTTGTATATATACTCAGCGCCTTGAGTACCTTGTTTGGTAGATACGTGCGCTATCTCTATGAGGAAAGGTTCAATTTCTGTCAGATCATTTCAAGGGGCACCAAGGCGATGACATCATTTAGCTTGCATTGCATCCAAGAAGCAATATGCCTGTATTCGTTTCTGTTGTAACATGCTACATGTTGTACTACGTACCCAAGTCCTGTGATGTCAGATTTGTGCATGATAACTGTTATCATCATATCAGCAGGAATCTGTTTGCCAGTAATGCTGTTTCCCAATGCTATGCATACCATATCTTGATTCAGCAATTATCTGTTTGTCAGTGATGCCGTTTCCCAATGCTATGTATACCATATCTTGATTCAGCAGTTATCCGTTAGTGATGCCGTTTCCCAATGCTATGTATACCATATCTTGATTCAGCAATTATCTGGTTGCAAGTGATGCTGTTTCCCAATGCTATGTATACCATATCTTGATTCAGCAGTTATCTGTTTGCCAGTGATGCCGTTTCCCAATGCTATGTATACCATATCTTGATTCAGCAGTTATCCGTTAGTGATGCCGTTTCCCAATGCTATGTATACCATATCTTGATTCAGCAATTATCTGTTTGTCAGTGATGCCGTTTCCCAATGCTATGTATACCATATCTTGATTCAGCAGTTGTCCGTTAGTGATGCCGTTTCCCAATGCTATGTATACCATATCTTGATTCAGCAATTATCTGGTTGCAAGTGATGCTGTTTCCCAATGCTATGTACACCATATCTTGATTCAGCAGTTATCTGTTTGCCAGTGATGCTGTTTCCCAATGCTATGTACACCATATCTTGATTCAGCAGTTATCTGTTTTCCAGTAATGCTGTTTCCCAATGCTATGTGTACCATATCTTGATTTAGCAGTTATCTGTTTGCCAGTAATGCTGTTTCCCAAAGCTATGTATACCATATCTTGATTCAGCAGTTATCTGTTTGCCAGTAATGCCGTTTCCAAATGCTGTACCTTATCTTGATTCAAATGGAGTACGCTTGTACCACAGGCCTTTTCATTTTGGACATGTTAGATGGATTTCCCCTGATTACATGTAGGAGTAGGGTTAAGCAAGATGACCCTTGACCAAGAAAACCCAAGGGTTGTTGTAATCATTGTTCCTACTACAAGTATTTTCTATGAAATTCTTGAGAAAACTTGGTTCACACTTGAAGTGCTTACCCTGGGAAACTCCCAGGGAAATGGCTACCCCTGCTAAACACAATAATCGGGGTTACATGTATTTTCCAGGAAATACTTGGGAAAATTTGGTTCACACTTGAAGTGCTAACCTTGGGAAACTCCTGGGAAATGGCTACACCCCTGCTAAAAAAAAGTGACCTGGGTTACAAATATATCAAGGAAATTCTTGGGAAAATTTGGTTCACACTTGAAGTGCTAACCCTGGGAAACTCCTGGGCAATGTCTACCCCTGCTAAACAAAATAACCAGGGTTAGCATCTTCAGGGTTCTTCCCAGGGCCCAATTTCATATCGCTGCTAAGCACAAAAAATTGCTTAGCATGACATTTTTGCCTTGATGAAAACAGGATTACCAACCAAATTTCCACATGATTTTCAGGATAAGCAAACAACAGCTAAGTACCAGTAACAAGCAATAAAATATGCAACAAATGGAAATTTTGTTGGTAATTCTGTTTTTATCAAGGAAAAAATTTCACTCTGAACAAATTTTTGTGCTTAGCAGCTCTATGAAATTGAGCCCCGATCTTTTCAAAACTTTACTTTAAATGTTGATTCAAAGTGAGTATAAACTAGTAAAGCAGTTCTGCAGACATACTTTTCAAAGTATGGATGTTTACAAAGATGTACCAGTACTGTACATAAATGTTATTTACTCATTTGCCTTTTCCAAGATTACTATGGCTGTCATGAATTTGTGTAGCTTTGCACACCACTGTACTAACACAAATGTCTGTAACTAACGGAATGAAACATTTCTCCCATCACACACACCCCATCAACCCACAACCCTACCCCCTCCCCACCTCTCACTTCCTTGGTAAACCAATATAAATGTATCATCTTCATATACAGGGAAATTGTTATGGAAAGGTTTGTGGTAACACCATGTAATGACTATCTCTATATGAGTTTGGGTGGTTCTGAAAAGAACTGTTGGTTTACGATAATTTTTTTAATTTTTTTTAAAGAAAGAATGATGAGCTACAAGTAAACTACCCTGGATGTTCGTTTTATTCGTCATGATAAAAAAACATGCAATTCCATATCTCCGGGTTTTCAAAACAAGACATCACAATTTTACTGGGGGCTCTAAATCCAATTTAGTCCACCAAAGGCTGCGAGCGGTTCAATTAAATTATTCATGTTTAGATCAGAGGCCATCATTGCTGAAGTGCAATCTGTGCTGGGCAGAACAGTGTACTTTGCTCAGAGTGCTACACACTGATTACTAAACAAGAACATGAAAATATAGAAACAAAACTTAAAGGATTTGGGTACTTTCTGTAACACAAAACACAATGTCCACAGATTTACATCAACTTTACACCAATTGAAGATAATGATACTAGAAAGCGTACCTTACAATATTAGATGCTGAGGTGCTGTAGTTTTTGAGAAACGAGTAAAACATTGTCATGAAAATACGTTTTTACATGCTAAAATAATTTTCGTCTCATGATCAGTGAGACGAAAATTATTTTCATGACATTGTTTTACTCATTTCTCAAAAACTAGAGCACCTCAGCAAGTAATATTTCCAGGAACGCTTTCTACTATCATTATCTTCAAACTGTGTAAGTTAAGGGTAGATCGTGGACATACTGTTTTTGTCCTACAAAAAGTACATCTATAGACCCTTTAACGATGTTAATTTGTCTATTTTCCTTTTTCTTGTTTGATAGGAACCATCGCCCGAACCAGAGAGAGAACCAACACCAGAGCCGGTAGGTTCCTAAAGAACTTCTTATCAATTGGAAGCAAATTTTGATAACCTCCAGGGCCCACTTTCATAGAGCTGGGCAAGCGGAAAAAAATTGCTTAACAATTGTCTGCTAAGCACAAATGAGTAGGGTACCGATCACAAATTGTACGTGTTACATGGTAGTTTGGCTGGTAATTATATTATGGTAAGCATAATTTTGTTGTGCTTAGCAACTTTTTGTGCTTGAGCAGCTCTATGAAACTGGGCCCAGGCGTTGAATTTCATCTTTGAGAGGGCAAGGCCATTTTCATTTTGCAAAGGGCAAGTCCATTGTAAAAGCTTGAAGGCTCTGAAGGGGCACCAAGACATGGGGCAACAGAGGCTGTGGCATCTGTGTAATTCAAATCCTGTAGCCTAAATGTCGCTTCTGAGAATAACAAGTGTTCTGACAAGTGAGCTTTTGCAGAACCCTGATAAAGCCTGTAAGCTTAAACACTTGATAAGCACGTAAATGCCACCACAGCACCGGGCACCATAGAAATTGCTGTGGGTGCCGTGGTTTATTTCGAGGCCTGGAATTTTTTCTTTGCTATTTGTTTTTTGGTCCCTTAAGGTCAAGTCACTCTGCAGCGATAACGTAAACGATAACAATCACGACGCAAAGATAACGCATTCTATTGGTTGAATCAGCATGTGCTTATTCTGCGTGGAGCAATTTAACCAATAAAATGCATTCTCTTCACGTCGTGATTGTTATCGTTTTCGTTATCGCTGCAGTGTGACTCGGCCGTTAAGCCTGGTTTATACTTCTTGGGAATACTTCATGTAAAGAATACTTCATGTGAAGTGTATTGTCTTGCGTCATGATTTGAAGGGTAGCGCACACCAGTCATGCGTTACCAACATTCGCTTCGCATTCGCCGAAAGTATAAACCGCACTTTACTTGTAGAGTAACGTTATGTACATGTATGTAAAGCATGAATTGTGAAAGTGTTATTGCATGATTAAAATTTGTAGGAGCCAGAACCGGAACTAGAACCAGTGGTGGAACCAGAACCGATACCGGTAAGAACTCACCCCTATCCTTCTCTTAAATATTGGGTGCGCTTGATAAGCTTCCCTGGGTCGGCCTCGCGGTGCTCACTCGGGTGAGCCCCTGACGAGAGCTAATCGAACGATCACACTCGCCCTCTCGTGGTGAAGTCATGCACCTCGGTTCACCCCCAAGTGACCCACTCTACAAGCAAGGCACTGGGGGCTGACCCGGCTGAGCCCCTGGAATGAGGTTAAAGCTATTCAAACGTAACGGGGGCAAAACGGGGTCGACCCAGGGAAGCTTAACGAACGCACCCTATAAGTCATACATGTAGGTCACATGTCAAAAGTCACAGGTCATATCTACATCGCTATGATCTGTGAGGGGGATAACCCTGTTTCAGCCCCAGGAGTAGGTGACGATGTGCCCATGGTGACCGTGCAGTGTTGCCCTTTTTTTTTTAAGAGTTTTATCCTTTTCGTTTAAATTATTTTTATTTTTTATTTTTTATGTGAATTGCCAAATAAATAATGATAATAATAATAATAATCTTTAATTGGTCGTGCATGGCCTTGTGATACATATGACGTGATGTCTCATTAAAACAAAATAATAATATCTGGAGCTATACTTTCCATCTTTATGTTAAATGGAAGAGAATGAGGTTTGTACTTTCATCTTTAAGCTCTAAGCTCATTTTTATTTTCACAATAAATGAATATCCCTGTTGTAGCATCTATCTTATAACTTGCATGATAATTCTTTAGGAGCCCGAACCAGTTCCAGAACCAGAACCTGTGGTAGTAGAACCAGAACCAGAACCGGTAAGAACTAGAATTCAACCCACCATAACTAAGGCCAAATAAAAAAATACCAGTTGATCGTCCCCTCCCTCATCCTTTTTTTTGATGCCGCATCCTTTTTGTATCAATTTTATGTGTATTTCTCAGTTAACTTACTAATCTTTCAAGAACTTTTTACTACATAAAGTAAGTGGTGACTTTTAACTGAAGAATTGGTGGCCATAGTTTGAATTAAAATGCTTGGCAGCCACCTTTGAAAGAAATAACAAATACAAAATAAACAGGCCCTCTTTCTCTTTTTGGGAAACCCTGACGATCAACTGGGTTTTTTTATTACTTGGCCCAATCAGAATCATTATGCGTTTACAGTGTAGTTTCTAGCTTGTAACTCATGACGGCTTGAGGTTTAACTTCTCTAAATTGCACGAACTTTCCAATCTGTGTTTGTACACCATGTAGTTTTCAGGCTGCTTCATAAAAGGACTTAAATAGGAACTTTTAATCAAAGAATTTGAATTTTCAAATGAAAGGAGCAGTCAGGTTTGCTCAGTGAGTCAGTTGTTTCTGGCTCTGCCTTTCACCTATGTGGACCCCGGTTCGAGCCCAGACCAGGACCTAATTTCATGGCTCTGCTCACCGCCAAATTATGCGCTTACGATTCCCCGCTTACGTGCCAACGCCAAATTTCTGCGCTAGCCTTTTAAGTGTAGATAACCTACATGTACTAACGAGTACAAAATTCGCCACTACCTTGTGAAATATGCTTGCCGTCGGCACAGAATGTCCTGCTTCTGTAAGCGCTGATTCTGTGCTACATAGTGGTAAGCAGAGCCATGAAATTAGGCCAAGAGCCTTGAATGTGGATTGGGTTTTACAGTCCCTACCTCCTGACTGCGATGGGTTTCCTCCCCGTCTTAAACTTGAATGTCTCCAGAGTCTTCTCTACAAAAAGTTGGTGTGATGTTTCCATTAGAATCTCGGCGACTATTTAGTCAGATAAATCTAAATGTAGTTACTATTTTAGAAGAAATTTTCCTCCTTATGGGAGGATCTGGCGAGATCACTTCAAGGTTTGATTTTTTACAAAATTTATTTTAGAAGAAAATTGTCCACCTTCAAATATGGGAACATAAGGTGAGATCAGTTTAATTTATGCAAATTTATGCAAATTTATGCATGACAACTCTTTAGGAACCTGAACCAGAACCTGCAGTAGAACCAGAAGCTGAACCTATTGTAGAGGTTGCTCCAGAACCGGTAAGGAGAATTTCCTCTCCAGTTCTTCACCACCTAACCTCCAATATTCTCACACTAATCCACCACTACCATTGAAGAAGGAAAGAGGCTAAAGTGGAACATCCTTTTCATCTGACAACTAACACCTGTTATCTCTTTGTAACTCCTATTCTAACTTGATTGGATCATACTCAAACCAGTTGGGCTGCTGACTGCCTAAATATGCTCATACTAACCCACAGTGTGATAACACCACTACCATAGCAGAAGGCGAGAGGCTGAAAGTGGAACATCCTTTTCATCTGACAACTAACGTGTGTTATCTACATGTAATTCTTCTTTAAAACTCTATGACACCACCAGGGCTGTATACATGTAGCATTACTTGAAATCTCCAAGAGGCTGAAATGAAACATCTTTTTCATCTGACAACTAACACCTGTTATCTCCATGTAATTCCTTATGCTTCTTATGGTACATGTATGGTGGATTAACACATAACTCCAAACACATATTTTCAAACTCAAAATTGTTATCTCCATTTCTACAGCTAACAACATTGTTTAAAAACCTTGAAACAAATTCCCCACAATTAAACAACTTTTACCATCTTCATTTCTGCAACTAACAACAATGTTTAAAACATTTTAACATATTCATGACAATTAACAAACTTCCGCATTCATGTCCCTGTATTCAGAAATTGATGTAACAAAAGTAGTAGAATTTGGCTTGAGGCAACTGACATAGAGAGTCAAATAACAAGGCTTTTCTTATTAGTTAATATATTTTAAAGGTTTCCGTTTGGTTCCACCTAACAACGAACATTGTTCAATTTAAACAAATATCCCCTTCACAACATTCTTGATGTCCAAGAAATATACCAGCATTTCTACTAAAAATTCCTAAGATTCCAGAATGTTGGAAGTTCAAAGTTAACAACCGTCATGAATGAGTTTCTTGTTTCTAAAAATAGAAGACCTTTTATACAAATATAAGACCTTCTATAAATAGTTTGCATTGAACCTTGGGATTCAATCAAACAACTCTAAATCTAAGACTAAATATCGATCTATAACTTTGTTTAAGTGAAGATTTCAAACTGTTTTCCTTTGTGTGCACATTTGTTTGAAATGATTATCTTTGTCTAATTAAGTTTTATTCAAAACTAACATGGTGTCTTTGAGGTTTCGTACATAAAATCTGAATTAAAACTACTTCATTATGGTACACTAACCTTATTTTCAATCGAATATCTTCAGCATCTATTTGATATGTTTTAACAATCCTCTCAGAATTTTCACTCTCAGAATTCAAATAATAGTTTTGTTCAAAGCTGATTTCTGTTTTATGCAGAAACGTTAACAACTACCTACAAATAAACCCGGGAAACATAGCTGCCATAATACATGAACAAAACATTTCATGACAAATTCATTTTAAGGTAAACAATAATCAGGCCTGATTCTTAATTTCTTAAAGAGCAAAGGCACTAAGGCATTTTATCCTTGGTTTGGTTAAGGGCACCTCTATGAGGAAATTGTACATTTCTATTGGGACATTTAAAGGGGCAGCAAGACAACGCCGAGGGCAGCCAAGGCATTTGCCTCTGTGAAGTATCGAGCCTGAAACAGGAATATTTCAAGGGGCATCAAGTCATTGAACAGAGGCAATTGCTCAAGTTGCCTCCATGAAGCATCAGGCCAAAACAGTGTCTGTATGAATGCAAAGGTACCACACAAAAATTGCATACTCTCGGCTCGTATTTGTCATGAAGTGTTGTCACAAATATTGCCACACACAAACAAAATTAAGGAAACTATTTGACAACATCGATAAATAAAACTGATGCATTTACAAATTGCTAACAAAAACTTAAACATTTCACAATACAAGAAAAATAAAACATGCCAAGAAACTTCTCTAACAATTCCATAGGAAGCAGAACCAGAACCTGAACCCGAAAGAGAGCCCACTCCAGAACCAGAGAGAGAACCAACCCCAGAACCGGTAAGATAACGAGCCACCACCTCTAAACATCAACAGGTGGTTTTTATTCTGCGGTGGAAGGGAATACTAAACTGTGTTATTAAAAATGCAAAATGGTGGTCTGAGAAGAAGGTATTGCTGTAGTGATAGTAGTAAATGAAAATTGGTCGAGCTTTTAGAGAGTCTACTCCAGAAGAGGGAGTCAACCCCAGAACCGGTAAGATAACGAGCATCAACAGGTGGTTTTTATTCAGCGGTATAAGAAAATACTGAATTGTGGTGTCAAAACGCAGAATGGTGTAATAAAATGCAAAATGTTGCCGATAAAATGGTCGTCTGGGAAGAAGGTATCGCCGTGGTTTATAAAGAAAATACAAGTGGTTAAAATCTTGACTGAAATTTGTTTTTCTCTTTGGCTGATTGCACAAACAGTTAAAGACACTGGACACTATTGGTAATTGTCAAAGACCAGTCTTCTCACTCGGTGTATCTGAACATATGCCAAAAATAACAAACCTGTGATAATTTGAGCTCAAACGGTCGTCGAAGTTGGGAATAATAATAAAAGAAAAACCACCCCTGTCACACGAAGTTGTGTGCTTTCATATGCTTGGTTTCGAGACCTCAAATTCTAAATCTGAGGTCCCAAAATCAAATTCGTGGAAAATTACTTCTTTCTCGAAAACAATATTACTTCAGAGGGAGCCGTTTCTCACAATGTTTTATACTATCAACCTCTCCCCATTACTTGTTACCAAGAGAGGTTTTATGCTTGTAATTATTTTGAGTAATTTCCAATAGTGTCCACTGCCTTTAACCAAATGATAACAGTTGCATTTTCCTATGGCTAACTTTGAAATTGCAAAGGTGAGAGATTTTAATAATTTATGAAGGTTTGTAGCTAAGCAGCTTAAGTTACTAACAATGTTATTGTTATCTATGTGCATGTAGTAGATTAAAATGGTAACTGTTGCATGTTTTTGAAATTGCAAAGGTGATACAAAGGTTTGTAGCAGCTTAAATTACTAACAATGTTTATTGATATCTATGTGGTTGATTAAAGAAAAGGTTATTTAGGTTTAATCTTTGCTTTTCAAAAGTTAGGATTTATCAACTGTAAGACGTGAAATTCGCTCAGGCAGTCAGGTGTTTTTATAATTCATTAAATTTTGAAGGTCCCCTTCTAACACTTCATTTGCACCCTAAACCACTCATAAACTCCTCCTTAAATACTGCTTTTTAAAATGTTCACCAAGGATGTGGAATCATTTTCCTGACAACATCTAGCAATCTCCCTCAGTAGCCACCTTCAAAATTTAAGAAATATCTTGCCTTTTTTTTAAAGACACTGGACACAATTGGTATTTGTTCATCACAGTTGGTGTATCTCAACTTATGCATAAAATAAAAAATCTTTGAAAATTTGAGCTCAATCGGTCCTCGAAGTTGCGAGATAATAATGAAAGAAAAAACACCATTGTCACACATCGGTGTGTGCTTTCAGATGCTTGATTTCGAGACCTCAAATTCTCAATCTGAGGTCTCAAAATCAAATTCTTGGAAAATTACTTCTTTCTCAAAAACTACATTACTTCAGAGGGAGCCGATTCTCACAATGTTTTATACCATCAACCTCTCCCCTTTACTCGTTACCAAGGAAGGTTTTGTGATAATAATTATTTTGAGTAAATACCAATAGTGTCCACTGCTTTTAAAGATGTTAGTGAGCTATTAGCGTCGGATTGGCACCTGCACAATTTAATTGTTAGATTAATTGCTTCCGAGTCTTTAAAGCTGTGACTCAAGTCGGAGTCTTTGGACACGAGTTATTAAACTCTTCTATTTTGCTGTTTTCTTCAACTCCAAGGTTCCAGAAAAGTTTGTCAATAAGGATCATAGAAACTGGTCATGGTTTTGATCGAGTGTGTAATTGATTAACTAATATTAACTTTCAGGACTATCCCTCTTTATCTTTCCTCCAGGAGCCCGAGCCAGCACCTGTAGTCGTCAGACCCCCAACCCCTGAACCAGCCCCTAAGCCTGCAGACGAACCTGACCATGCAAAGAGTAGGGCGCCCCCACCCCCTGAACCCGTTAAACCTCAGAAGGAAGCACCGGCTAAGGCTGCACCGCCACCCGCACCTGCACCTAGTGAGGTAAGTCTTGGTTCCATCCTCAAGTTCCCTGTGTACAATGGTGATATTGTATACTAATTCCCATCTACCAACAAGTGACCAGACTGTTTGGTTCATTTGTATATTTAAGGTTTTTTTATGAGATATTAGCTAACATGTCAAGGCCGAACGTCCACTTGAAGGTGATTGGGCTATTGACTCAAATCAACTGTAACCAGGGGTATGTTCCCACCTATTTCAGGGGCTACTCGAGGATGTTGGCATGGGTATCATCCACTAGGAGCCTGGTTGGAAGAGCAGAATCATAGAGTTATTATATAAGAACTAGAGGGCGCACTGGCCTATATACGCGACTTGGCATGTGCGCAGGCGGCCATTTTCTAAGTTGAACAAACAGGCATTTTATAGCGTATGTTTGTGCGGCCATTTTGTAAGTTGAAAAAACAGCATCGCGTAGCGTTCAATAAACACAAACTCCACTGTGTGTTTCTTATTCAACACGCGTACAGAATGGCGCGCGTGTCTCCTTCCGGTCCTGTCGTGTTTGTGCAAGAAGCATCACCAGTGCGCCCTCTAGTTCTTATTTATAACTCTATGGTTGCCACCTACTCCAGGGGCTACTCAAGGATGAAGGCAACAGGGGTTTCTTCCACAAGGAGCCTGGTTGGTAGAGCAGAATGCACTACCTTCACAACTTTTTACAGAGCATTTATGATCAAGTGCCTTGCTCAAGGGCACAAGCATCACGACTCGACCATCACGACTCAACCCACATTCTGCTTGCCAGAAACACCAGAGTCCAGTGTTTTGTGTTAGTAACATCTATACATTGTACATGGCCGAGCTCTGGTGTTGTCAGCAGCAGAGTGTAGACTCGAATCCTGGTCATTTTACTTGGGCTCTTCAGCGAGGCACTTAACTGTAATTGCTTTCGTAAACAAGTTGGGGAGGTAGTGCATTCTGCTCTACCAGCCAGGCTTCTAGTAGATGATACCCAATCCTACATCCTTACGGACTGTGAAGAGGGTAACCCTGTTTCAGTCACAGGAGTAGGTGGCTTCTAGTAGATGATACCCAAGCCGACATCCTTACGGACTGTGAAGAGGGTAACCATGTTTCAGCCCCAGGAGTAGGTGGCTTCTAGTAGATGATACCCAAGCCGACATCCTTACGGACTTTGAAGAGGGTAACCCTGTTTCAGCCACAGGAGTAGGTGGCTTCTAGTAGATGATACCCAAACCTACATCCTTACAGACTGTGAGAGGGTAACCCTGTTTCAGCCACAGGAGTAGGTGGCTTCTAGTAGATGATACCCAAGCCGACATCCTTACGGACTTTGAAGGGGGTAACCCTGTTTCAGCCACAGGAGTAGGTGGCTTCTAGTAGATGATACCCAAACCTACATCCTTACGGACTGTGAGGAGGGTAACCCTGTTTCAGCCACAGGAGTAGGTGGCTTCTAGTAGATGATACCCAAGCCGACATCCTTACGGACTGTGAAGAGGGTAACCCTGTTTCAGTCACAGGAGTAGGTGGCTTCTAGTAGATGATACCCAAGCCGACATCCTTGCGGACTGTGAAGAGGGTAACCCTGTTTCAGCCACAGGAGTAGGTGGCTTCTAGTAGATGATACCCAAGCCGACATCCTAGCGGACTGTGAAGAGGGTAACCCTGTTTTATCCCCAGAAGCAATGTGCCCCTAGGACAGTCGTCCGTGGTCTTGTGATGTTAGGCAATCTCTCAACAAAAACTGTTAAATAAACAGTAATCTGTTACAAATATTTATACTTTGATGGTTCTCGCTTTCTTAAAAACACAGGGAAGTCTGGATTTATCTGATATGGCCAAAGCAAGAGCTCTAGCGGCCGGCAAGAAGAAGAAGAAGGCAGCATCCAGCGCCGACTGGAGGACGAAATACAACGCTTTCCAGAACTTGTAAGACTTACCGACAATTTAGTCCAATTTCTGTTTGTAGTTTTTATTTTTAAAGTTGCTGCCGTGGCCCTCTCTTGCTAAAATAAGTCGGGCATACTCACAAAATGTATAAGGTATTCACACTAGTGATGATTCAACTTCACAAAACGGATTCATTACTTATTTTTTGAGGGGGCACGGTCGCAGTTTTATTTTACAAGGTTTTGTGGACGTCTCATCAGTTATAGTGACGAGTTTTGTTTTGATTTTGTCTGTAATTTTATAAGGTCATCAGTTACGATCCAACTCTATATAATCTTAAAACAAAATGAGAATGGAGTTGTTAAGACGCTGTTAAATTGAATTTTGGTGTTTTTTTGTTAAGGAAAGCAAGATGGTTTTTCAAAAAAAAGTAAATCTTGAAAAGAACTTGCCTGTCACAATGTTTGTTATTTTTTTCCTGCAAGTTAAGAAAGATTTTGTCTGCCCCATGTCTGGATCTTTGTGAAATTTGCACATTTTGGACAAGCCTGGATTTATACAAAAGCCATGTGGGGTGTAAAGCTTGGTTCATACAAGAGTTGACGTCACTGTATGTGCGCAGTGGATACTCGGTAGCTAGTTGAGCACAGTATAACTTAAGTGAACTGTTTGTTGCGAAATTCTGTGGTCAAATTCACTTTGAACTCGCATGACCTTTGAACCGGGCGTTAATCACTGAGGTTTCAGTCTTGAGGCTTGATTGAAATATTGCACCAGACTTTGATTATTATTTTCATTTTGAATGCGAGTACCCTTTGTCATCGGCAATTCAGCATCGGCGATAACATTTCTTTGTTCATTGACAGTATTCATTGGAGTTACAATGAAAGATTGATACTTCTGATAAGATAAGACTTGTGGACAAGTCGTTAAATGTGGCGGTACATGCTCTAACGTCTATTTATTGCTTTCTCCTGACTACTGCCTCACGGGGGTTGTAGTTGCAAGGTCAGTAATTTTGCGCAGGGCATTAGTTTTGCGCAGGGCAGTAGTTTTGCGCGGAGCAGTAATCTTGCGAGAGTATAGTTGCGAGAGAGTTGTTAGCGCTGTAAGATGATTCTTCGGGGGTCTCGCGAAATCAATTTGGTGTTCTCTTATGTTCGCTACAAAATTGTACCATTATTGCCAAAGGGATGACTACTGCCCAAAGGAGCCATAGTGCTGAAGCAAAAGCCTTGCACGGAGCAGTAATGTAGCGAGAGTATAGTCGCGAGAGAGTTATTAACGCTATCACCTAACGATCATTTAACAACTTTTCAACAAGTTCAGGAAAGATAAGCAGAAAAAAATGAAGTTGAAAAATCCAGATTTTGATTCCAAATGTCTTGGTTAAAATTGATTTACATTTTTTTATTAGTTGTTATGTTTACATTTTATTTTTCGTTTTTGATTTTTTGTTTTCTTTCATTTCCAGTTTTAAAAAACGAATATTTCCAGTTTAAGAAAACTTATTCTCTAGGAACAATTGACAGCTACTATCTTTATTTCGTTGTATTCAGCATTCCATTTTGGGATAGATAGAGTATTCAACAGTGAAGAGATATGCACAATTTTGAAAATAATTTCACAAATGTACAGTTTATTTTAAAATTCCAGTGGTGTTACGTATATATGCAAGAATTCAGAAATTAGTTTAAATTACAGAATAATGTTTAATGGACACAAGGTTTACTACGGACTATTTTTCTAGCAGTTGTAAAGTTGTACAAATCAAAGGAAATGATGAAAAAAACAGAAGAAGTTTGTTTATGTTTTTAGAGACTTGGCCGAATTTCATGGCTCCGCTTACCAACGAACTTTGCGCTTACGATATGACCATTCTCCGCTTACTGTACAAGCGTGGAATTTCTGTGCTAGGTTTGTAGCGAAGGATGCCTAGAAACATGAGTATGCAGGCGTGTAAACAAATAGTCCGTGTTTACCCAGGAAATACGCTTGATGTAAGCGCGAACTTCTCGGCCACCATAAGCGACAATTGTTTGCTTACGGTAAGCAGAGCCATGAAATTTGGCCCTGATATTAGGCACTATGCAAACATTGCACAGAAAGTTATTTTGTTGTATTTTTTATTGTATTCATTGCTTTTCCAACATTCATGAGTTGAATGTGTCTTCAATTTCTAGCGACAATTATCAGAAATCATTTTTTCAAATGATATTCATAGGATTGTCATTCACTAAGAATGTAGGGCCAATCAGATGTAACCATTTTGAAAGTATTCATAAACTGACCAATCAGATGATCTCCATTGAGAATGAGCCAATCAAAATTATCCTTGAGCATTGCATGTTAAAATAATCTTTATAAGGAGAAGCCATTTTGAAAAAGCAATAAATTATGTGTGAAGGTTTGAGAAAGAAAGAATTGTGTATTCGTCTTAAAAGCAATAATTAAAACTTGTGTCTAGCACCTACATGTAGATGCAAATCTGTGGCTGGTACAACTTCAACAACATGGGCTAAGCCTATTGCTTAGCAGGGAACCAGTGACGTTACATGTTGTTTTCATTGGTAACCTGTGAGAAGGATTGTATTGAAAAACAGGCATTACATGTCATGTAAGGTACCAGTCATACCAGTGAGAAACGGGCATTACATGTTATGCAGAGTACCAGTGACAAAGATGCATTACATGTTATGCAGGGAACCAGTCCAAAACTTAAGCATTACATGTTGTGTACCATACCAGTGAGAAACATGCATTACATATTATGCAGAGTACCAGTCAAAACAAAGACATAACATGTTATTTTGCCTGGTAACCTTGGTGTCTGTGCTTAGAAGATTTGTCTGCTGAAACAGCCCCTTATGAAAATGGACCATGTAATGGGAATGCTCCATTAAAGAAAGAGGCTAAAAATAACACATCCTTTTTTATCTGGCAACTTACGCCTGTTATCTCTATGTAATTCTTGAAACAGAGGACCCCATTGGATCATGCACAAACTAGTGGGGCTGCTGACTGCCAGGCAAACAAACTGCTCATTCATTAAGTTTAATGACCCAAGTAATTCATTGTAGACACACTCGCTCACTGAAAAGGATGTATACTCAATTTGTGTGTGATCATACTTGGAAACTTTTTAATGGACCTGTCCCATAATAAGGAGTTTTTACTAACAACTTTCGATTTGTTTCTACCCAGGAAATAAAATGGAATGCGTGCAGCGTGATCGTTGCGTGCACACAGTCCACACTTCGACCATGACGGACTTGTAAAGTATTGTCACTCCATTTTATAACTTCGTAATCCATCTTTTCCTCTCCTTTTTTGTCATTTTTTAGTTTGCTTAATCATATTCCTTTCAGCTTGAATTTTTGCTTTGCTTTTTTCTTTTTCTGACTTGTATTTTTAAACACAACACAACAAACCATTATGTTTTTGCTGATGATGAAAACAAAATAATCAATGCAAGAAATGTAGACGAATGCAGGTTATTTTATGAGGAAAGAAATCATGTCTTGGTAGAAATAACCTTTGTGATTATCTTGAAGAGAGAAAGAGCACCTTTTTTCCATTTAAAGAAAGGAAAATGTAGTTAATTTTTTTGTGGCAAAAAGCTGCTTGCTTGTGAGTCAAGTAGAACAGCAACGCCAGAGGCACTTGACTTGATTCGGCTGGGCGTTATAGTTGGCAGTGTAGTAGTTCCCAACACCTGGTCTCTGTCTTGAGACTGTGTCAAGACCCTTTTCTGCAGTCTTGGGTCTCGTCTAGGTCTTGGATTGCAAAAGTCTTGGACTCAGAAGGGTTGATCTCGATCTTAGGACGTTGGTCTTGGTCCTGGGGTCGATTTCATAAAGAGTTAGGACTAGTCTTGACTTAGGACTAATTCTAGGAGATATACAAATTGCATGGATAGTCCTAAGTTAGGACGAGTAACTGGTCCTAACTCGAGATAAGACTAGTCCTAACTCTTTGTGAAATCCACCCCAGGTCTCGGACTTCCAGGTCTCGACCACAACAATGATAGTTGGTTAATTGACTTGTGACGGATAAATAAGCCCCGTTTGTTTTTATTTTTTCGAATTCACTGTCCGTCCATGACTGTACTCCAACCTTCTACCTCCCCCCCCCAAAAAAAATACCGGGCGTGCCTCTGTTAATTTTTTAAATCAGGAATACTGAGTTTTGCCTTGGTTTTTGAAATAACGTGATTCTACTTTTCGTTGTCTGGTTGGCTGTTTACTTCGATATGTATTACTGCATGTAGTGTGTTTGTGTGGTTGGAGCAAGGGTCCTTGCTCTATGGTTTAAGCAAATCCACAGTCACCCTCCCAGTGCGGTGGCTCCACATGTAATCGCTGGCAAGTGTTGAATGAAAGTGGTGTACTATTTGCATGTTGTGTTTCGCTGGTTGTGCAAAATTGTTTTCCATTTTGAGGTATGTTGCTGAAGACCCTGTTTTTGCAGCAAGATGGTTGTTTGTCTGTCTGATATTCCCAGTTTCTGTCCGTGTTATATCAGTCGCCAGTCTTAACTTTGGCTGGTAATCAGTCATCTAACACTGATGGAGTATAGTTAAAGCGGATAACCAGTCGTACTCTAAGTCTTGCTCCTGTATCCCCAAGGCATATTAAACGAAACTCTGTTGATGGTACTGACAGAAATACAACTCTGCTAAAGTTGTTTTTGATACAATTGCATACACCTTACTTCCCTCCCACAACCTTTCCTGTCCCCTACCTTTAAAAATCACTCTGGCCACATTGCATAAAGCTATTATCTGCTAAGCAGATTTGTGGTGCTTGTTATGGGCGAAAAACATGTGTAAGCACCAGTATAAATGTATTCCATTGTTGCATCACACATCTGAGCTCAATTTTATCGAGCTGCTTAGCACAAAAAGTAGCTAAGCACAATGAAGTCCTGCTTACAAGAATAACATTAAAGCCGATATACCATGGCCCAGTTTCATAGAGCTGCTTAAGCACAAAATTTTGTTTAAGCAAAAAAATCCTTGCTTAGTAAAATCAGACTACCGGCCAAGACTCCACTCAATTGTTATGCTAAGTAAACCACAGCTAAATACCAGTCACAAGCAATGTATATGGCATGATATTTTTGCCAGTAACATGTGTAAAATAAGCGAGCTATTTTCGTGCTTAAGCAAATTTTTGCTTAAGCAGCTCTATGAAATTGGCCCCATGTCACTTGTACAATCTGTATCTGGCATCCTGCTATTTGTGCTGAGTACACAATCGTAAGCAATACTTTCTGTTAAAGCAGCTCAATGGAATTGGGCCCTGCTTACAGAAACTGCTGTCAAGTAAGCAGTTAACAAGTAAGGTGGGCACAGTAAAAACATTATGTCTGCGGACGTTGTTTTTGAAATTGGTCCAAGAGCACATTCATTTTCTCTCAAATCACCCACCCCCCCCCCCAACATCCCCCCCCCTAAAAAAAAAAGAGAGAAAAGAATTACGATATCCAGTGAAAAATTGTTTCAAAATGTTTTGTTCATGTGGACAATGTAAATATCAAATTAATGAAGTTGTATGCACTGCTATAGATTTGAACATCTTGCCTTAGCTACATTGTACATGCATAGCGCACTCTGTAATCATTCCACTTCACACGTTCAAGTCATTTTGTTATTTTTACCATAAACCTCAAAAGTAGAAACATGATCATGTCATGAATAATTAATTTGTTCATTCACAATTCCATTTGGTTGTAATTTAAAATATTAGTTAAAAAAAAACATTTTGAGTTTATAGAGGTTGACAATGATCGCAAATTTAATCATGTTTATTTTCTAAATGAAATTAAAAACTGGATTTAAAAATTTGATGAATTTTTCACACGGTTATGAAATGGCAAAGTACTTGCGAATAATTTTGTCCGAAAGTGACCTTTATGTTAGTCTTTGTTTTCAGTATATGTTTGAGTTTCTCTGACTAAATTTAATTGCAATTGACGATTTAAAAACGAATGACACAATGAATTAGATTACATAAATATTCATATAGCAAACTTTTCAATCTGACCAAATGAATATGCATGAATGTAATTCGCATCTGTTTTCTCATTTTAAACTTGTAGCCGATGAAAGGTGCACAATCGAATAACAACTTTTCCTAGTTTTTCTTTGGTTATTTTATTGCTATGGCGAAACACAATCCTACTAATTGTTTGTTTAAACCTTTAAAATAAGTTTTTGTAATGTAACATCGACTCTTTCTGTTTTTATGGACGATTCCCCCAAATTGAAACATAAGTAAAGTGAATTCAGCTTTTTGTTTCAACAGTAATAACAATGTTCAGAAGGGCTTGAAACTGACTTTTTTCTCTAATTAGACAAAATTTGAAGCGGAGAGTTGCCTGGCTGCTCTTTTCAGAACTTGGCGGAAAACCTGTTGACCAAATTTCTTTATAGTATATGTTACTGTCAGCTGTTTTGTTTCAATTAATCTGAATATATTTGCATGATTTTGTTATAAATAATAATGTGATTTGTTATAATTTTTTTTATAAATAATCTAGAAGTTGCATGCCCTTAAAAAAATAAGAAAGACTATGCTGTGGTGTTTAATAGTACTAGAAATTACTGCATGAATATTCATTTGTTTTTCATAAATATTCATGAGCTTAAATATTCATAAAATTCTAAGAAGGGACCATGTTTATTTTGATTTGCCTTTGGGTGTGTTTAAAGTAATGTTTTTGTTTAAAAGGTATACTTGTTTATTAGTTCACCTAACTTGAAATTTCTGAAATGTATACAACAGTGAAAAGCTGTTAAAGGGAAGGTACACTATTGGTAATTGTCAAAGACCAGACTTCTCACTTGGTGTATCTCAACATTATGCATAAAATAACAAACCTGTGAAAATTTGAGCTCAATTGGTCGTCGGAGTTGGACGAAAATGATGAAAGAAAAAACACCCTTGTTGGACGAATTTGTGTGCTTTCAGTAGGAATAAAAGACTTCTAGCTAGAAGTCTTTTATTATTTTAGTGAGAAACTACCTCTATTTCAAAAACTATGCTACTTCAGAGGGAGCCGTTTCTCACACTGTTGTATACTACCGCCAGCTCTCCATTGCTCGCTACCAAGTCAGTTTTTAAGTTAATACTTGTTTTGAGTAATTACAAAATGTGTACCCTCCCTTTAATGAAAGAAAACGAACACCATCATATGTAGAGAACTCTTTGACAATTATGTTCAACTTTTAAGTGAGAACAAAATACAAACACGCACCCCAGTCACAAGAGTGAGTGTCACTAGATGTGGACAAGTCGTTAATGGTCTGCCGCGGGGTGAGATAGTCGAGTTGTGGTGATGCTCTCACAAGATCACTGCTCTTGAAGGAACTGCTCGTTGCCGACTTCTACTCTTTGGACCGTAGACGTGAGAGCAGTAGTCTCACGGGGCCAGCGGTCTCGCGAGAAGATTCGGAATTCTATCACCGCGACAGACATTTAACGACTTGCCCACAAGTCTAGGTTTCAAGTCGTATTATCAAATGCAGTTTATTTAGTTGTGTTATGATTTTATTTCTTAATTGTTGCAAGCTTTAGCTTCTTCTGTAGTTACTCTTTAGGCACTAAAATTGCAATGTATTTGGGTGTTTTACTGATGGGTTATGATCTATGTAAATGAGAGTCTATCAGAAATGGGCAGTTTGTAGATAATTATGGATTTTAATAAGAGATAAAGATGTTTCAGTGCAAAAACTTGTAAAGTAGCACTAGCATTTCAGAGCAAGTTCAAGCGGGCACCCATGGTTGACTATCGACCAGCTACGTACATGCGCAGTGACGCACTCACTCGAACGACTCATTTGAAAGTCTAGTCAACCTTATGCCTTTTTGCTATAGTGTCACTTGTTCCCCTCTGCGGCTTTACACGTTTGTGAAAGGAACATGCTGTTGGGAGCAGTGAAGGGACCATGGGCTCAAGGCTGGTTCTAAATGGTTGACCACAGTAGTCAACCAATGGTTCGAGTGCCAATGGTCAACCTTTAGTTAACCCTTGTGCACACTCGAACTTGCTCTAGGTTATGCGCAAGTCTGAAATCGTCTGAATGTTGTGTCTTGCTTAAAATAGCTTGGATATACACACACACAACAAGTATGGGCGTAGGAGTGAAATACAGCGTTTTTGCACTGAGGCTTTGATAATTTGAATTCTTCTACTGGCAAATCTTACCGTGACCATATTTGGAAGTCTGTGAATTGTGATGATTTTATGTAAAAACTACAACAATGTAAATCTTTCATTTTGAATGTATTTTTCTACAATAACTTTAATGACTAATTCAAGAGGTTTAGAGATAATATAAAATGTTTCATTTTTTGTCGAATACGATCATGAGCATGTACACATTTCAGATCTGAATCATGTGGCGGCCATGTTTGTCTTATGCCTAGTGTCTACATGTACAAAAGGATTATGTACTTCATTATGCAAAAAATGGGCCAGACTATAGTTTATCATGGAACATTGGTGTTGAGTTAAGTTGATTGTTGTTTATCATTGGCTTCTGATAACCTCTACTGTTTAAACCTTCTATTATGGATGTATGAAAAAGATGATATTATTTGTGAAGGTTTCTTAAAGGTTTTTTCATTGTTTTCTTGGGTGAATAGTTAATATTTAGAGATCTGAAATGGAAAAAAAAAACACTAATATTTGGAAACAACATTGACAGATACTACACAGTAATGGGTAACACATTTTCAAAAATAATTTTTCCAAATTTTAAAATTTTAGTGTCATGGATTATGTAATCTGGAATATACTTCAAGCAAATTAACTTAAAGGCACTGGACCCCATTGGTAATTGTCAAAGACCAGTATTTTCAATTGGTGTATCCCAAAATGTGCACTCAAGTGGCCATTAAAGTTGCAAGAGAATAATGAAAGCAAAACCACCCCTGTTGCACAAATTGGTGTGCTTTCAGATGCCTAATAAAAGGCTTCAGTTTGAAGTCTTTTATTATTTGAGAGAGAAATTATCTTTCTCAAAAATTATGTTACATCAGAGGGAGCTTTTTCTCACAATGTCATCAACAGCTCACAGGTGTTAGTCACCTAGCTCGTTGTTATGCTAACAATTATCTTGGGTAACTACCAATAGTGTCCAGTGCCTTTAAATCAGTTGGAAAAACCCATTAAGATCATATTGTACAGACGATTGGTAACATTAATGAATGAATTTCACTTGACTCAGTAATACAATATCTATTCTTATTTTCTATACAATTAACGATGTAAATGTAGCAGGTAACATCATATGCCTTGAATTCACAAAGAGGTAGGACTCGTCTTATCTCGAGTTAGGACGAGTACCTCTTCCTAACTTAGGATTAATCTTAAGGGCTGCATTCTACAGGGCAGGGTTGGGACTCGTCCTAAGTCCTAAGATTGGTCTTAAGTTAGGAAGAGTTTTGTGAAATCGACGGCAGTCTATCCATAGACCTTTATTACGGTGCAGCCATCTTGAATTTCTCCCATTGATATCAATGTTGCCAAACCGAGGCTGGAAGAACAAAATAGTCTGGTTTCTAATTGCAAGATGATTATTAGTATTCATTATTGATATTTGGTATGAGGAACATGACCAAGATGGGGGTAGCATGTTAAAGGTCTATTAGAAAAGAGGTGGTTTATAGGTCTTTTGGAATCAAAATGAAGAAAAAAATGTAAATTTCTTTATTGGACCTGGGCCCAGTTTCATAAAGTCTGTAAGCACAAAAGTTTGCTTAGCATGAGAATAGGATTACCAACCAAATTTCATTGTGATATTCAGGATAAGCGAACAACAGCTGAACGCCAGTAATAAGCAATGATATGCAACAAATTAAAATTTGGTTGGTAATCTTTTTTTTTATGAAGGAAGAAATTTCATGCTTAGCGAATTTTTGTTGCTTAAAGGCTTTATTGGGCTCAAAGACTTGTGATATTGTGTAATAAACAATGGATTGGATGTGTATAATTAAATAAAATTAAAGAATGAGGTGCTTTGCCAATTATTAAAAATAATTAAATAAAACTATGATGAGTATTTGTTTGTTTGTTTCATGATTGTAATGCACCAGTGGTTAGACTTTTTTCAATGCCTGTGTGGCTTGGAGAGCTGCGAGATTAAGCGACTGGAACGGGAGACCACATACGCGAGTGACGAGGCCGTCCCGTCACTCGACTCGAGCGCATGGTCTCCCGTTCAAGTCGCTCCGCTGTTTGTGCCTCAAAGGCCTTGACAAAAATCTAACAAATGGTATGATACCTCTAGTGTATTATTCTGCTAAAAGTTTTCTAGGGTAGATAAACGGCAAGCTTACCCCCCCCCCCCCCCCCCTTGTCGTTTTTTCAAAAATCGGCCGCAATTTGTGTCTTCCAAATCGCCTGAAATTTCATACCTAGGTGTAACTGGGGGCGAGGAGCAGGAAAATCTTGGTTTCAGTCGTCTACGAAGGCTACTTTTTGAGATAATGCCTTATTTCGGATAATACGACGGTTTAAAATCCCGATTAAAATGAATATTTGAGACCCATCCTATTGTTCCAGCAACCTGTAACTTGGAGACTGTCTTTTACACATGACGAACTTCCTTTGGTTAAATTTTGAGGCAATTCGAAGAGACAAAATTTCCGAGGGTGAAAAAACGTCAAGCTTACCCCCTTGTCGTTTTTTCAAAAATCGGCCGAAATTTGTGTGTTCCAAATCGCCTGAAATTTCATACCTAGGTGTAACTGGGGGCGAGGAGCAGGAAAATCTTGGTTTAAGTCGTCTACGATGGCTACTTTTTGAGATAATGCCTTATTTCGGATAGTACGACGGTTTAAAATCCAGATTAAAATGAATATTTGAGACCCATCCTATTGTTCCAGCAACCTGTAACTTGGAGACTGTCTTTTACACAAGACGAACTTCCTTTGGTTAAATTTTGAGGCAATTCAGAGAGACAAAATTTCCGAGGGTGAAAAAACGTCAAGCTTACCCCCTTGTCGTTTTTTCAAAAATCGGCCGAAATTTGTGTCTTCCAAATCGCCTGAAATTTCATACCTAGGTGTAACTGGGGGCGAGGAGCAGGAAAATCTTGGTTTTAGTCGTCTACGATGGCTACTTTTTGAGATAATGCCTTATTTCAGATAGTACGACGGTTTAAAATCCAGATTAAAATGAATATTTGAGACCCATCCTATTGTTCCAGCAACCTGTAACTTGGAGACTGTCTTTTACACAAGACGAACTTCCTTTTGTTAAATTTTGAGGCAATTCGGAGAGACAAAATTTCCGAGGATGACGAACGTTACCCCCTTGTCGTTTTTTCAAAAATCGGCCGAAATTTGTGTCTTCCAAATCGCCTGAAACTTCATACCTAGGTGTAACTGGGGGCGAGGAGCAGGAAAATCTTGGTTTCAGTCGTCTACGAAGGCTACTTTTTGAGATAATGCCTTATTTCGGATAGTACGACGGTTTAAAATCCAGATTAAAATGAATATTTGAGACCCATCCTATTGTTCCAGCAACCTGTAACTTGGAGACTGTCTTTTACACATGACGAACTTCCTTTGGTTAAATTTTGAGGCAATTCGGAGAGACAAAATTTCCGAGGGTGAAAAAACGTCAAGCTTACCTTTGTCGTTTTTTCAAAAATCGGCCGAAATTTGTGTATTCCAAATCGCCCGAAATTTCATACCTAGGTGTAACTGGGGGCCAGGAGCAGGAAAATCTTAGTTTTAGTCGTCTACGATGGCTACTTTTTGAGATAATGCCTTATTTCGGATAATACAACGGTTTAAAATCCAGATTAAAATGAACATTTGAGACCCATCCTATTGTTCCAGCACTCTGTAACTTGGAGACTGTCTTTTAAACATGACGAACTTCCTTTGGTTAAATTTTGAGGCAATTCGGAGAGACAAAACTTCCGAGGGTGAAAAAACCCTTGTCGTTTTTTCAAAAATCGGCCGAAATTTGTGTCTTCCAAATCGCCTGAAATTTCATACCTAGGTGTAACTGGGGGCGAGGAGCAGGAAAATCTTGGTTTCAGTCGTCTACGATGGCTACTTTTTGAGATAATGCCTCATTTCGGATAGAACGACGGTTTAAAATCCAGATTAAAATGAATATTTGAGACCCATCCTATTGTTCCAGCAACCTGTAACTTGGAGACTGTCTTTTACACATGACGAACTTCCTTTGGTTAAATTTTGAGGCAATTCGGAGAGACAAAACTTCCGAGGGTGAAAAAACCCTTGTCGTTTTTTCAAAAATCGGCCGAAATTTGTGTCTTCCAAATCGCCTGAAATTTCATACGTAGGTGTAACTGGGGGCGAGGAGCAGGAAAATCTTGGTTTCAGTCGTCTACGATGGCTACTTTTTGAGATAATGCCTCATTTCGGATAGAACGACGGTTTAAAATCCAGATTAAAATGAATATTTGAGACCCATCCTATTGTTCCAGCAACCTGTAACTTGGAGACTGTCTTTTACACATGACGAACTTCCTTTGGTTAAATTTTGAGGCAATTCGGAGAGACAAAATTTCCGAGGGTGAAAAAACCCTTGTCGTTTTTTCAAAAATCGGCCGAAATTTGTGTCTTCCAAATCGCCTGAAATTTCATACGTAGGTGTAACTGGGGGCGAGGAGCAGGAAAATCTTGGTTTTAGTCGTCTACGATGGCTACTTTTTGAGATAATGCCTTATTTCGGATAGAACGACGGTTTAAAATCCAGATTAAAATGAATATTTGAGACCAATCCTATTGTTCCAGCAACCTGTAACTTGGAGACTGTCTTTTACACAAGACGAACCTCTCTTGGTTAAATTTTGAGGCAAGTCGGAGAGACAAAATTTCCGAGGGTGAAAAAACGTCAAGCTTGTCGTTTTTTCAAAAATCGGCCGAAATTTGTGTCTTCCAAATCGCCTGATATTTCATACCTAGGTGTAATTGGGGGCGAGGAGCAGGAAAATCTTGGTTTTAGTCGTCTACGATGGCTACATTTTGAGATAATGCCTTAATTCGGATTTAACGATGCCTTAAAAGCAAGATACTGCGGCAAGACAACGAACAGTCTGGTACCCTATAGTTGGTCTTATACCAATGCTTCGTCCCAAGTAATTTGCCGCGTACACGTGTATTCAAAACGGTCTCCAAGCATGCAGTTGACTCTGGCTGTCACCCTGGACGATATTTAGAGCATTTTGGTGTGGTTTTAATCTTCAGGAAACTGTTCAGGCAAGACTCATGTTTATTCGTATATTCTGATTCTATATTGTCTTTCAGACCTCTCAAGAACACCGGTATTAGCAATGTCTGTGATTTCTATGTTTATGGCATCGTAGCATACACTACATTTAGCTGGTATGCTCTTGTATGTAGGTCTACTGTTCACAACACTAAGTGCGATGGTGTGTTTATTGCTCCCTAGTTAATTCTCTGTTATTCAGTATAGTTTTTTTTTTCCCCCCCTTTGAAAATTCAGGGATTTTTCTTATTGTATGTAATGATTCATTGCGGATTTGTCAAGTACATAGTATATATTACATCAATGTTTGGCAATGTTTACTTTGCTTAGCATGTGCCAAGTCTGACATAGTGACTATGGTAGCTTCATAGTCAGTTGGAGAGGAGAGACTCTAGACGGAAACTCAGTGTTTCTTCAATGCAAACCTTCGGGCTCCAGCTGTTTCTGTATTTAAATTTCTCTACTGTATTTAGAAAAGAAATTAACGTAATTAATGTGCAATATTTTACTTTTTATTCCCGAGAAATGAAATAAATAAATATAAGTATATAACACCGCCAATTAACATTTGTATTATTTACACACACATTCACTCGACGTTTTAATTATGTAATAATTTAATTACAATATTTTGTACACATTTTTTTGCTGCTAAAATTTGAGTGTGTAAATTGGCTGTACTATTTATTTGTTTGTTTTTATTTAAAGAGAGCAGTTTAATGTGAAATGTACAAACTCCATAATAAAATTATAAATAAAATAAAAACATTAAAAAGAATCCGTGCCGTTTTTTCAGAGTTCAATTACTTAAAATTATCAATAATTTGTTACATATAAAAATTAATGGTTTTGTTGGCCACATAACGCCCTGTGTTTGAATATGCCCCCCCCCCCACCCCCGATTCGCCCGATTTGCCCCGCTTCTAGAGACTTTTTCAATCGCTTATATTTTCTCAGTTTAACGGACCCGTTTTAGTCCCGTGCATTTTATTTATCCCAAACACCGTCGAATTTGTGCATGCATCAACTCTGTTGTACCCAGTCCTAATCTTTACCGGGGGTACTATGGCATCGGGAAATCCTTGTAAAACACGCGAGTGGAAGGCACTCACTATATACGTTTGGATTTAAAGTTATCCACTCTAAGGTATATAGTAAAACTCGAGCCCATTGTTCTCAAGAAGAGCGGTGGCCCAGTGGTAGAGCTCCGGATTCTGAACGCAAAGGTACTGAGATCGAGCCCCGGCTTGTGTCTTTTTCTACGCGTGAGAACATTGGTTTAAGCGGAACCCTATGGCATAGGGAAATCCTTACTTTATACCTAATAAATAACATGCGAGTGGAAGGCACCCGCTATTACGTTTTGATTTAAAGTTGAATTCATTCTACGGTTTATCTTTAAACTCGAACCAGTTGTTATCAAGAATGACAGTGGCACAGTGGTAGGGCTCTGGACTCTGAAGCCAACGGTGCTGGGTTCGAACCCCGGTGTGTGTTCTTTTTCTGCGTTGAAGAACATTGGTTGACGCGGTACCCACGGCATAGGGAAATCCTTGCTTAACACCTCATCAATAATTAATGCGAGTGGAAGGCACAAGCTACAATATGTTTTAATATAAAGTTGTTCACTCTAGGGTATATAATTAAACTCGAATGCATATGAAGTAAGAGTACTAGTGGCCCAATGGAAAGGCTTCGGCCTCTACATCCAATGGTACGGGGTTCGAATCCCGATCTGTGTTCTTTTTCTACGCTTGAGAACATTGGTTTACGCGGTTCCCTATGGTATAGGGAAATCCATGCTTTACACTTGGTAAATAATTTGCGAGTGGGAGGCAAATAATACGTTTTGATTTAAAATTGTTCATTCTAGGGTATAACATTAAACTCGAACGCAAATGAAGTAAGAGTAGTAGTGGCCTAATGGAAGGCCTCCGGGCTCTACACCCAATGGTACGGGGTTCGATTCCCGATGTGTGTTCTTTTAGCAAGCATGAGAACATTGGTTTGCGCGGTATCCTATGGCATAGGAAAATCCTTGCTTTACACTTGTAAATAATTTGCGGGTGGAAGGCATAAGCTATAATACGTTTTGATTTAAAGTTGTTCATTCTAAGGTATAACATTAAACTGGAACACAATCAAAGTAAGAGGAGACGTGGCCCAATGGAAGGGTTCCGGGCTCTACACCCAATGGTACGGGGTTCGATTCCCGATGTGTGTTCTTTTAGCAAGCATGAGAACATTGGTTTGCGCGGTATCCTATGGCATAGGACAATCCTTGCTTTACACTTGTAAATAATTTGCGGGTGGAAGGCAAAAGCTGTAATACGTTTTGATTTAAAGTTGTTCATTCTAGGGTATAACATTAAACTCGAAAGCAAATGAAGAAAGAGTAGAAGTGGCCCAATGGAAGGGCTCCGGGCTCTGCACCCAGTGGTACGGGGTTCGATTCCCGATGTGTGTTCTTTTAGCAAGCATGAGAACATTGGTTTGCGCGGTATCCTATGGCATAGAAAAATCCTTGCTTTACACTTGTAAATAATTTGCGGGTGGAAGGCATAAGCTATAATACGTTTTGATTTAAAGTTGTTCATTCTAAGGTATAACATTAAACTGGAACGCAATCAAAGTAAGAGGAGACGTGGCCCAATGGAAGGGTTCCGGGCTCTACACCCAATGGTACGGGGTTCGATTCCCGATGTGTGTTCTTTTAGCAAGCGTGAGAACATTGGTTTGCGCGGTATCCTATGGCATAGGACAATCCTTGCTTTACACTTGTAAATAATTTGCGGGTGGAAGGCAAAAGCTATAATACGTTTTGATTTAAAGTTGTTCATTCTTGGGTATAACATTAAACTCGAAAGCAAATAAAGAAAGAGTAGAAGTGGCCCAATGGAAGGGCTCCGGGCTCTACACCCAATGGTACGGGGTTCGATTCCCGATGTGTGTTCTTTTAGCAAGCATTAGAACATTGGTTTGCGCGGTATCCTATGGCATAGGACAATCCTTGCTTTACACTTGTAAATAATTTGCGGGTGGAAGGCAAAAGCTATAATACGTTTTGATTTAAAGTTGTTCATTCCAGGGTATAACATTAAACTCGAAAGCAAATGAAGTAAGAGTAGTAGTGGCTCAATGGAAGGGCTCCCGACTCTACACCGAATGGTACGGGGTTCGATTCCCGGGTGTTCTTTTACTTCGTTTTGATTTAAAGTTGTTCATTCTAAGGTATAACATTTAACTCGAACGCAAATGAAGTAAGAGTAGTAGTGGCTCAATGGAAGGGCTCCCGACTCTACACCCGATGGTACGGGGTTCGATTCCCGGGTGTTCTTTTACTACGTTTTGATTTAAAGTTGTTCATTCTTAAGTATAACACTAAACTTAACGGAAGTGAAGTAAGAGGAGACGAGGCCCAATGGAAGGGCTCCGGACTCTACAACCAATGGTACGGAGTTCGATTCCCGGGTGTCCTTTTACTACGTTTTAATTGAAAAGTTTTTCATACGAAGGTTTAAAATAAAACTCGAACGCATAGAAGTAAGAAGGAGCAGTGGCCCAGTGGAAGGGCTCTGGTCTCTGGACCGAAAGGTCCCGGGATCGAATCCAGCTCCAGGAAAGTGGTTCTTTTACTACGTTTTAATTCAATGTGTGTCATACGAAGGTTTAAAATAAAACTCGAACACATATAAGTAAGAAGGAGCAGTGGCCCAGTGGAAGGGCTCTGGTCTCTGGACCGAAAGGTCCCGGGATCGAATCCAGCTCCAGGAAAGTTGTTCTTTTACTACGTTTTAATTCAATGTGTGTCATACGAAGGTTTAAAATTAAACTCGAACACATATAAGTAAGAAGGAGCAATGGCCCAGTGGAAGGGCTCTGGTCTCTGGACCGAAGGGTCCCGGGATCGAATCCAGCGCCAGAAAAGTTGGAGACGTTTTAAAAATATTTTTTATATAAAAAAAATATAAATCTATATAAAAAAGAGCATAGGTTCGTTTTAAGTTTTAAGTTTTAAGTTTCTTTCCTCAGCGAGTGCTAGCGGTGAGTGCCACTGTCTGGTGTGTCGAGACTTCTCGGTCGGCAACCGCGCTGCCACCACCGGGGTTCGAACCGGGGACCCTTCGCTTCGGAGGCCGACACCTACCCACGACACCCACTTGGGTCCCCCCCATGATACCTTCGCATTTTTGACCTGATAAACCTTCGGTTCATACTTTACATAGAAAGCTATGGCATGGGATTTCAGTGCTTTACACTTAGTATATAATTTGTGAGTTGAATACTTTTCATAGGATACTATGGCATGGGATTTCAGTGCTTTATACTTAGTATATAATTAGTAAAATCAGTACTTTATACTTAGTAATTTACGAGTGGCCTGCGCTGTTGGCATGGTTGTAAGAAACATATAGGCATATGGAGGACTCTTTGGTTCGGACTTAGAAAATATTTGAGTTGAAGGAACACGCTGTAGGTATGGACCATTTACTTATGAAACATAGTCATATGGGGAACTCTATGGTTCGGACTTAGAAAATATTTGAGTTGAAGGAACACGCTGTAGGTATGGACCATTTACTTATGAAACATAGTCATATGGGGAACTCTATGGTTCGGACTTTGAAAATATTTGAGTTGAAGGCACACGCTGTAGGCATAAGTATAGACAATTTAGTTTAATTGGGAAGCCCGGGTTCGCATGGTACTATGGCATAAGAAAATCCTTGCTTTATACTTAGTAAATAATCTGCGAGTCAAAGCAAAGGCATATGCATTACTTAGGAGTAGGTATATGGGTAGACAGGGGGACTTAAAAATATAATGTGATCGGAAGGCATACACTGTAAGTATAGGCACACAATAATTACCAGGAAACATAGGCAATACCATAGAGGAAGGTCTCTGTCCTTCCTCTATGGGCATACAGTGGACTCTACTGCAAGTATTAGAGTTGAATGCACACGCCGTGGGTATGGACAATTAGTTTACGGGGGAAATGGTATTGTTGTGATTTATCGGTTTGACATAGGAATTGGGGATTGTTGTTGGGGGAGGGTTGCGGGGTTTGGGGATGGGTGTAGGCTAGCTGGGATAAACATGACGGCGGGAATAAATAAAAGCGTTGATTTCCACCAGTGTTCTTGGTGGGTACTCGCCGTGTGTCGTAGTATTTGTTTTAATGTGTACAATAATATTTGAGACACCGTTATATAAAAAATAAAATTAGAAGGTGGACTACTCAAAGAATACACTGTGAAATTTCAGGCGATTTTTGAAATTAAAAATTTTCGGCCGGTTTAGGAAAAACGACAAGGGGTATAACTTGAAGTTTTTTCAACCTATTTGCCTCATAATCTAACATTATGTGTAGAAGAGAGTATAAAATTTACAGGTTACTGGAACAAATTGGCAGGGTCTCAAATATTCATTATAATCTTGGTTAAGTTTAAGCTACCGTTACATTGAAAACATTGCAATAATTTAGAACCAAAAGTTGCTAAGTCGACGACTAAAACATCCAATACACCTTTGCATGAAATTTCAGGTGATTTTGAAAAGAAGTGTTTGCAACTGATTTTAGAAAAAAATACGCCTTTGTTTAAACTATAAAAAAACTTTATTAATTAAAAAATATAAAAAAATACTTTATTATACTATAAAAAATACTGTTGACGTAAAAAGAAAAAAACATCAACAAGTTGGGCAGTTCAGAGTGAAGGGCTGCAGGTGCCAAACAGTTTTACCATTATCAATTCTTTGGATAATACCACATCAACGGTCATTTCGGTTGGTAAGCAGTTTACAAAAATGAAAAAAACTTATAAAAAACTAACATTTTAGAAACAAGTAGGTCTGACCCACAGATTTATCTAAGATACAACTATCTACGAATTGAAGAACAAATATAATCTGAAAACTAAGCTACACAGGAAAGTTCCATTGTTTAATCTGATTGACAGCAAGCTGTCATTGTTATGCAATGACCGACCAGTGGGCCCAACTTCCGGGTTGCCGTTGTTTATGTTAGCTTCGGAGGGTGGAATAGAAATGCGACAAAATAACCCGTTTTATGACAATCCAGGTGTGTACACGTCTTCCACGAAGCCTACTCCTATTCTACATTATGAACTTAAATAAACTACATGATACAGCTTACCCATAGAGACAATAAATCACATCAAATCATCGTAAGTAAATCCACGGTATTGACAAACTTTCAAGCATGGCTGGTGGCCATTTTGAATATCGTGACGCGGCATCAAGTCGTCGAGTAACCTGACCTCTATTGTGCGTTTATATGGTAGTAAGCGGTAGTCGGGTACCTTCCGTTTGCTTTGGCTGGTTCCATTCACCGGTACCTGTCCGAGATCACGAGGGTACGTAACTGGCTCCCGCAAGATCTCGCGGAATGTTTCGAAATGCGAGAAACGACGGCTTGAAACGTATTAAAGGTGATAAACAAACAACATTGAAAATGGTGGTTGTTAAACCAAGTAGCGCAACGTTTGTTTTTAAATTGGAACTAATTTGCAGAAACGTTGAAAGTACTACTACAGGTATTTGGGGTCTATTTAATGTTCAATTCTCAACTGATTATTTACAGTAACAAATAGCTTGTGTCTTTTTTCGAAAGTGACATCTTATTTCATTAATGAAATTTTCTCACAAAACTTGCGACCTATTTTTCGATGAAAATGCTTGACTGCATACCCATCGCAATTTTTTAATTTTAGGCCTACTTTTGAAGAAAATGCCGGACTACCGGTACTCCCTTGCCTTTGTTTTCAAATATCTAAGGGCTTTTTTTTTAAACAAATGCTGTGCTTAGGCCACCAATTGCCGTCTTTAAATCTTAAGCCAATTTGTGATTTTAATAAGATTGCCATTGCCATTTTTTCAAATTTTAGGGTAACTTTTGATGAAAATGCTGGACTTACCCCTTACCATTTTTATTTTATGTTGTGCCTTATTTTGATGAAAATATTGGACAGATTCCCTTGCTGTTTATCAATTCTGGGCCAACTTTTGATTTTAATATGATACAGCCCTTGCAATTTTTTCAAATTTTATACCTGTTTTTGATAAAATTACTGGACTTACACCTTGTGATTTCTTCGGTAAACAAAAATTAAAAATGAGAAGGGGTTTAAGTCCATAAAATTAGGCCTTAAATTGAAGCGAAAAATACAAGTCCAGCATAAGGTGCACTGTGACAAAACAAAAACAAAACTTATTAGTAACCCTGTAATTAACAAAATCTCAAATACCAAAATAAACCAAAAACAGGCCAACTTGATGTTTTTCAAAGATAAATTTATTCATACGTACAAAATTATTTAATGTACACAGAGATGTAACTGTTAAAATTTGCCCAAAATACTTTGTATAGTAATGGAACCGTACACTTTCTAAACAAAAACAAATGGTTTTAGCTTTTGCCAGAATCTTAAAGGCACTGGAAACAATTGGTAATTGTCAAAGACCAGTAAACAGTTCAGTTAATTTATTTCCACAGTATTCAAAGTATACCAGTCAAATACTATACAGTATTATGTAAACGGGGAGTGAAACTGTAGAGGAACCCATAAAAAAGCACAGCTTGTAAGTAATGTGTCCCTAAAATGAAGCATGTGCTTTGACCTAAATAAATAATATTACTGAGAGTGGTCTCAGAGATAACCAAAAAACAATAGTAAGCTTGGTGAATCTCAACATACGCATAAAATAAAAAACCTGTGAAAATTTGGACTCAATTGGTCGTTGAAGTTGCTCACACAGCTTTCTATCGCTCATTACCAAGTACGTTTTTACGCTAACAACTATTTTAAGGGGTAACTACCAATAGTGTCCAGTGTCTTTAAGTAACAGGCTGTACATATATAAAGAATGAAGAGAACGGCCAAATAAGAACAAGAACAATTTAATAGATGTAGGAATTTCTCCAGAGGTTGGATTTACTAATAATTGATAAACACTGTTTTCCCCGAGTCTTGCGGTGAGAAATGAACCACAGGCAAACTACTCAGGTGGGATTCGAACTCACAATCTCTCATTCTTTAAGTCTAGAGCACAGGTTTTAACCACCAGGGCACTATAACATAAAGCTGCTTAACGGCCGACTTGGTGCTGTTGTGTTTGGGGTTTCACGTCCAAGGCAGTAAGAGCACCGAACTCAAGCTCTGGTGTTTCTGTTTAGCAGAGTGTGGGTTTGAATCCCTGTCATGACACCTGTGTCCCTGAGCAAGACTCTTTAACCAAACTCAAGCTCTGGTGTTTCTGTTCAGCAGAATGGTGGTTCGAATCCCGGTCAAGACACCTGTATCCCCAAGCAAGACTATTTACTATAATTGCTTCTATCCACCAAGGGGTACACAATCGTCAAACCAATTCACGGTTGGTTCATAGGGTGTCATGGCTGAGCAGATAAGAGCACCGAACTCAAGTTCTGGTGTTTCTGTTCAGCAGAATGTGGGCTCGAATCCATGGCATGACACTTGTGTCCTTAAGCAAGACACTTAACTATAATTGCTTCTCTCCACCCAGGGGTAAATGGGTACCTGTGAGGGCAGAGATGGTTCTTGTGATTGGTTTAGCCGAGTAGCGCATATTAATGTTGCACAGACTGCATACTCCCCAGGGAGCTGAGATGGTTTGAGGAATGAATTAACTTAAGGCCCAGTGACCAGGGGTAATAATATTGGAAGTGCGTTGAGATGCCCTTCAGTGTGAAAAGCGCTATATAAATATTAGTTGACAGACTCTCTATATAATATAGATACAATACTTGAGGCTGGAACACAAGCTCTCATCTTCAAGAAAAATTTAAAGCATACGGCCAACATTGGTATTGTTTCAAAGACCAGAGTGTCTGAACTTCTTGTGACCCAAAATATAAATAATATACCAAACATGTGAGAGATTATGCTCAATTGGTATTTATAGTCACAACACAATTGTGAGAAGAAAACAAGTTTCACTTGAAAAGGTTTCATAAAATTGCATAACTTAGTTATTTAACATGATTATTAGAATACTTACAAGATGTCTTTACAAAGCCAAAGAAATTCATGAAACTGCCACGGTGTGGTCATCTTAGTCATGTTCCCTGTATACACAGTGACTGACAGTACTTATTATCAGTTCATATCAAGGGACCAGACTAATTTGTCCTTCCAGCCTCAGTCTGGTTAAAGGATTTGGGTACTTTTTCATAATGTCCATAGATTTACATTAAACTTACAGGGTTTGAAGATAATGATAGTGGAAAGCTTCCCTTCAAATATTACTTACTGAGGTGCTGTAGTTTTTGTGAAATGAGTAAAACAATGTAATGAAAATACGTTTGTAAATGCTTATAACAATTTTGGTCTCATGAGACCAAAATTATTTTCATGACATTGTGTTACTCATTACCCAAAAACTACAGCACCTCAGCACGTATATTTTCAGGGAAGCTTTCTACTATCATTATCTTCAAACTGTGTAAGCTTAGTGTAAATCTGTTGACATTGTGTTTTTTGTCCTACAAAAAGTACATACACCCTTCAGTGCTAGGTTGAATTGGAGAGTGGCAAGATGGCCGCATCATAGTAGTAAAGAGTAAGACCTTTCTATTGCATCATTACAGCCAAGTTTTTCCAACAGAGGTTTGGAAAAATATGGAAAGCCATCAATGCAAAACAAAAACAGATGACCACAGTTTGTAACAATGTCAAGTTTGTAACAACTAATAAACAAATAATGTTGAATTTGTTGGAAACAAAGCAGCCGATCATGGGAGATATTTTATTTAATTTAAAGTTTGAAAAAACTGTTGACTTTAAGCAGAACATTCTGTTAAAGGCAGTGGACACTATTGGTAATTACTCAAAATAATTATCATCATAAAACCTTTCTTGATTACAAGTAATGAGGAGAGGTTGATGGTATAAAACAATGTGAGAAACAGCTCCCTCTGAAGTGACGTAGTTTTCGAGAAAGAAGTAATTTTCCACGAATTTGATTTCAAGACCTCAAGTTTAGAATTTGAGGTCTCAAAATCAAGCATCAGAAAGCACACAACTTCATGTGACAAGGGTGTTTTTTCTTTCACTGTTATCTCACAAATTCGACGACCGATTGAGCTAAATTTTTACAGGTTTGTCATTTTATGCGTATGTTGAGATACACCAACTGTGAAGACTAGTCTTTGACAATTACCAATAGTGTCCACTGTCTTTAACATGATTGAATGTTTTGCTGTCGATGCCGACCATTGCGGGTTGTTTATCAACAAAACAAAGATTTATATTGCCACTTTCCTAATGCTCAATCAAATGGAACACTAAGCTCTTACTGGAGCTGTACTGAGCAGTCTTCCTGTAACGGGGCACACAGTTTTGTTCCACGCGCACTGCAGGTGGACAATCACTCCGTTGGGATACCTGGCAAAACCGTCTGCCCCACATCAGGCATGGAACACCTAGCTCTTACTAGAACTTATCTTCGTACTAAACAGTCTTCCCGTCACGGGGCATACGGTTTTATTCCACGCGCACTGCGTATGGACGATGACTCCGTTCGGATACCTGGCAAACGTTGGCTCGTGGAAAGGGCGGTTACAGACTTGGCAATTCCGGTCGTCGCCGACGTAGATCGGGTCTCGCTGTTGGGAGATCTGTGAAACCTTGAGGTTGAGGTTCTCGGTGCGCGTGAGCATACGTTGAAGCTTGGTGGTGCGTGACGTGTGGAGACTCTTACGGACTGTGTTGGTTAGGAATTGTGAGAGGAGGGCTGTGGACCAGTTCTCGGGGATCAACTGCAGGACCTAGACATGAGAAAATGATGAGGAAATTCCTTAAAGACAGTGGACACTATTTGTAATTGTCAAAGACTAGTCTTCACAGTTGGTCTATCTCAACATATGCATAAAATAACAAACCTGTGAAAATTTGAGCTCAATCAGTCGTCGAATTTGCAAGATAATAATAAAAGAAAAAAACACCCTTGTCACACGAAGTTGTGTGCGTTTAGATGGTTGATTTCGAGACCTCAAGTTCTAAACTTGAGGTCTCAAAATCAAATTCGTGGAAAATTACTTCTTTCTCGAAAACTACGTCACTTCAGAGGGAGCTGTTTCTCACAATGTTTTATACCATCAACCACTACTCGTAATCAAGAAAGGTTTTATGATGATAATTATTTTGAGTAATTACCAATAGTGTCCACTGCCTTTCAAGACCATTGCATGAGTGTTTTGTACCAAGACGCCTATTTGAAGGCACGTCCACTGGCGGCAAATAGATTAAAGGCACTGGACACTATTGGTACTTTCTCAAAACATTTATTAGCATAGAAACTTCCTTGGTAATGAGCAATGGAGAGCTGCTGATAGTGTAAAACGTTGTGAGAAGTAAATGGTGTTTGAAGCTTTGCATGGTGTGGAGAATAAGAGTAACTATAAATTTCAAGACGAGCAGAGTATACTGTTCAAAAAGTCGAGACCAAACCGGCTCTTTTCAGAGCCACCACTCCTTCAAAAGAGATTTTACTCATGGTTGTACCCACAAGTTAATTTATATTTATGTTCTAATCCGCTCGACCATGACACGTTCCGGTGCTCTACCAACTGAGCTATCTGGCCCTATTGTTGAAACAATAAGAAATGTCCATTTACCCTTGAAGCGTCAAAGTCAGCATCTTCACTGTTGAGCAGAGCAATGGCAGGAGCAATTAGAGAATCTTTTTTCCTAAAAAAAAAAAATATTCAAAACCAAAGTTACAAATGATCAGATTGTGCCAATCAAATAACCATGATTCATAAATACCTCAGACAGTTTCGCTATTCCTATTGGTGGAGAGCGCGTCACGTGGGTGTGTATAAACCTTTGTTTATGACCAGTAAAAAGTGTTAAAACATGGGCGTGACACGCAAGCTTGCACCGGTTCTTATAAGACAGTTTCTTCATTCCTATTGGTCAAGCGCAACGGCTGAAACAGTTGTGCCACATCACGCGATACGCACGACGCGCACAGCATTCCCTTATAAGGAGTTGTTTACCCGAGGGCGGCGGAGGGCTTTACCATTTCATAGCTGGAGGGGTATTGTGTTGAAAGGAATCATTGAAGAATTATAATTTTTACATTTATTTTTACTTTTTGACCAAAAAGTGTTCATGTTTTTGACCGAAAAGGTATTTATGATGGGAATCAAAGTGTGTTGAATCGGTTTTCAACTAGTGGTTTAAACCCGCCGAGGCCTGGTTCTTGATAATTTACCTCGACTATGTCTCCGTAAAATTATCAAGAACCAGGCCTCGTTGGGATTAAACCACTAGTTGAAAACCTCTTCACCACACATTGATTCCCTTATTGAAGAGAGAAGTAGGTGAGATTTGTGGTAGCACCATAGACCCCTTTACAGATAGGCCGGAAGTGGTGATTATGATGCATTTCGGGAGAGTTTGCAAGTAAGCTATGCATGTTTTATGCGTGACGAACATCACAAAACATCGCATCCTATCCCAAAATGCATTGTTTTTTCCTATCTGTAAAGGGGTCTATGTGTAAATCTCTTTTAAGTAGCGGTGGAAGTAGCGGTGGTTCTGAGAAGAACCGATGGTTGACAACTCAACGTTTTGATCAGTATGATCTGATCGTCTTCTCTCCTGAAGACCATCAGGGCAGAGCATACTGATCAAAACCATGAGTTGTCAACTACCAGTTCTTTTCAGAACCAACTTGCCATTGGTTGATCAATGGCCATTGACGGGAACCGTTGTTGGTTACGACCACAAAAATGCATAAGTACTGAGTATACAGTGCTAACACACATCGGTGTATGGGTAAAAACCAAAAATTAATATTGCCATTAGTTGATCACTGGCCACTGACCCAAACAATTAATGGTTACGACAGAAAAACACACTCTAGTATCAAAAACACACTCCAGTATTCTTACCCTTCAAGAGGATCTAAGTAAACACCAAGCAGAATCTGGAACAGTCTTCTCCTGTAAGCTCTATCCCTCCCTCTAGAGTTTATACAGCAGTAGCGTTCGGCCGCCCCGTAGTCTTGTAACTTGTGGACTAAGATCCGTAGGGCTTTGTCGTGCTCCTCTAACTGCAGACACAAAATGGGAATAGAATTCATTTAAAATGGGCGCCCAACAATCCTGTCGTGGCCAAGCAGTTTAGGGCATCAAATTTAAGTTTTGGTCATCGGGGTGTTGGTTCGAATCCCATCTTGACACTTATGTCCCTGAGCAAGATGCCTTACTAATGTAAATGCTCCTCTTTACCATGGAGTATAAATGGGTACATGCGAGGGTAGAGGTTGATAATGTTTATAAAAAATTAAAAGGCCCTTTGAGTGCCGACAGCAAACTGACTAAAACTTGCAAAGAACAATTAACCTCAGTTGTCAGAAAATATATTTGATTTGATTTCAAGAAACTTTAAAATACTGTTTTTTGTACTTATTCAGCATGTTGGAGGGACTGTTTTGTGTGGTACATCCTTTTAAATATTATGCAGTGACAAGTTAAACAGAGGGCACTATGTCTCTTACCATACTTTGAAGCCTAAAACCATTGATGCTGTGCACAATATGCTCGATTTGATTTAAAGAGGCCGAGGGTCTTTTAAATACAGTTGGCTTACTTTGAACATTTAGCATGCTTTAGGGACCTAAATTAGTGTAGAACTTAGAAGCTGCCTATTTGGTTACAAACACACATTCTGCCGTTCATGCAACAGTCACAGTGCGATTCATTCATGCAACAGTCGTAGGTAGCGCATGGTAATTGCCACTGACTCACACACATACTGGGATCGAGGATGCGTGCACTGTCCCCGTAGCTACATTGCGCTTAAAGGGTCTAAATGTATGTAACTTTTGTAGGACAAAAAACACAATGTCCACAGATTTACACTACACTAAACTTACACAGTTTGAAGATAATGATAGTAGAAAGCTTCCCTGGAAATGTAACGTGCTGAGGTGCTGTAGTTTTTGGGAAATGACTAAAACAATGTCACAAAAATTGTTTTCGTCTCATGAGACGAAAATTATTTTAATCATTTACAAACGTATTTTCATGACATTGTTTTACTCATTTCTCAAAAACTACAGCACCTCAGTAAGTAATATTTGAAGGGAAGCTTTCCACTATCATTATCTTCAAACCTTGTAAGTTTAATGTAAATCTATGGACATTTTGAAAAGGTACCCAAATCCTTTAACAATTACCGACTTGATTTCAAGACTAAACTTAGTGTGGTACTTCAGGCCTTGAATTTTGTTCATGAAGGGGCACATTCCTCTGGTAAGGGGAACTTCTATGAGGAAAATTTGTATTGGAACTTTGCAAAGAGTACCACAGCAAAAGCACAGGGCACCTGCTGTGGGTGCCTAGGGATTTTTCATGGCCTGGTGTAGACTGGGCCCCTTTATTTATCCACAAGGATAAAGACAGGTCCCAGCTTCTCAGATCCAGTGAATCCATTGAATACAATGAAATTGGATAAAAGTGCACAGTGACATGAGCTTTCCATAGATGCCCAAACAGTTTGTTCATGTCACGTGCGCAATAGAATTTGACTGCTTATCTCTATCCGAAATGTATGGGGTCCAAGGTCAAAACACACGCCGGTTTTGTTGCTGGTCTCTGGCGTTATTCACAAGCCTTGAATTGTGACGCCAGAGGTTCAGGCAAGGCCTGATGCATCCCTATAAATATATGCCGTCACTAACTCAACAGAGGGCGCTATTTCTCTTACCATACTCTGAAGCTTAAAATCAATGCCGTGCACAAATGTACCTAATCAGGAAAGCCTTGAAATACCTCTGCATAGCTTTGTGCGACCCAGCATGACGCAAATAACTTATTATTGCCTACAATTAAATTTCATTGGACATTTATACGAGTGTAGTTCCCATCATTGCGACAAAAAGGTCTCTCTTTTTTTAAACACCTACCTGAGCGGAATGTTTTCAACAGAAATGGTATTTTTACTTGTTTATAATGCACTTGTCCACCATTTTAATGTAATTTTGATATGTGTACACTTATGAACTTTTCGTAATTATCGATTAAATGATCAGGCCCCTACCTAAAGGTTTTTTGAAAAACTAAAAACACTTCTGCCATTGAGAGCGGGCGTCAAAGGACAATGCCGCTGACGTCATTTGTGGGAGTTTGCTTTGTTATACATCCACGCTGCAACAAGGGCTAGCCTTGCTCAAGGCAGTCGCATTATTCGCTCCGAAAAGACGCAGCTGTAAACCCACCCGCCGTATACTCTGTGCATGGTGTGTGCGATCACACCGAATGACCCACCCGTATACACACTGTCACATCGCACGAATACTGTTCACACAAGTCATCGCATTCGTACACCACTAACCGCATGCGGAGGCCGTCAGGCCGACAGCCTTGTCGGATCTGTATCTTCCCGTTTTAATGTGTTGTATTGAAACAATTCCAATAGTGGACGAAATTGGGGGGGCTCGAGGATATGCTAGTATGCAGCTCATGAATATGTATATCGTTCGTCAGACCTATCAGACAACACAGGATGTGAGGCAAATGAATTATTCATTTTGACGTCCAATCACGCACTTCCCTTATCACGACCTTTGGACCCTATCATGCGTCCGTGGTGGTGGTGTGTGAGGTAAACATGTCTCGTCTTTCGCGGGCATTATGGTAATGAGCTGACCGTGGGAACTCTTCGCTTATTATAGTAATGAGGTCAGTGGCTTCAACACAGATCCTACAAGGCTGTCGGCCTGATGGCCTCCGCATGCGGATAGTGTACGGGTGCATCGTGTCGTGCGATGTTACGCACAGTGAATACGGCTGGGTTTTACGCACAGTGGATACGGCTGGGTTTTTATACAGCGGCGGTCTTTTTTCGGAGTGAATAATTCGACTGCCTTGAGCAAGGCTAGACAAGGGCATACAAAATGATTGTTTTTTTACACAATTGAAACCTATTTATAATCATATGACTCGATTTCCTTATTCATCGAAAACATTTTAAGTGGAATTCAGCAAAGTTCACGACTTGACATTTTCGTTCAAGCTGGTCTTTAAAGATTGTAAATTTGGGTTTGGGGTGGTGTTTAATTCAGGTCACTGTAATATTTGTGCTTTTGAAAAAAACATAAGGTAATAAATCGCAAGGGAAACTGACCGAGTAAATTTGAAATAATTTTGGGTTGAACAAAGAAAAATTCAGTAGAGCTGGACATGAACTAACCATGGAGCAAGGACATCTATGATCCAACGACCTCCGGATTAACGTGCCAGTAGACCAACTGAGCTATCAAGCCCGAAGTTGGCGGTTTCCTTATTTTGTCGATATCTTTGTCTAGTAACTAAATCACAAATTCTTGATTTGTGCAATTTATAATCGTAGCCGCTAAATCAGTGTTTGTTTCGAGAGAGATTGGCTGCTGTCAGCTTGGTGTTTATATCACCTTGTGGGAGTTTGTCGAGTTCCCTTCATGGGAAGATCATCTTAACAAACAAACAAGGAACTATGGGTGCGTTCGATTAGCTTCCCTGGGTCGACCTCGGTATGCCCCCGGTACGTTCGAATAGCTTTGACGTCATTTCAGGGGCTCAACCGGGTCAGCCCCAAGTGCCCTGCTTGTGGAGTGGGTCACTTGGGGGCTGGCCCCAGGTTCATGACGTCACCACGAGAGGATTAGTGATCTTTAGATTAGCTCTTGTCAGGGGCTCACCCGAGTGAGCACCGCGGGGTCGACTCGGGGGGGGAAGGTAATTGAACACACCCTGTGTTTCTTACCTTTCCATACAAGATGGCCGTCTCGGCAAACATGTCAGTCTCTCGGACTTTACCCAGGATGAGTTGGACCCTGTAGAGAGAGGATTCCTGGAGCATGTGACGCAGCTTGGAGCGAGAAAGATCAAGCTCTGGCTTTGATGTCTCAGGATTCTTCTTCAAGACGTCGTCTAGGTATAAGACAGCAAGATGGGTGTGGTATTTCTCTTTCTGTTGACACAAAAAAGAAGAAGTTATAAACCACAAAGGAAACTGACTGAGTAATTTTTTAAGACGTCGTCTAGGTATAAGACAGCGAGATGGGTGTGGTATTTCTCATCTGTTGATAAAAGAAGAAAAAATTACAAAGGAAACTGACTGAGTAATTTTTTAAGTCATCATCGAGGTATAAGACAGCGAGATGGGTGTGGTATTTCTTATTCTGTTGACAAATGAAGAAGAAGTTATAAACCACACAGGGAACTGACTACATTGTCTAGGTACATGTATAAGACAGCGAGACGGGTGTGGTATTTCTCTTTCTGTAGACAACAACAAGAACAACATAGAATTAGCTGTTGGAAACTGCTTATCAACCAAAAGTTCCTACAGTATAAATGTTGTAAAAAATAGTTTATGGCCTGGCGTTTCAACCCTAGTATAGACTCTGCTATTAAAACTATTTTTTGCAACAAAAGAAGAAGTTATAAGCAACAAGGGAAACTAACCAGGTGAAAGTTGAAATAAATGGAGTTGGACAAAAATCAGTTGACAAGAACAGCTCTCTAACAACTGAGTTTTCTAGTCCTAAGTTGGTGGTTTCCCTATTTTATCATCTGGTTTAGGGGTGCCAGTCAAAAATGTTGAATCTCAGTGCATATTTGTTTTGATGAAAGTTTTCCTATTTTGTGTATTGAACTCAATTGAACACAGGAACACACCCCCAAGTAAAAAACATGGCCGCAGTAAAATTCCTTGTGTACTTCTCAAAGTCAAAATTAGCTTCCGTCGTAAATCAAAGAACAACTTTATCCAGAAAAAACCCCCACTCACAATAGGTAAACTTCCGAGGGAGTGAAGACCGCCGGTGACCACAAAAATTAATGGATAAATACTGGAGGCGGCAGCATCAATGCATGACAGGAATTTGTTGAAAGGAATTTGAAATTATCAAGGGCGAAATACCCACAAAATGCAGAAAACTAGTATGAAATTTACTCGCATTTTTTTTAAATATTTTCTTCACACTTTCCACATATTAACCACCAAATGAAGAGAAAAATTACTTCTACTGTTCTTGCAAAACTTGTCAACTCTTTTTCAAATATTTAACCCCTTTCCACATACCAATATAAAAAGTGACTGCTACTTCTCTTTTCGAAAAGTGCACTGGGTTCTTTTACATGCGTTACACAACACATGGGACTAACGGCTTTACATCCCATCCGAAAGAACGAAGCAATGGTAAAGTGTCTTGCTTAAGGACACAAGTGTCCGGCTGGGGATTCAAACCCACACTCTGCTGATCAGAAACACCAGAGTTTGAAGTCGGTGCTCTTAACCGCTCGGCCACGACACTTCCGTGTTGACTCACAGCTACTATTATGGTTTTGGATTTTGTTTGAGTAAGGATCCTAGTAAAACTCCTGGGAGTTAGAGTTAAATGAATCAGAAAATGAGAAAGAGGCTTCACTTTGAGTAAAACTGTCGAGCCATTAAAGGCAGTGGACACTATTGGTAATTGTCAAAGACTAGCCTTCACAGTTGGTGGGTCTCAACATACGCATAAAATAACTAACATGTGAAAATTTGAGCTCAATCGGTCATAGAACTTGCGAGATATGAATGAAAGAAAAAAACATTATTGTCACATGAAGTTGTGTCCGTTTAGATGGTTGATTTCGAGACCTCAAGTTCTAAATCTGAGGTCTCGAAATCAAATTCGTGGAAAATTACTTCTTTCTCGAAACTATGGCACTTCAGAGGGTGCTGTTTCTCCGATGTTTTATACCATCAACCTCTCCCCATTACTCGTCACCAAGTGAGGTTTTATGCTAATAATTATTTTGAGTAATAACCAATAGTGTCCACTGCCTTTAACTAATATCATTTTGCCAAAACAAGTATCTGTATTAATAGCATGCTCAAAGTAAGAAAAGAATGACTCTTCATATTATTATTAAAACAAATAATAATTTCAGTTAAAATTTGGCATATTCAAGCTTTCTAAAACTATATTTTTAGTTTTCATTATAACTTCTGTTTATTTGTAATCTTGTAATCAAAACAACTTTTACAATCTCCAAAACAAATTTGTATAAACTCCATATGCAGTCAAAGACTTAAAAAGTCTTTGACTGCGGTAATGAAAATATATAAATAAAACTAAAATATCATGACAAGTGATTGCTAATTGTGCAGGAGATTGTTGACTTCTATTTGGGGCTAAAAACGTGAGCCAATCGTCAAGGTCTACTGAGAGAAAAAGTGCAATGGTATTCGGCTCCGAATTGCGGACAATAAAACTAAGAGGGGTTGGTTTTGTCGAAGGATTTGGTTGCTGGGTTTGAATGGAATTGCAACTAGTGACATCCTTGGTGCAGCCATGCGTCCGATAGTTTGGTATTTATAGCAGGAAAAAGCCACAAAACTTCCTCTGAGATTTCAAGCGCAACATTGAACAACATATGACACATCATATTTGTGTTGATCTGTTTTATATTTTCATGCAGCTTTACCAAAAGGGTCTTTCTACTTTATAAGGGGGCATTTTGTTTTTGTTTTTAAGAAACGGACTCCGAAGACAAATACATACTCATTTTTTTTACATTTTTGTATGAGGAATATTTAGCTTATTCCTAGAACTCCATGATATTCAATCAAAACAGAGTTAAGAAATGACCTTTCCACAAATTCCTCGGCGAAAGTTACAAACCCATGTATTTTTTAGAGGGACTCTTAACACAAATACAGATCAAATATAAGTTAATTTTCCGACACATACAGTTCTTACAAAAGTGAGAACAATACTGCAAATCTCTCATCAACCTGTGTAAAATGTTAAATTTGACACCCTTCCAATGCGATGCCCAAAGATATTATATCTCAATGTTTGCAAGATTTGTAAGGAAAATATTACCTTTCAGCGCTAAGCTTTAAAAGAATTTCCTTTCAATTAATTTCATCTCATTTCATTTCTTAATTAATTCTGGCTGTGAAGCCAAGGACTCTCAGAAAAGCCAACTTAATCACTACACCAGCCAAGAACCCAATGGAGAGAAGACAAAGAAGGAAGTTCCGGTTTAAGATGTGGGAGGGAAACCCAAGAGAGTTATTTGTGGAAAACCAACACAGCCAGGTAGGGACTGAAAACACAATCCACATAGTGCCCCCGATGGGATTCGAACTAGGGTTCAAACTGCCTTTCTAGATTAAGCTTGGGTGATACCATGATATTATCGAATATCGTGATACTAATTTGGAAATGATTTCGATATCGAATTGATTTGGTTTTAATCGAAATATCGGTATATCGCGATATCGATCAAGTATCGTAATATTGCGATGTATTTCCTAGCTGAGACATCTTGCACCCCATAGGTTTGGAGTAAAACCAGAAGAATAGGTCATTAGAACACCTCTCTTATGCTATGACTGTCTCTTCTACAACTTTCACTGGGAGTTTGAAGACTGATGATGTAAAAAACAAAATAAATCATTATCGCCCAAGCTTAGTGGAAGGCGAGGACAGATACCACTATGCCAACCTGACTACCCTATTAACATGTTTTAAGCATGCAACTTGGTTAGAAGTCGCAAGGTTGTTATATTCACTCAGGCCATGAACTTCGCTCTTGAAGGGGCACAGCAATTTTCTTCTGGTAGGGGCACTTCTTTGAGGAAAATGTAAACTGTTATTGACACCTTCCAAAGGGGCACCACAACAAAACCAAAGGGCAATTGCTGTGGGTGATGTGGTTTAATTTGAGGCCTGTGCATTAACCAACAGCTTCACACTCAGGGTCAACTTCTTCTTTTCTACTTTTTTTTCTTGTAAAACTTTTACAAAAGTACAAAAATGAGTTGCCACATTTGAGGTTCCTTTTGTTGAAATAATTGGACATGTTTTATACATGGTTTAAAGTGGCAAAGTTACATGCATTACCAAAAGCTTACACTCAAGGTCAAATGCTTCTTTTTCTACTTTTTTTTGTGTGTCAAATTTTTACAAAAAGTAGTAAAATGAGTTGCCACTTTACAAGTTCCTTTCTTGAAATAATTGGAATCAATTTATACAAACTTTGGTCATACATGGTCTGTTTTTAATTGTACAGTGGATTTGTTTAAGAATGGGTACCGGTAAATGTGTTTGTATGGATTTTTGGAATTCGTGGGGGGGGGGGGGGGGGTTAGAAATGCATGGTTTCAAGTTCTTTTCCTTATTGTGTGTGGTTATTTTTACATTTGGTAAGGGGCTATACGGAAAAAAAATGTTAAAGATGAATAAACTTGTAGGCGTGCTGAAGGCCGGAATGGATATTCCTCTTTAATAAACATTCTAGATTGGAGCATAGAGTAAGGACATTGAAGACAACGTTGTCTCTGCGTTACCAAGTAACGTGACAGAACCACAACCTTCAGACATCGTTGCAAACAAGATTCACAAGACATTTTTAGCTGACAGTTAAAATATAATGTTATTAGGTAAAAATACCAAACTGCAACCTATTTACAACGTTGAAAATAAATTTGTTTTAGTTGGAAAATGGCGTAACCAAAATACAACTTAACCGTACCGTTATGATGCATAACGTGTTTGCTGGGTAGGTGGGGTAGGTTCAAGCATTATACAAAGCTTAACACTGCAAAACCTGTACAAAAACAATGCCTAAGGTGGGTTGACTGTAATTGACTGTAATTGACCGTGATTGACTGTGACTTAAAGGTACATTGCACCCAATGATAATTTATTCATTAATTATACATTAATGGGCGGGAAACATGCGTCACCTGGTACAACTTTTGTCGTTAACAAATTAACAACATACCAGAGCTGAATCTGTGACCTACGCATTCACAGACTGGCAACAACAACCCGACTTTTAACTGTGTCAAAGTCTGGCAAGTTCCAATTTGTTGAAATCGCGGAAGACAAACTTTTCATTCACATTATTGACATCCGTAGAAACATTAAATGAATGAGTGTTTTTATAGCAACAAATTACATCACAACAATCGCCTATTTTGATGTATGATAAAAAAAATTCAGATCTTCTCACCCTCTCCTGTTTCCAGGGAACCATCATCATCCCTTAATCGTAATGGACTAGTCATGGTCATTGCAGAGAATGTATGCCATTGGTCATGGTCCATTGATTGGAATATGGGGGAAATCTTTAAATGGGAATCGAGGTGTAACTATTGGTAAACAGATAAAAAAAAAACAGAGCTGTATTAATAGAGTCGACCCGGCCCCTCTGACTGTCAGTCTGGTCTAGGGTGCTTCGAGGCAACAGGTGTGCGTGACGAAATGAGCCGACAAGCCTGCGAGTTAACGGCAAAAGGTATGTATAACACAATACTCAGTTGATAAGTTGATGTTTGTATACAAAAATACGCAGTTGATATACTTTCTTAATCTGAATTATATAATAGGCCTGGTTGTCAAAGCATCCTAATGGAAATATCACACTCACAACCTTTTCAGTTTTTGTTTTCACAATTTTTTGCTACAGCAGTGAAAGTTCCGTCAGGGTTGAGTGAAGAACAAATTCCTCCTCTTGAAAAAAAAAACACAAAATGAAAGCCAGTTGACTGGCTTTTCATCGACCTGCTTTTTATTTTATTTTTTGACTGCAGTCCTGAGACAAACACAGGTACCTTCAATTTTCCCTGAGAAATGGAATTGTATAACGTCTAAATTTAAAAACCCAATTGGGTTTAAAGTGCAATAAGTGCAGTACAACTTCTTGGCTTTTCCCATACCTTTGGCCTGGGCTTAGACTTTTTGCACGCTGTTTTAATATCAGCAATTTTGTATAGCAACGACTTTAGACTGCACTTATTTTGTGCACACTAAATACCAATATTGAGTAGAATTTTTTTAATTTTTGAGTATTAATTGATACATTTTGTGTAGGCCTACCATTTTGCTCTACACAAACTTGCTGCTCTCCGATAAAAGAGAAATCTTTCACTGCTGCTTGCAATCTTCTCTGAAAAAAATCGTAAATTTTCAATATTTTTGGGGGTGAACAAAAAAAATGTTGTTGTGCTGCCATGGAACAGTAACTTTTACACTCATCCACTGAATTCAAATCTCATAAAAGATAAGGTAGTTATTTATGGAATTCAAAGTACTTTTTTGGCAATAACTCTCTCTCTTTTTATGAGTGTTTTATTTTTCTGGGCAGATATTAAAGGGGTACAATTTGAGTAGTAGTGTACTTTATGAGCTTCTGAAAAAAATTTGTTTGTTCATTAATTTAATATTCCAGTGCAGGGTGGCAGGTCGTAGTGGCAAGGGCCATGTTTTTCCTTTTTTTAAAGGCACTTCTCTCTCTTGATGGGAACCCGGGGGAAGAGGCACTGGATGGGCTCGTGCCACACCCCTTTGCCTAGCTATTGGTTGACTTTAAATAGATCTGACAAATATCTTTCAATTTTGTTTGAAGTATATTTAATACCCACAGAGACAAATGACATAAATCTTCTTAAAGACACTGGACGCTATTGGTAGTTGTCAAAGATCAGTCTTCTCACTTGGTGTATCTCAACATATGCACAAACTAATAAACCTGTGAAAATTTGACCAAAATTGGTTGTGAAAGTTGCAAGATAATAATGTAAGAAGAAAAAAACCTTGTCACACGAAGTTGTGTGCTTATTCAGGTGCTTGATTTCGAGACCTCAAATTCTAAATCTGAGGTCTCGAAATCAAATTCGTGGAAAATTACTTCTTTCTCTAAAGCTACGTCACTTCAGAGGGAGCTGTTTCTCACAATGTTTTATACTATCAACCTCTCCCCATCCAAGAAAGGTTTTATGCTAGTAATTATTTTGAGTAATTACCAATAGTGTCCACTGCCTTTAAACAAGTCTTAGTGGTAGTTCAAATAAAAATGCTAATGCGTGTTAAACTGTGTCAGGAAGATATGATTTGAGGTATCAACATATATTTGGTTTGCAGTAACACCACGTGTAATATCTACTTGCAAGGTAGAGTTTGTTCTTTAGAGAACTGTTTTGCTATATATTCTACTACCGCATAGTATCTTTTTTCAGATTTTTTGGGAGACTTCTCCGTTCTGAAAAGAACTGTCCTGCTTTTTAACTACTACCCGGGCAGAAAGTATAGAACATCGGCTGGGGCTACTACTTTAGCTTATACATGTTATAGGATCGTTTTTAACTGCAAGACCATGGAGTGAGTTCTTAATTGGTCAAGAAGTTGTTCTCATTTGTTTAGCTACAGTACAAGACCTGCATTCTTGTCAACTTCCCCCGCAAATTCAAGCCCTATTATAAATCGTTCAGACTAATATCAATTAAAGCCATTGGACACTTTCTGAACAGAACACTTAGAGGGTTTACAGAAGGTAATGGTGAAAGACTTCCCTTGAAATAGTATTACATGAAATGCTTTACTTTTTGAGAAATCATTCAAAACCAATTATCAATTCTTGATATCTAGAATAACGGATTTATTTTAAACATGTCATGACACGGCGAAACATGCAGAAACAAGGGTGGGGTTTCCGGTTATTTTTCTTCCGACTTCGATGACCGAATGAGCCTAAATTTTCACAGGTTTGTTATTTTATGTTTAAGTTGTGATACACGAAGTGTGGGCCTTTGGGCAATACTGTTTACCGATGTTGTGCAATTGCTTTAACTTCAGGTTTTACAGCCAAAAGTTGTACCACTGCCTGTAAATGGGGTCAAAAATATCTTGCCTCCCCCCCAAAAAATCCCTTTTTTTTTGTACAACCAAGGGAATTTTGGTCAACAATGAGGTGTTTTTGTCGGAGTAATTACCAGTAGTTTACACCCCATAGTGGGAGGCCTGTGGGGGAAGGAGTAAACGACCTTTCTTTATTCATGCGTGAACTGTAGTTCCTGCTTGCACAATTTACAGAGTTCTGGATGAACGGGTTTAGCCTTGACTGGGTGCGTTCAGACACGGTACTAAAGTTGGTTTAACTCATGGTTCAACTCGATCGAGTTCAACTCGGTGTGTCTGAACGGATCTAAAGTTAGTCCGAATTGAGTTCAACCCACAGAAGATAAACATAAAACCGTCCAGGGAGGGGGTTTATCTTTAGACCGCTTCGGGTTTATCTTTTAACACAGTGTGTCGTGTGTGTGGACAGAATAGAAAAGACCACATCTGGTTTAACTCACAACAGGCGACCCATTGACCGCCGTAATCATTACGTAAACATACGGTGACCAATGAACAGGACAATAAACAGGATGTTAGAGTAACGGGGTCGCGTTTTCTTTGACCTCTTAAAACCAAAGATAAACCGGAGCGGGTTTAACTAAGTGCTGTCTGAACGCAAAGGGGTTTTACTTTTACGATCACTGCCTGCTGCTCGTAAAAGAGAAAACCAAGCAAGAAAAAAAGAGAAAAAGAATACTTTTGAACACAGAAAGTGAAAAAAGGAAGAGGATTTCATTAACCCATGAATAAAAGCCAAAAAGAAGAAATCCGCTGAAAAGAGGAAGTCTCACATGCCCAATTTCTTTTTTTATTCAATGGCAAAGAGATCCCTCAGGTTGTTACAACTTATGAGATAATATGGGTTGTAGGTTTTGAAAACATCCAAGTTGGCTTCAAGTTTAATTTTGGTGTGAGTCAAGCTTTCGGTGCTTAAGTTCAAAAAAGAAAAAAGAAAACCTTTTGAATGGTCACAATTATTTTTTGTCATTACTGGTCGCTCTTTTATATATTTTCATTAATGGTTTCAAAAGATACCAAACAATAAATTAGTTTTAAAGGCAGTGGACACTATTGGTAATTACTCAAAATAATTTTTAGCATAAAACCTTTCTTGGTGACGAGTAATGGGGAGAGGTTGATGGTATAAAACATTGTGAGAAACGGCTCCCTCTGAAGTGCCATAGTTTTCGAGAAAGAAATAATTTTCCACGAATTTGATTTCGAGACCTCAGATTTAGAACTTGAGGTCTCGAAATCAACCATCTAAACGCACACAACTTTGTGTGACAAGGGTGTTTTTTTCTTTCATTATTATCTCGCAAGTTCGATGACTGATTGAGCTAAAATTTTCACAGGTTTGTTATTTTATGCATATGTTGAGATACACCAACTGTGAAGGCTAGTCTTTGACAATTACCAATAGTGTCCACTGCCTTTAAGGGCACCATAACTCAGCTTTTATTCCTAATAACAGCCATGATGTATGACCTTTGAACAAAAGGAGGAAAATCTTGAGTGAAAGGCACACCCACGTAGTATATTTAATGAAGTTTTTAAAGCCAGTGGACACTATTGGTAAATGTCAAAGACCAGTCTTCTCACTTGGTGTACCTCAACATGTGCATAAAATAACAAACCTGTGAAGTTGCGAGATAACTATGAAAGAAAAAAACACTCTTGTCACACGAAGTTGTGTGCTTTCAGATGCTTGATTTCGAGACCTCAAAATCTAAACTTGAGGTCTCGAAATCAAATTCGTGGAAAATTACTGCTTCCTCAAAAACTACTCCACTTCAGAGGGAGCCGTTTCTCACAATGTTTTATACTATCAACCTCTCCCCATTACTCGCTACCAAGTAAGGTTTTATGCTAATAATTATTTAGAGTAATTACCAATAGTGTCCACTGCCTTTAAAAATAATTTATTGTTTGGTATATTTCGAAACCATAATGAAAAAATAAAAAAGAGCGAAAGTAAAAACAATATTCTGCTGGCCAAAAAAATCAAGAAAAACAAAATCGGAAATCAGACTAAAATTATAAGAATATCATGCCTGCATTATGTCTCCAAACACTCCACATTTCAAGGATTTAAACTTTCAATTCTAAAAATCTATAATAAAAAAAACAAGACAAATTAGCCAGACCGAAATGTCACGCCACCTTTTTAAAACACATGTCTGAGAATATATGAGAGTGAATAAATATGATCACGTTTTTCATATCTCTGGTGGCATATTTAGCAATGTGACCTTGTACTGAAAGCATTATCATCATGGAGATAAATTGAACCAAATTCACTAGGCTGCAACAACAAAATGCTTTGTTACTCTTGGCGGCTCATTTGCCACGACAGATACATATTTCTTGCAGCTTATGGAAAATGAAACCATCTTTCCTAAGGAGTATTCTCAGGCCTGTATTCTTCGTTATTGAAAGGGAAAGGGCAGTGTTTAGTGTTCATGTTTCGTGTGAATTTTTGAATGCTTTTTTGACGCTATTGTGACAGCTAGGCGGTAATCTAAGCTGTGCGTCGAGAAAATGTTTAGGATAAAAAATTAAATAACAGAAAAACACACCAGAAGTTCTTCTTGCAAATTGAAAAACAAAGAAAAAACATTAATTATTATTATTTTTTCTAGCGTATCGATAACGTATCGGCTGATCAAAAGAGTGTCGGAACTTTTCGATAGTGTTGCGGCCCGGCACGCTATTTAATGCCTGGCTTGAACGCTGGTAAGGGCACCAAGAAACCTAAATCATGAAAACGATTTTCTTAACAAATAATAAATAAATAAATTGGCACAAAATTCCCACATTAAAACAAAACCCATAAAAAATCCATTATTCCATGGGTGACAAACAAGATTTTATATTCTCATGGTTGATTGCAAAACACTGCCATAAAATTTTCAAAATAAACGCTACACGATGACGTCGTTGTTGGTTAATGCTGTTGAAGGCTATAGGGTCGGGTGTACTTTACACAATAGCTAAGGCAATCATACATCATGTTGATGACTTTAAAGGGGATGTAGACCTTTAGGTAATCACTCTTAAAATTAATGGCAGTAAAACTTGGGTAGAAGTACAGCAGCTTTCGATAGTACAGTGCATTTTGCGAATCATTCCACTTTGAAGTTAATAATAATAATAATAAATAATAATATTGAAGTGTTATATAGCGCACGTATCTACCAAACAAGGTACTCAAGGCGCTGAGTATATACAAACTTTCAGAAAGATATATGGTATTGCAGTGATGAATTCTGAGACCCAAATATTTAGCACCCTATAAGGGTTTACAAGTAATGTGGTTATGAAAACAAAATACTGTATAATAAAAGTTTTATCCCCAAAATTTGAGTCCAGGAAGCATTACTGACAGTAACATCTCTCAGATTGTGTATTTCAATTTCAGATTATTCTTCCTTCGAAGACATAATTACTCCGGATTTTCAGCAGTATCTTAGACACACGACCACCTTTTGAAATGAAACTTTCACATCGTATTGGTTCATAGCCACCAATGGTTTCTGAAATAGAAACTTTGATTGGCTGGTATTTTCCCGCTTCTTTCTGGATCCTTCCCTTAATCCCTTTCCCCTCTCTTGTTCTATAAACGGATGTATTTGTTTGTGCTTGTTTTATGCCTCTGAAGAAGGTCCGGATTGGATCGAAAGCTAAGGCCATCTACCCTACTCATTATAGAGGTATCGACATGTATATTCAATGAAATCAATCAAACATTTCGGCCGTCATGTTTTGCCTTTAATAACAAACGAAAATAGTTAATATCATTAGACACAGATGGTCATCATCCATTACAGACATAATTTTCTATAAATATTTCTGAAAATTTGAATGGACGACACTTAAACTGCATATATTTTCCCTTTTTTTCCAGGAAATAACATCCACTATCGTGTACTTTGATTAATTTACATGTAAAGGACTAATAAAAGCATGTGACCAGACTCTGCACTTTGCGCGACTAGGGTTATGCTTTTTTGATTATTTTTCTAAATGCTTAAAGGAACATTACATAATTGGTCAGAAAAAACTAAGATCACAGATTTATATAAACGTGTAATTTTTATATAAATCTGTGATCTTAGTTTAAGTTTAGTTTAATCAAAAAAGCATAACCCTAGTCACACAAAGTGCAGAGTCTGGTCACATGCTTTTATTAGTCCTTTACGTGTAAATTAATCTAAAGTACATGATAGTGGATGTTATTTCCTGGAAAAAAAGGGAAAATATATGCAGTTTAAGTGTCGTCCATTCAAATTTTCAGAAACATTTCGGTATAATGAAGATGAAAGTAGAAAACATCCCTTGAAATATTTCTGTCTGAAATGTCATATTTGATGAGAGAAAAAATAAAAATAATTTAGAGTTTACCCCTAAGTGAGCGTTTTGTATTGTATTGTATTGTATTTATTCATTTGATTTTTAAAGCCATTGGACCCTTTCGGTACAGAAAACAAAATAAAAGTTCACAGATTTACAAATAACTTACAGGGTTTATAGGAGGTAGTGGTGAAAGACTTCTCTTGAAATATTATCCCATGAAATGCTTTACTTTTTGAGAAAACAGTAACACAATATAAATTCTTGATAGCGAGAATTGCGGATTTATTTTAAACACATGTCATGACACGGCGAAACGCACGGATGCAAGGGTGGGTTTTCCCGTTATTTTCTCCCGACTCCGATGACCGATTGAGCCTAAATTTGCACAGGTTTGTTATTTGATACAGAAGTTGTGACACACGAAGTGTGGGCCTTGGACAATACTGTTTACCGAAAGGGTCCAATGCCTTTAATCGATGTCATACAAAATGTGTTAATGGTTTTTTTTACTATTTACTTATGACTCAAATGGCCAGGTTTGTCAGTTTAAATATTTGGTGGATTACATAATAATGAACTTGAGTGCAATCAGCAAGTGTTACACAAGAGGTTCGATGGACATCTCGACGAGAGACAAAGACTATTTTGAAATTCAGGTACAGTCCAATAGGGAGGGCATCGCAGGTGATTAATAGCACTGCGGTCCGACCTATTGGTCAATACCTGATGACATCATACATCAGAGGCGGGGCTTACCTAATAAGGTCATGATTGACAGCACTGCAATCCAACCTATTGGTCAATAGCTGATGACAACATACACCAGAGCAGCAGGGCTTACCTAATACGGTCATGATTGATAGCAATGCGGTACAACCTATTGGTCAATACCTCAGAGGCAGGGCTTACCTAATAAGGTCATGATTGACAGCACTCTGGTCTGACCTATTGGTCAATACCTGATGACATCATACATCAGAGGCGGGGCTTACCTAATAAGGTCATGATTAACAGCACTGCAATCCAACCTATTGGTCAATTGCTGATGACATCATACACCAGAGCAGCAGGGCTTACCTAATACGGTCATGATTGATAGCAATGCGGTACAACCTATTGGTCAATACCTCAGAGACGGGGCTTACCTAATAAGGTCATGATTGACAGCACTACGGTCTGACCTATTGGTCAATACCTGATGAAATCATACATCAGAGGCAGGGCTTACCTAATAAGGTCATGATTGACAGCACTGCGGTCCGACCGATTGGTCAATACCTGATGAAATCATACATCAGAGGCAGGGCTTACCTAATAAGGTCATGATCAACAGCACTGGGGTACAGCCTACTGGTAAATAAGTACCTTGTTAATTCATGTCACAACTATTGGTCAATACCTAACGGCATCATATATCAAACGCAGGACCTACTTAGTTAACAACTTTTAACTAACATGTTGAGAAAGAAGAGGCAAGTAGTTTATCACACTTCCCCTCTGGACTTGTCTCTAACCCTCTCCAAACCTCGACTCTAATTGCTTTCAACTTCTTCACAAACTCTACAGACTCTGGACTCCAGATTTACCAGTGGTCTCATGGCTTCTCCTAACCTCTACACCCTCCACAAACTCGGCTTCTAGACTTACCTCTAGTTTCTTGGTGAAGACAAGATGCTCTAGATATCTCATGACAGCCTTAGGGAAAGCATGGAGGTAGTCGATCACCGTATCAGGTCTCATTCTCTCAGTCAATGGCTCAGACTCTGCTCTGTCTGTAAAAATCTAAGTGAATAAAAACACATGTTCTTTAGTCAGCCTTCTGATCCAACTGCTGCCACCAAATATTGGGTTCCTACTAGATTAGATATCTAGATTTGTAGTGAAAGCATGGAGGCAGTCAATCACTGTATCAGGTCTCGGTAATCCATCTGTGAAAATCTAAGTGAATAAAAAGAAAATCTTTAGTCAGCTTTCTGATCCCACTACTGCAACCAAATATCAGGTTCCTACTTGGTACATGCACGTACATTTCTATATGTCAAAAAGGGAATGAGGTAGCTATCTCAAATGGTGTTGAGCCCAGCATTTTTTAAGTTTTCAAACAGCATGTTACCATGCAAGAACAATTCGGCTCTATTTATTTAATGTCCAAAACATTACTTCTTAAAATCCAATTACTTTCTTCACTTGATTTGTTAGTATTTACCTTAACTCCAAGTTCAGGATTTTTCTGCAGTGCCCAATCGACGTATCGCCAGACAAGCTCATGATCACTCAACCTGCAGACAAAGATAATAAAGAAAAATTGACTAGAGTGTGACTCGTACCAACAACAACCTCAGGTTTAACGTGCCGGTGCTCTACCAACTGAGCCACCTAGCCAATTCAATTCAATTCAATTCAATTCAAGGTATTTTATTCAAATATTTGTAGCCAAAGGCTAAATTACAATTGAATTTACAAGGTAAAAACATCAAGATTACATACATTCAAGGGAAATATACAAAACATTAAACCAACATAAAATTTAAATAAGAATGAAGGAGATTGGCAATTGCAATAGTGGCATGGTATAAATAACGCCTATCAAAAAAACAAAATATGCGGAAAAGAAACACAAAGTTACAGACTTAATAAATTAGCTAAACTTATGGGATGAATTAACTATGGTGAAAATTTTCCATGGCACAAACTGGCAAGTCCATCTAAAGAATCTGCACAACATCAGATTCAAAAATATGGAACAAAGCCCTTGTGGATTATAATATTTGACAAAGATAAATGAGGATAATTAACTTTGACCAATACCAAAAATTTACCAAAAAGAGTTCTTAAAACTAATTTGTAGCAAAACTTATTCTTACCTTGACAAAAATTCCACAACAAAGTCAAGTCCAGGAAACGTGTCGTCCTTTAATTCTCCATCGCATATTCTATTGATTCAAAACAGAAGAGAAAAAACACCCTTCTTTAGGATACAACTCGGGAAGCGGCAGCCAGAGGATCACCTTAAGGGGATGCAACGTTTTATTTCAGAACTGAAATAATAAACCACTAGGGGAAACTGACTGGGTAAATTTGATTTGAATGGTGTTAAGGAACTGTGTTGGCAGCTCTGTCAAAGGTAGACTGGGCCCCTGTCTTACACCGCAAGGGTAAAGACAGGTCCCTGCCGCTTGGTAGAGTGTCATGGCCGAGTGGCTTAGAGCATCGAATTCAAGTTCTGGTGCTGATTCACCGGAGTGTGGGTTCGAATCCCGGTCGTGACACTTGTGTCCTTGAGCAAGATACTTTACTATAATTGCTTCTCTTCACCCAGGGGTATAAATGGGTACCTGCTAGGGTAGAGGTTGATATTGTGTATGAAAAGCCATAAGCGCCTTACAGGCAGCTCAGGGCTGTATACTCCCTAACTAGGGAGTTGAGAATCATTACAGATGTTATTGGCCCAATGACCAGGGCACTAATGTAAAGCGCAATGATATGGTTATTGTGAAATGCGCTATATAAGAATTTGTTATTATTGAATTTGTTATTAGATCCAGTGATTCCATTGGATACAATGATAAACGTGCAGTGACATGAGCTAGCTACCCAAACAGTCACTGTTGTCATGTCCGCAATAGAATTTGACTGCGTATCTCTATGTGAAATGACTGAGATCAAAGGTGAATCTACACGTCGGTTTTAGAGGCGTTATTCTCGGGCCTGGAAGTGTGACGTCAGATGTTCAGGCTATGCCAAAGGGGGAAATTTGAGATGCTTTGTTCTGGGTTATATTCGTATGATCAGAACTACTGTGGAAGTGTCGTGGCCGAGCGGTTAAGAGCACCGAATTCAAACTCTGGTGTTTCTGACCAGCAGAGTGTGGGTTCCAATCCCCAGCCGTGACACTTGTGTCCTTAAGCAAAACACTTAACCATTGCTTCGTCCTTCGGATGGGACGTAAAGCCGTTGGTCCCATGTGTTGTGTAACGCATGTAAAAGAACCCAGTGCACTTATCGAAAAGAGAAGGGGGTACGCCCCGGTGTTCCTGGCTGTGGCTGCTATATGCGCCGTAGCACCTTATAAACCCGTATAAGGTGCTAAATAATTGGGTCTCAGAATTCATCACTGTAATAACCTATCTTTCTGGAAGTTTGTATATACTCAGCGCCTTGAGTACCTTGTTTGGTAGATACGTGCGCTATATAAGACTTCGGTATTATTATTATTATTACTTAAATAACGGAAATTTACCTGGTAAGTATGCTACCACCTAGCACTCCAAACTCTCCCATTGAATAATTTTATCCTTACCTTGCCCACACAAGAAGAGCCTTTTCATTATCGATGTGATATCTATAGAGGAGACCTAAGGCGTGGTGTCTTCCATGCTTCTGTAAGATCTCTGCAGCATCGTGTAAGGAGCAAGTGTTTTCCGACGAGACGAGAGTCTTCAGAAACTCAGGGCTGCTCTCTGCGTACAGCTTCAATAAAGCTGTGTCTATTTCCTGTACAACAAATAATAATAACAATAATAATAATTACCCGTTTTGATATAGCGCTTTTCACACCCGGAGGGCGTCCCAAAGCGCTTCACATTATTACCCCTGGTCACTGGGCCTTAAATCACTCCTTAAACCATCTCAGCTCCCTGGTGGGGAGTATGCAGCCTGTGCAACATTAATATGCGCTACTCGGCTAAATCAATCACAAGAACCATCTCTGCCCTCACAGGTACCCATTTACCCCTGGGTGGAGAGAAGCAATTATAGTTAAGTGTCTTGCTCATGGACACAAGTGTCACGACCGGGATTCGAACCCACACTCTGTTGAACAGAAGCACCAGAGCTTAAATTCGGTGCTCTACTCCTTTCGGCCACGACACCCCATAAGTATTTTTTATATAGTGCATTTTACAATAACGTATCAATGCGCTTTACATTAGGCCAATAATATAGTCATCGGACCAATGACATCCCTTCAATGGTACCCATTTATAACCCTGGGTGAAGAGAAGCCAAGTGTCACGACTGGGATTTGAACCTACGCGGGTCGGTACTCACAGGTTTGAGAATGAGTAGATTTCAACAATATCTCGATCAAAAACTCATGAGTTGCAATATGGTTAAGGGTGTCACAGTAAGTGAAGTGAAGTATTGGGGAAAGGTGTTATCATGAAATGTTATCATGAAAGCAATTTTGGATTATAAAAATCTACCAAATGTATCGTGAGAAATCGAATAAGAAACAGTAAGACTTTCTCTCGGCTCTTTAGCATTTTGGTTATTTTTAGGTTTTGGGTTAGGATCCCTGGCCTTGGGGAAATGGGTTCCAGGGTGAATGTTTAAAAAACAATTACTTCACTGACAACAGCTGATAAGAGTTAAAGTGAAACTGGTAGGTAGAATTCAGAGATTTTTGTTAATGGTAAATTGTGACCTTTGACCTACCTCTCTGAAGCCAAGGCTGAGGTCACTTCCTCTGATGCTGTCCAGGTACGAAGAGAGGAACGTCTTGCATTCCTGGAGCTTCTCCTTGCTCCCTCGGACTATCGATGAGATATCGGCAAACTGATGAAGTAGGGGCACGGAACGATTGAAGTTGGACGTCGACGGGAGGAGGTTTGGAAAGAGGCTGATCAGCTGTCACAAAATGAGACACAAAATGTGAGGATGATTTGGGATTCTTAGACAAGTTTAAAATTTTATTAAAGAAATATTATTTCAACATTTCAAGGAAACAAAATTAAGCATTTTAAAAATCCTTTATGCAGGCCTGTGAGCGGGTCATAAAAAAAAAGCGGAAAATTGTTGTCCGAATTTTGGGCCAAAATTACGAACGTAATAAAAGGCTTTAATTAAAAACTGAAGCGTAGACAACACATTCACAGAAACAGTAGGCCACAATTCTTACATGTAACAATGTGTTGTGCATCCTCATTTCCAATATATTTTTGTAGCATTCCTTTAGAAATAAATCCACAAGCGCGATGAGTCCTCGTCGTCGACTGCCATATTATGCATTACTTGTCGCAAAAAAATACACACTGTACACACAACGTACGTAGGGACGTCGCATGGGGGAAAACCATGTGTGCCTAATCTTGTCTCAAGGTGTTGGCTTTTTAGTAAAGCACCCTCTGTTGGTGCAATTGAATAATGACATTGAAGTACATGTAAAATAGACATCGCGCTGAACGAAAAATTAACAACAACGGCTCCAATGAAAGACCAAGACGGAGTATTTTACTGGGTCTAGCCCCCGACTCATATGTCAAAATCAAATCAAATCGCAATTAAAGTGCTTCCCAATTCCAGGTACGTGCTGCTTGACGATCTATTTCGGATGTAAAAAAAGAAGATAAAAATGGAACGGGAAAAAGCGGAGCTCACAAGAAAAACAAGGAACGAAAAAAAAGCGGAAACCACGAAAAATGCGGACTGGGAAAAAATAAAAAGAGCGGAAATCCGCTTTAAAGCGGAGATTTCACAGGCCTGTTTATGGGCTCCGCAGGAATTCTCAACCAACATGAATGAAGAGAGAAGAAAGTACTGAAGTCAGCATACCTCTCTGACATCTAGTAGACCATCTTTAAATAACTGCCCAGCTTCCTCGAAGTGAAATTCGGAAAGCTCAATAAAACCTGACTGCTGCTGGATTCTCTGGTAAAGCTGGAGAGAGAAAATATTAAGAAAGTTTCAGGGCTGTATGCTTCGTTTTTGAAAGGGCAAGGGCACCAAGACGTTTTCTCTTTGGCAAAGGGCACCCTATGAGGAAATTGTAAATTTCTACTGGAGCATTTCAAGGGCACCAAGGCAATGATAAGGGGCAACGGAGGCAATCGTTGCCTCCGTGAAGTATCAATAATAATAAGTATAACAATTTGTTCTTTCACCCTTACACCAATGTGTATTAAGCACTATATACTCAGTACTTTCCTGAGCTCTGTGAAAAAAAAATCCACAGGCAAATAGCTTGACTGGGATTCAAACAGATTCAACAATTATCCAGAAGTCTAGTTTCTAAACAGTCATACCTTTTGGAATTTGTCCTTTGCCAATCCTAGTTTCTTGGCGTTCTTGGCCAACGTCAACGCCTCTTCAACACGCTTATCGCTCAATAATGCTTGGATCTTAAATGAAAAACAAAAACAACAAAAAATGAACTCAACTTTATAGAAGTTCACTTCAAGGCACTGGACACTATTGGTAATTTCTCAAAATAATTGTTGGCATAAAAAATATTACTTGGAAACGAGCAATGGAGAGCTGAAGATAGTATAAAACATTGTGAGCTCCCTCTGAAGTAAAGTAGTTTTTGAGAAAGAAGTAATTTCTCAGTAAAATATTTGAATTGAATTCGAGACCTCAATCGAATTCAAGTATCTGAAAGCACACAACTTGTGCAACAAGGGTGTTTTTTTCTTCATTTATTCTCTCGCAACTTCGACAACCAATTAAGTTCATATTTCACAGGTTTGTTATTTTATGCATATGTTGGGATACACCAAGTGAGGAGACTGGTCTTTGAAATTTACCAAAAGTGTCCAGTGTCTTTAAGAGTATTATTGTCCAGCAAAATATAATTAAGACAGAAATGAACAAAAAAGGACCTTACTTGTTTTTCAACTGGAAGTGGCACAAGAGCATACACCTCTTTGCTGGACGACACAAATATCCTCCCCTCAAAGTCACCCAGTATCCTCCCTCCTTGGAATGGAATAGTCTGCTTCTGCTGCTGGTCCAACACACTAGTGGCAAAAAAGGTTGAGTCGACTTTAAGAATAATAGGTGGGTAATGGGTTCAAATTTCAGACGGGCACACAACACAAAGATAAAAGATAGCACAAAGGCGCTGGCTTTGAGTTTGGCTTGGATAAATGTCATGACACTTTGTCATGTCCAGATTGCAATGCCGTCAACTTTTTTATCTTGCAATCAGAGAAATTGAAATTTGTTTAATTCCATTGATTCTGGTTGTGAAGATAAGGACTCTCAGAAAAGCAAATTTAATTGCTAAACTAGCCAAGAACCCAATGGAGAGAAGACAAAGAAGGAAGTTTCACTTTTAGATGCGGGAGGAAAACCCAAGACAAATATTCCAGGGAAAACCACGTAGTCAGGGAATGAAAGCCCAAAACACGCATAGGCTTAGTGCCTCCGGGGCAATTCAAACCAGGGCTATAGAGATGGAAGCGGGGAAAGATACAACTATGCCAACCTGATAGCTGTACTAACAATGTTTTGAACATGCAATGTGGTTTTAAGTCACAACATTGTTACATGCATTACCAACAGCTTACACTCGGGTCAAATGCTTCTTTTTCTAACAAATCACCCAGGGTTTCACCAATAGCAAACAATAATTTGTAAACATACCTGTGGACTGTCAGAAACTCGTCATCCATGGCAACCACATAAGGAAACAAATAACTGACGCCACGGATCGTCTCAGACCATTTCAGGGGAGGGCGTTGTGAAATCCCAGCAGAGGTGACAAACATCCCTAGAGCACTTGGACCAGCCAATAGAAACTCCTCCTAAGAAGCAAATATGAATATTCATTACTCTCTCTCTCTACCAATAAGATCTATCATTTTGAACAAAATATGAATATTATTTAGAAGGGTTTGGCTCTTTGAAATGAGATGCATTACTGGAATGAAACATGAATATTCATTATAGGAAGTAGTGTCTCTTTTAAAAAATCAAATCTACCACTTTAAACCAGATATGAATATTCATCAGAAGGGTTTGGATATCTTTACAATTAGATGTTTACTAAAAATGAAATATGAATATTCATTACAGGAAGCAGTGTCTTTATTAGCCAATCAGATCTACCACTTTCAACTACATATGAATATTTATCAGAAGGGTTTGGATATCTTTACATTGAGATGTTTTTTGATAATGAAATATGAATATTCATTATACAAAGCTACCTTTTCTACCAATCGAATCTACCACTTTAACAAAATATGAATATTTAAAGGAACACGTTGGCTTGGATCGGACCAGTTGGTCTATAAAAAGCGTTTGAAACCGTTTGTTATGGAATGCATATGGTTAGAAAGAGGTTTTAAAAGTAGAATATAATGAACCACACAAGTATCACTAAAAGTTGCACGGTTTTCGTTTTACGTGGCGAACTAACACGGTCGACCACCTCCCATAGATGGCCGACCGTGTTTGTCGACGAGGTAAAATGAAAACCACGCAATTTTGAGGCATATTTGTGTAGATCATTGTATTCTACTTTTACAACATCTTTCTAACCATAACGATTTTATAACGAACAGGTTACAGAACGCTTATCAGGTGTACATGTATATAATACTGATTCTTGGTTTAAAAAGTGCCTTATAAATCACAATTTTTATTTTTCATTTTTTTTCATACCAACCTTTCCAACTCTTTTGACAACTGGGGACGTCTGATCGGCGTCATAGGGAAATAAATCCGTTATCACTCCGGTATGGTAGTTAGCTAAGATGTACTCGTTAGACGTGGCTATACAGATGCAGAAAGCATCCATACTCTGTAAACAGGAAACATATGTAGGGTGAGCTACAGTGTTAAAACTGTCACAAAGTTGTGGGTTCGAATCCTACCAAGCTGTGGTTCAGTGGTTAGACTGCAGAACTCGCAACCTCAAGGTTGTGGGTTTGAATCCTACCAAGCTAGCTGTGCTAACCGTGGTCCAGTGGTTAGACTTCAGGACTTGCAATCACAAATTGTGAGTTCGAATCCTACCAAGCTAACTGTGGTCCAGTGGTTAGACTGCAGGACTTGCAACCTCAAGGTTGTGGGTTTGAATCCTAACAAGCTAACTGTGGTTCAGTGGTTAGACTGCAGGACTTGCAACCTCAAGGTTGTGGGTTTGAATCCTACCAAGCTAGCTGTGCTAACCGTGGTCCAGTGGTTAGACTTCAGGACTTGCAATCACAAATTGTGAGTTCGAATCCTACCAAGCTAACTGTGGTCCAGTGGTTAGACTTCAGGACTTGCAATCACAAGGTTGTGGGTTTGAATCCTAACAAGCTAACTGTGGTTCAGTGGTTAGACTGCAGGACTTGCAACCTCAAGGTTGTGGGTTTGAATCCTACCAAGCTAGCTGTGCTAACCGTGGTCCAGTGGTTAGACTTCAGGACTTGCAATCACAAATTGTGAGTTCGAATCCTACCAAGCTAACTGTGGTCCAGTGGTTAGACTGCAGGACTTGCAACCTCAAGGTTGTGGGTTTGAATCCTACCAAGCTAGCTGTGCTAACCGTGGTCCAGTGGTTAGACTGCAGAACTTGCAATCACAAAGTTGTGGGTTCGAATCCTACCAAGCGAATTGTGGTTCAGTGGTTAGACTGCAGGCCTCGCAACCTCAAGGTTGTGGGTTTGAATTCTACCAAGCTAACTGTGGTTCAGTGGTTAGACTGCAGGACTTGCAATCACAAGGTTGTGGGTTTGAATCCTACCAAGCTATTTGTGCTAACCGTGGTCCAGTGGTTAGACTGCAAGACTTGCAATCACAAAGTTGTGGGTTCGAATCCTACCAAGCGAATTGTGGTTCAGTGGTTAGACTGCAGGCCTCGCAACCTCAAGGTTGTGGGTTCGAATCCTACCAAGCTAACTGTGCTTCAGTGGTTAGACTGCAGGACTTGCAATCACAAGGTTGTGGGTTCGAATCCTACCAAGCTTACTGTGGTCCAGTGGTTAGACTGCAGGACTTGCAATCACAGGGTTGTGGGTTTGAATCCTACCAAGCTAACTGTGGTCCAGTGGTTAGATGCATGACTTGCAATCGCAAGGTTGTGGGTTTGAATCCTACCAAGCTAACCGTGGTTCAGTGGTTAGACTGCAGGACTTGCAATTACAAGGTTGTGGGTTTGAATCCTACCAAGCGAACTGTGGTTCAGTGGTTAGACTGCAGGACTTGCAAGTACAAGATTGTGGGTTCGAATCCCTTAGCTAACCGCAAAAAACCTAGAATATGTATTGTCTACGAGTTGCCAAATCACAATTTCTTGATTTGTGCAATTCATAATCATAGATGTCAAACCAATGTTTGTGTGAGAGAGATTTGCTGGTGCCAGCTTGGTGTTTATATCCCCTTATGGGAGTTTGCGGAGTTCCCTTAGCAGGAAGATCATTCAAACAAGCAAACAAACAAACAAACAAACAAACAAACAAACAAACAAACAAACAAACAAAGAGAGGCTCCGACAAGTAGGTCAAGTTAAGTTTTGTGTTGCACCTATTTTCCAATACATAATTTCTACTCAAGCAGCTCTATGAAATCTGATGGTTTAACTCTGAGGAAAGTTTCTTCAGTAAGCAAAAGAATTGGCAGACACTTGTCGCAACAATGTAACATTACAACAGTAGCCCATTTCTGCTTAGCAAGATTTCTATGTGCTTACCAGGTTAACGGGTATATCACTAATGGATATCTCTTTGATGAGGACACACTTATCCTCAGTGACTGTGTAGACTTGGACCTGCTTCCGTCTTGAAGTTACAGCAATCTAAGATGGTCCCATGAAGAAAAAAGTACACAAAATCTTAAAATTTAAAGGAATTACCTATCACTATATAAGTCTTTCTCCTGAAGACAAGCAGAGTATACTGTTCGAAATGTCGAGACCAAACCGGCTCTTTTCAGAGCCAACCAACACTCCCTCAAATAGTTGTACCCGCAAGTCTACTATTTATATTTATACTATAGCTCCTTTAATGTAAATATTCGCAGAGAAACCAGTGTGAAATCTCAATTAAGTGCAGGATTAAGCTGAAATACAAGGAGCTATTTCTCTTTCACCATGGTGTAAGGGAAATGTAATTCTCTTAAACCATCTTGAAAAACGGTCTCCAGAGGTTAGCGTGGCCTTCGTGAATTTATTCACGATTTTAATGTAAATATTCGCTGAGAAACCAGTGTGAAATCTCAATTAAGTGCAGGATTAAGCTGAAATACAAGGAGCTATTTCTCTTTCACCATGGTGTAAGGGAAATGTAATTCTCTTAAACCATCTTGAAAAACGGTCTCCAGAGGTTAGCGTGGCCTTCGTGAATTTATTCACGATTTTAGGGAACGCTCTCCATCTAAGCCCAGACATATTTTAGTGGAGAAAAGTGGATTTTCACTCCATTTTTTAGAAAAGAGATTTTCATAACAGTTTTGTAAAAAGCATTATATTTTATCTTTTATGTTTTATATACAAATCGCTCAAAATCACAAGGTCAGAGGGTCACTCCAGGTTGAGGGCTACAGTCAACAGAATCAACTGCCACCAGAGACATGTTGCCACCTAGTCCTTGGGCTGAAACAGGGTTACAACTTATAGTTATATTGATTATTTTGTTTATTACAATAATAGAATTTTGGTTATTGACAATTGATTATTGATTACCGCCTGACTGAATGGGTTGCTTGATCTTGGAGTGGACACAATTATATTGAATATTTGTTATTGAAAATTCTGTTACTTGACTTTGGGTTAGATACACACAATATATCAGTTATATTGACTATATTGCTTATAATTATTGATTATTGGTTATTGACAATTGATTACTGTTATTGACAAATTAATTATTGATTACCTCAAGACTGATATTGAATATTTGTTATTGAAAATTCTTTTACTAGATCTTGGGTTAGATACATACAATATATCATTTATATTGACTATATGGTTTATGATAATTGATTATTGGTTTTTGAGACAATTGATTACATTTGTTGACAATTGATTATTGATTACCTCCAGGCTGAATGGATTGCTTGATCTTGGATTGTTGTTGACACAGAAAGCTGTTACCTAAACAACATAAACAAATGGAAAAAATGTAATAGGCAACATTTAAGAAAATAACCTTCAAAGAAACCTAAATGTTAAACTTCCAAGGCTTGCAGTTGGTTACCTCAAAGTTGCCTGAAAAGTTTCCCTGAATTTCTTTAAGTTCTTTACACTCACCCCTTTGATCTTAGCTCCACTCAGTATGGGCTGAAAAATAGAAGAAATCAAATAAGGGATGTCAAACTGTAGTCAGTTAACCACATAAAAACATGATTCAATTGAAAGGTGTTGCAATGAAATACACGCAATCTTTACATGTTAAAGGCGGTGGACACTATTGGTAATTACTCAAAATAATTATCATCATAAAACCTTACTTGATTACGAGTAATGGGAAGAGGTTGATAGTATAAAACATTGTGAGAAATGGCTCCCTCTGAAGTGACGTAGTTTTCATGAAAAAGAAGTAAATTTCCACGAATTTGATTTCGAGACCTCAAGTTTAGAACTTGAGGTCTCGAAATCAACTATCTAAACGCACACAACTTCTTGTGACAAGGTTATTTTTTCTTTCATTATTATCTCGCAAGTTCGATGACCGATTGAGCTCAAATTTTCACAGGTTTGTTATTTTATGCATATGTTGAGATACACCAACTGTAAAGGCTAGTCTTTGACAATTACCAATAGTGTCCACTGCCTTTAAGCGCCTGACAAACAACCTTATGGGTAGATGTTGATATTGTGTATGAAAAAGCCTTCGGAGCGCCATGGCAGCTCGGGACTGTATACTCCCCAGGGAGCTGAGAAAGATTAGGGCTAAAAGGATGTTATTGACCCAATGACCAGGACACTAATGTAAAGCACATTGATACTGTGGTTGTTATAAAAATTATTGCAATTTGCATACGACCTTATAGTTTGCATACGACCTTACATTTAGCATACAAACTTAAAATTTGCATATGACCTTATAATTTGCATACTGACCTCCAGGTTAAACATATTCAAGAGGGTCAAGACATTGTCACAAAGCACTAAGATTCTTGTCAGTGCTGAAGCTGCCTTCAGCTGCTGGATTGGCTTTTTCTGAAAAGAAGAGGAGGTTTCAAGAAACCATTAAAATGCTAACTTAAAGGCACTGTACACGTTTTATTCAAAAATAATTATTAGCATCAAAACTTACTTGGTAAAGAGCAATGGAGAGTTATTGATAGTGTAAAACCTTGTGAGAAACGGCTCCCTCTGATGTAACGTAGTTTACAAGAAAGCGGTAATTCTCACTTAACTAATAAAAGACTTCAGGCATGAAGCCTTTTTAAGGCATCTGAAACCACACAAATTTGTGCAACACGGGTTTTTTTTCCTCAATTATTCTCTTGCAATTTAGATGACCAATTGAGTGAGATTCTGTAGTGAATGATACAGGTAGATCCTCACCCTCTAAAGTCACACTGTTGTTCTGATAAAAAAATCACCGTGCTCGTCTGTGTCAAACTAACTGAAGTACCTAACTGCTCGTCTACGCAACATGACCTACCACAACATACAACAATAATAGAAAACTGTGGCATTGGTTACTAAAAAGTAGTATGCATGTCTTGTTTTTTGAAGTACTTTGGAGAATCATGCACCTAAGGGAGTAGGGGGGGTGTTAAAGAGTGACTTTGTTTCTCACCACTGCTAGGTATTTGTGTGACTGCTTCTCACTGGTGTACGTAATCTTCCCATTTGGAAGCGTTTTCTCCTCCACTAAGAAATGGATTACAAAACTGAAACAAGAAAACAACAATGAAATTTAATTTGCTAATATTAATATTGGCTAGAATCAAAGACCCACATCCAAAGCTAGCTACTTTTGTGCTTGAAAGAAGATGCATGAAATTATCAACCATTTTCAAGGCGCACCAAGACGATGACTAGGAGCACGGAGGCAACCGTGGCAACTGCCTTCGTGGCATCAGCAAAGTACAAAGCCTGCTTTTTTTTTCCTTTTTCAAAACATCACATTTATAATGCCAATATTGCAGACCCATCTTTCTGACTGTAAACCCAAGCCTTGCATCTATTCTGCTACTTGGCGAAGCCTGTTCAGCATGTAGTCCACGACAGCTCAAGATGGTGCCTAAGTACATAACAATAGCTCCAGATGGCATCCAAGTACGACCAATTTAAGCCTTCATAAGCTCTTCTTGGAAATGGAATCATCACAGAAACTTACCAGTCACTTGTGCCAATGTAAAGGTTCTTCCCACAGCATTCAATGCACTCAATCTGTCAAAATAAACAAGTTTGGCGATTGGTCTTCATCTGTCATTAAAAATATGTTTAATAAGAATAATACACGCTGGTTTTGTTTTCTATAGCGCTGATGTCACAGTAGTCTTGGTTCCAAGACCATTGGTGTTGCGCGGTCACACACAACCAACGTTTTGATCTACGCACGGCAAAAACTGTACACGATTGTAATGAACGAACGTTAGCGGGCGCTCGTTCATTACAATCGTGTACAATTTTTGCCGTGCGTAGATCGGAACGTTGGTTGTGTGTGACTGCGCAACACAAATGGTCTTGGAACCAAGACTAATGTCACATGGAAATCTGACTCCTGGCTGGAGATGCTGTTCCACACATGTCCGAAGTAAATCTGGCTGGTGGAGGTTGATTCACAAGAGGGCGCTATCAAAAAAGAAGTTTGTACACGCATAGTTCGCCAAATGAAGGGACAGAATCTCCGGAGGGCAGAATCTCTTGCCACGCTGGGACGTCGTATCCACAAAAGTGCTTGTGGAGGGAGCTTGCTCCAAATATAAGATAAAGTACCTCTGTGGATGTCTATTTAGTTTCAACGAATGATTCCGGGGCTAAACCTCATGCCATGAATACCTATTTTAACCATTACATATTAAGGAAAAGCTTCCGTATGGCGCCACCACTTTTTCATTCAATATGAAATAATATAGTATCTAATTTACCTCAATGATTATATCCCTTTTTGTAAAAATTTGTGGAAAAGTGGTGGCGCCGTACGGAAAGTTATCCCATATTAATACTAATTTTATGTTTACTATTTTTACTTAGTAGGGGAATAATTAAAAGTGTAAGTTTTTATTTTAACTTAAAAAAGAGTAAAATGTAAAATTTTAAGGATAACTTTCCGTTAGGCGCCACCACTTTTTCACTAATTTTTACAAAAAGGGATATCTCATTGAGGTAAATAGGATACTATATTATTTCATATCGAATGAAAAAGTGGTGGCGCCATACGGAAACTTTTGGATAACTTTCCGTATGGCGCCACCACTTTTTCACTTATTTTTACAAAAAGGGATATCTCATTGAGGTAAATTAGATACTATATTATTTCATATCGAATGAAAAAGTGGTGGCGCCATACGGAAACTTTTCCAAACTTTTCCAATTTTAACTAAATTAAATTAAATACTTTTATTAAAATGGTACAAAACAAAAGTCCCCAAAACAGCAACTGACCGCACGTATTAATCAGTCCCAGCACAATTATATTGTTTGGGAAGGGTATTTTTTATGATAATAATAATATGAATTCCATGATTGAAAAATTGAATGAATGAAAATTAAAATATCAGTGATTATCACACACACACAAAAATTAAAATTTTCTGTAAAGTGTAAAAGTAAGTGTAAAAACTTACTGCTGTTCTGGCCTTTTCTCCCAATAGTTTCAGCCTTTCAATGGCTGGAACCAGTTCAAATGCCTTCACACTCATCTCAGAAACTCATAAGGAACTGCAACATTTAAGAGACAAAATAAAAAAGCGTAAAATTAGGGTAAACTTTTCCGCCCACTTGTGTATAAAACTGGTTTTTCTGTTTTCATGATTCTCTTTAACTAATTACGTCTAGCGCCCTCATTTGTCAGTTCGTCGTCAGCTTTTGCAATAAAAAGCGGCTTCAATGTCTTTTCGAAATGCCATAATGATGGCTCAATCGTTTTTTGTTCTAAAAACCCCGAACGAGGGATAACGGACGTTTTCCAAATAACTGATAATCTGAGGAATCCATATCTCGTTTTGATACTTTGGGAAAATAAGTTAACCTTGACATTCTTGAACCTTAAACCGCGAAGCTGAAACCAAATATGCTCAGTTTCAAAAAGGCCCTAAAATGTCGGTAGCCCCGCCTATATTCAGTAAAGTTGAATAAATGAATATATAATTCAAAGATGGCTGCCCCCGTGTTGCACATTATCTAGACAAATTATAGCTGTCGAAAACACTTCCGTTTTCTATTTAATTCATGTTCAAACGAGCTTTAATCGAACAAGATAGTTTCATCAAAAGATAGAGAACAAAACTACATATGACCCAAATTTCATCGATGCTGGGTCGAAACTTGCGGTTTATTTTGGATTCGGGGTTTTTAACGGGACGATTTTTTGGAGGCGGAGCTGTCTCTTCACGGTCGTGGGTGAATATCGTCCCATCCACGGCATGTCCAATCAGGAAGGCGGGTCGGTGTACGTCAGTCATCAATCACGGTGTTTATCGAAATAGGTCGGGAAATATCAATATACAAATTGGACAATACCGGTAAGTGAGATCATGAGAGATAATGTGGTTCTGAAAAACATCTAAGATTAAGGAGATTGGTGCCGTTGGTAAACATTTAATGCTAAATGAAAGACGAAAGAGGTAGCTATTTTTAGGTATATTTATATAGCTGGTCTGTGGTTATAAATATTCATGATTGTGCAGCTTTTACTAAGAAGTAGCAAGCTCAGCGTGATCATCATATGACAGCATGAGCGTGCTTCTCCAGGGTCATTTTTGAGCAGTTGGTGCGCTGGTCACACCTGGAAACGTCTTGTTACTTTAGTTTAGGTCTCAGCTCAGTGTGCACCAAAACCAAGTGGATAGTCTGGACTTTCCCACACCACTGACTGGCATAACCTGGTGATTTATTTGTGGGGTGGTACTGCTTGGCTTGGCTTGGACCACCACTGATTGGACTTTGGGAGAAGCTGAGCTCAGTCTCAAAAGATTGCTGTCCAACTGACTGACTGAAACAGGTGTTCTTGATTAATTGATTGGTATGTGCACTAAGTACAATTACTTCCCATGGCATTGATGTATCCTCCAAATAAGTTTTTTTCTACAGGTTTGAGATTTTGTAAAATAAATTTAACAGGATATTTTGTTTGTATGTTTTTATTTATAATTTTGTCACGCTTCATTATTTTCCTTGTGGGGGGGGGGTGTCTTTTTCATGAGAACCTTCCTACGTGTTCAGAAGTTTTGATCATCGAATGAATAAGGAGGGTTTTTACCGATATGGATATCATGGAATATACCCCAGTCATTGATTTTATTATGGAGGAAGGAAATGCTCTAACGTTGCATACCTGCATATATTACTAAAAACTAACAAAATTTAAAGCTAGCAAACCGACCTAGCCTATATTCATCAAATAAAAAGTGCAGGTATGAGGAATCCTGAGTGTTAAATACTCCAGTGCCAAAACGCTTTACACGTGTATTTGGATTATATAATTTTTATTGCTGGTAGAAGAACAGGAAGTGCTGTTATTACTTATCAGGCTCTGATTTGTTTAAAGCGGTAGTGGACAACGACTTGGTAAATTTTGGTTCTAAATGCTTCTTTTCAAGGCACTGGACATGTTTGGTAATTTTCAAAGTCCATCCATCCTATTCACAACTTATGCTTTTAAAAATAACAAATCTGTAAAACTTTTGCTCAATTGATCATCAAAGTGAAAAGAAAATAATGGAAAGAAAAATCACCCTTATTGCACAAACAAATTTGTGTGCTTGCAGAAGTCTTTTTTTAGATTCAAATAGAGGGAGTCGTTTCTCACAATGTTTTATTATCAACAGCTCACCGTTCCGTTTTCTTTTCTTGACTCATCTTTGATGCAGTTTCATGATGGCCGGTAACACAGCTATGGATGCGGAGAGGTTTGGTGACGTCTTCCAAGAATTGGTCAAAGACATCGTCGGAGACGATGAGAGTAATCCTGAAATTAGAGATGCTGCACTGAGGTTTGAAAAGGTAGGACAAATTTTTATTTTTAGAAGGAGACTTATAATGATGGAAACAACATTGATTAAGAAAGGGTGACAATGACAATGACATAGTTGCTAAAACGTAACCCTCCTCCCGACGGCGACTGCGTTTCGAAATAGGTCGTAACCCCCCGGCTTCGCCGTCAGGGGGAGGGTTGAGTTATCACAACTAACAATGACAAAGCTGATGATGGTGACTGAGATGTCAATGCAGTGACAATGATAGGTGACTGAGATGGCAATGTTTCAGATAAGATAACAAGGCCAAGATGACAATGACGATAATTTCAGATGACAACAATGACAATGATTGATATAAAATTGATTTAGATGACAATGACAGTTATACGACCAATGGTTGTGATGATGGTGACTGAGATGACAATGCAATGACAATGGGTGATTGACAAATTGACAATAATAATAATAGTCAATTTTTATGTAGCGCTTTATCACAGCCTCAAAGCGCTTCTGACATTATTACCGGTAACCCTGTTCACTGGCTTCATTCCTCTAAACCATCTCAGCTCCCTGAGGAGTATACAGCCGGTGCTGCGAGTTTCCGCACTCCAAGCATCATTCACATAACCCATCTCTGCCCTCACAGGTAACCATTTCACCCCTGGGTGGGGAGAAGCAATGGTTAAGTGTCTTGCTCAAGGACACAAGTGTCTTGACCGGGACTTGAACCCACATCCCGATGACTTCACCACTTGAGTCCAATGCTCTTGGATTTCAGATGGATGCCTTGAATTCACAATAATCTTATAATTATATTTGTTTTAATTTCTTCACAGATGTTGGCCTACAATGTCCCACACGGCAAGAGGAATCGTGGTCTAACGACCGTCGCGTCCTTCAGACATCTTGCGAAACCGTCCCAGATGACTGATGGGAACTTACATAAAGCAATGGTTCTTGGCTGGTGTGTAGAATTGGTGAGTAGGATTTCAAACATTGTATGGTGGAAGTACAGCGCGAGTCAAAAAGAAGTTTACCGGGATTGGTGATTTTGTTTTCTAAACAAACAAATGACACTCAAAAGTTCTGTAAAGGTTAATTAACAAGCGCTCTATTGCTTTTTAGGAAGAGAAAAAAAATAATAATTGATAATTCCTAAGAGGAGTTATGTCTATTTTAATAAACCCTGTATTAACTAATACACACCATGTGAATATCTCTTTTTTGAGTAGTATTGGTTCTGAAAAGAACCAGTGGTTAAGGACTCTATGTTTTGATCAGTATGCTCTGATCGTCTTTAGAAGAATTGGAGAATTATTGTTGACAATCTGTGAAAATGAACTTTTCCTTTTCTTTTCCTTATTCTTCTTATTGCCATCGCAAAATGTTATAAATGGTTTCTAAAAATGTTAAAACAATTTTTGACCCGCCCCAATTACTGATTTTTTTGTTTCAGCTTCAAGCGTACTTTCTGATTGCCGATGATATAATGGACCAGTCCAAAACGAGAAGAGGACAGCCATGCTGGTTCCGTAAAGTAAGAATTAATATTTTCAAAAATTGAGACGATCGATCGATCAAAAGCATATTAAAGATGCTATGTCAGATTTTTGGCCGATTTGACCCAAAGATTTTCATTTAAAATTCAATAGGTATTTTGATGGGGGTCGAGGAAGTTACAACCTTTCATTATTAGTAGCAGTGAAATAAAGTGCTCAAAATTAGTTTTTGTCGGGATCCCGACAATATATCACGTGACAAATTCTTATGTGTTTATAAGAAACGTTTTAAATTTTTGTAATGGTTCCTGACCATTAAAAGTAAAAGTTAAACTTGTTTTTGTTAGAGCGGGTGGGACTCTTTGAAATAAATATTTTTTAATGTTTGGAGCCAAAAATCTGACATAGCATCTTTAATGTTTAAAGTCAACGATCATTACAGTGTCTTACCTCACATTTAAGGTAAGGTCATAGATTGGTTTTGTCAATGTAATGGTGGCTTATAGACAAACTTAAAGAGAAGAAAAAATAAAAAGTCACCTAATAATAAGAGACATGCAACTTTCTTATTGCAAAAAAAAAGAGGAAATGGTCGATCACACTTCACTTTAGTACAGTGTCTTTCAGTTTTCTATGGCACTGTAGTGGAAAGAAAAAGAGGAAATCAGCTGATGTTTTCTATGGCACTGAAGTGAAAAGAAAAAGAAGAAATCAGCTGATCAGCTACAAAGTTGCATGCCTGTAATAAAAGTAACAGCTGAATAAATGACGACACTGTATTCAGCTTTTAAAAATTCCTAGGTGATTTCTATTGTTTCATTCTTGATAAATTTGCCTATTTTCAGAATTGCATAGTTGAAATTAGATCTTTGGCCCCACAAAGAACAAAAACCTTCAAATAAATGTTCAGTTTTAGTAGTCTGAAGTAGGGCCAACTTGACCTTTGTACTTCTTGTTTCTGTGTGTTATCAGTTGGTAGTTGAAGTTTGATTTTTATTTATAGATTATCTTTAAAAGTTGCAAATAGCACAATTGTAACCTTTTGTATTAACAATGTTAAAATTGCATCAGGGATAACAAATTTTTGGGGGTTTTACTACATTTTAATTACATGACATTGACAATATTAAAACACAAAAAAAGAAGCCATAATTATTAAAGTTCAGAAAAGCAGAGACTGAAAAAACAATGTACATGTATACTCAGTACTCTCCCCCAGTCCTGTGAAAAAAAATCCCCAAATCAGGGAAATGTTTCCTACATAGCAAAATATTTAGACTGGAAAGTGTTGTTATTATTATTATTATTATTATTATTTGTACAGGGTAGCCCCATCAGTGTAAAACACTGTTCTCCCTGAGGGCCCTGTAGAAAAGCAAAACACAGAACAAGAGATAAACAAATGCACATATACAGTATAAAGAAAAAACAAAACAAAAGCAACAACAGCACTCTATACCACGAATGTGCTCATTGAATGCTAATATTGAATAGCGAATGATGAGTTTTTAGTAGCAACTGAGACATTTTTGCAGAGCATCTTGCTCTGCTATACACTGTGTCAGGGAATTCCTTTACATTACTCGGGTGGGACTCGAACCCACAACCTTTGTCATAGTAATCTATAAATATTCTTGATTCACATTAACTGTTATCGAGTTATAGAAGACAAAAGGAGATTTGATATGTCAGTAAGATGTTTTTGTTCTTTTCATTTTTGAAATTGCAGTCGGATGTTGGTATGGATGCCATAAACGATTCCTTCTTCGTTGAAACCGCCATCTACAAGTTATTAAAGAAACATCTGGCGAATGAACCGTATTACGTTAATGTGCTGGAGATGTTTCATGAGGTGACAAAATAGATTTCTGTTCCTCCTTTTTTCAAAAAGTTCAAGTACATTGAAAATATATAAGTTCTTTGTTACTTGTTTTTGCGCCAGGCCTGATCCTCTTTCTACCTTAATCTGATTTCTGATATTTTGGGCCCTCAGAAAAAGAAAAAAAAATTATCTCTTCTCTTTGAAGGCACTAGACGCTATTCTTGGTAGAATTACTCAAGATAATTGTGAGCAAAAAACAAATTTCTTGGTAATGAGCAATGGAGAGCTGTAGATGGTATACAACATTGTGAGAAACGGCTCCCTCTAAAGTAACGTAGTTTTCAAGAAAGATTTTTCACTTAAATAATAAAAGACTTAAGCTGAAGCATATATTATGCAACTACAAGCACATATTTTTTATTGTTGGACCAATGGTGGTTTTTTCTCTTGCTATTCTAGTCCAAATTTGTACAGAGTTGTTATTTAAGGCACGTTGGGCTACACCAAGTTTGAATACTGGTCTAAGACAATTACCAAAAGTGTCAAGTGCCTTTAACACAAATTTGTTAAAGACAATGTACCAAACGAGGGTCTTCGTGGTGAAACTGATTTCGTTGTCAATTTTCCCAACCATCAGACCACCTACCAGACGGTCATCGGTCAGTCCTTGGACCTCATCACATCCCCAGAGGGCAACAAAGATCTCAACAGATTCACCCAACAAAGGTATTGGCTAAGGTTAATAACGCTAAGTCCCTTTAATCCACTAAGCGGAAGTAGTAGTCCCAGCACATTTCCTACCTTCTGCTCAGGTAGTAGTTAAAAAAGCAGGACAGTTCTTTTCAGAACTGAGAAGTGTCTTGAAATAAATCTACTCTGTGGTAGTAGAATATTATGCAAGACAAGTTTTAATTTTGGTTTTTACCCATACACCGATGTGTGTTAGCACTGTATACTCCGTACTTTCCTGAGTCCTGTGAAAAAATTTCACAAGCATGTTACTCGGGTGGGATTCGAACCCTTGACCCTTGCAATTCTAGAGCAGTGTCTTACCAACTAGACTACCGAGGTTGCCCGGTAGCTAGAGGCAGTTCGAATCCTATGTTATGGCAGCGGGTACCGCAACGATATAATAGATGTTTAAATAGACAAGTTTTCGGAAAGAACAGAATCTACCCAGCTTGTTGATATACAAATGGTGTGGAATGATGAATTTTTTACAAGATTATACACATGGTGTTACCTCAAACCAGCGGACCAAAAGATTTACCGCAAATCTTTGTTTTTATTTCCTTTTTTGGTCTCCTTAAGGCAAGCAAGGTACCGAAAATGAGCGCAGCATTTTCCACCATGAGAAAAATGCATTTTGATTTTTTGCTTTTAATCCTGTACAGATACGATGCAATAGTGAAATGGAAGACAGCATTTTATTCATTCTACCTTCCGGTGGCACTGGCCATGTTTATGGTAAGTGAAAACCATTCTCCACAAATCCGACTAACAAGTTGAAACACAGCCTGAACATTGGCCGACACCTTTTGAGGCTCGTGAATTACGCCAGAAACCTGCCTTAAGCCTACGTCAATCCCCTTACAAAAGCACCTATGACCTCGCATTAATTTCACATGGAGGTTCGCAGTCAAGTCCTGCGTTCAAATATAGGCCTAGATACATGTAAAACAAAAATGCATACTTACATGTGCATACAAATATTATGCACACTGCATGCTGACAACCAAAAGTACAGCTGACAAACATCACCTTGGACCATTCAAAACACAGATATGGAAAGCTTATTTCACTGTTACTGCATCCACAGAATAGAACAACATCCCTTCTTTCATTAAAGCCGCTAAATCCACTGACCAATTCAAAAAACTTCTGAAAACACATCTCTTCCCTGGTTGGGCTTTTCTCTTTTTCTCCTGCTTTTCAAACATTGTGTATACGTAGCTTTTTCGATAAGTTTTTGTAATTGTTTAATTGTGCTTTTATTTTTCAGTTTTGTAAGCGCTGTGATATAGTTTTCTATGGGGAGCGTTTCTAAATACCTGTTATTATTATTTATTTATTATTACGTATAGCCAATGGAATCACTGCATCCAATAGAATCATAGGGTCGACCTGTAAAACCAGTGTCTAACTTTATCCTTGCGGATAAAGACAAGAGACCAGACTAGTCAGAACACAGCTTGGCAGCTACATGTAGGAAAATTTGACATAAATTTACAGCAGGGGAAGGAATATTAATTCTGCTTTCACCCTTGCATCGACATGTGTTAGCACTGTACATGTATACTCGGTACCTTCCCGAGTCCTGTTGATAAAAAATCACCGGCATGATGTGTTTTGGGTGAGATATTGTTATAACCAGTCGTTGAGACGATTCTTTACTGAACTGAACGTAGCTTTATTAAACAAGACTGAACTCAACAGCAGCCATTTTGTAAACAACAATAATACTAAACAGTAACAACCAAGAGAGGGCGCTATATAGAAAAGCTACTTTGCAAGTTACTACAGATATGAACCAACGAACTTGGCAATTCTAGAGAACATTAAATTTTTTGTTAATCATTTGACAGGTTGGAATATCGGATGAAGAGTCGCATAAGAACGCCAAGATAATCCTGCTGCAGATGGGCCACTTTTTCCAGGTCCAGGTAAAGTTTGCTTCAAATAATAGTAATAAAGGGCCAGTCACACTGCAGCGATAACGAAAACAATTTTGTTCAAATCAACAAATGCCTCCCTCGATTGGTGGAATGAGCGTGCAAGTATTATGCGCGGAGCAATTCAACCAATAGAACGCATTCTCTTTCTATCGTTTTCGTTGCAGTGTGACTCAGCCTTAAATTAACAGTGGCTTCTTATATACTAGCAGTCAAATCCGTCACTCAGTGTCGGTCAAGGCGCTTCAACAGTCAGTACTTTTCCTACAAGTTATTGTGGGGCTACGTTTTGAGTTTAAGATCTTCTCCTTATACATGGCACCACGTAATGGTTTACAAGGTGCTGTGGCGCTATATGCAGCCAATCAAACCATGAACACCAGGGGAACCCCTTAACTCTCTTTGATAAGTGCACTGGGTTTCTGAACGTACATTACACAACACACTGGACCAACAGCTTTTCGTCCCATCCAAGGCAAATAGTTAATACATCAGCACTGTAAGCTTTCAAATTCAAACACCAAATTCATAATCATTGCTCATGCCACAAGAGGGCGCTATGTCAATACAAATCAATCTTTAATGAATTAAACAACTTCCCTTTCTTTCACAGTAAAAAGAGATTTATTAGGCCTACGTGTAAAAAAAACAAGATAATGTATATTATTATAACCATTGTTAGTGACCGTTTCAGCTACTGCTGCTGATCACTTTGTTTCAAACATGTACACATTAACAAACAAAAATAACAATAGTAATGATTGTTATTTCAAATCGTTTACCAGGATGACTTCCTTGATTGCTACGGCAACCCAGAAGTGATCGGTAAAATCGGAACCGATATTGAGGAGAACAAATGCAGTTGGTTAGTGGTGCAAGCTCTTAAGGCAGCGACTCAAGAACAACGCGAAGTATTAGAGGTAAGTAAATCTTTTCCCGCATGGTGGGGTCGGAGCTGTTGACCAATCAAAACATTGGGGCCCAATAAGGATCCAATCAGGACAAGCCAGTACTTATGTACATGACTTGCTAAGCACTGAAAAGTATTGCTTAACAGAAACGGGTTACCAGCCAAAGTTACATAATACATTTAATGTTGTGACTGAAGCCATATTAATCTTTTGAGTTGCAAAATAAATTTGTCAAGCAATGGCTTTATGAAATTGGGCCCATACTTTTATAGGGGTAGCCCTGTAGCAAGTCAAGTCACAAGTTACATAACATCCCGAAATAAGCCAGCTTCCATGATAAAGAATTAATTATTTAACGGTAGTCTAGTTGGGAAGACACTGCATTAGAATTGCAAGGGTCGTGGGTTCAAATCCGACCCGAGTAATAAGCCTGTGATATTTTTTCACAGGACTCGGGGAAGTATACATGCGTGCTATCACACATCGGTGTATGGGTTAAATCCAAAATTTATATAAGAATTAATGAGTTGATGACTTAGAGCAGTGCAGATTTATCTTTTGGCCTTAAAAACAGGTGACAAGAGCATACACTCGGAAACATCGGGCAGCATCGTTGCTGATGACTCAACTTTGCTACATTCTTTTAAAACAACAATTGCTTTAAGACCTCGCTTTGATGTGATTTACATTTTAGCAGTGGTAACAATAAACTAGACAGACAGAACTGGGACTGGTATTTGGATGTTTCAACCCCAAACTTAAAAAACCCAAACCTTTTTTATTTGTCACTCTAGGAAAACTACGGCATCGACAACCCAGCAAAGGTTGCCATGGTAAAGAGTTTATACAAAGACCTCAACTTGGAAACGGCTTACCGCAACTATGAGGAGCAGAGTTATAATGACCTCCAGCAGCTGATTGATAAACACATGGGACAGCTACCCAAAGAAATGTTCATTGCTTATGCCAAAAAGATATATAAGAGGCAGAAATAATACGACTGTCATGGCCCCGGGGACGATTTCACAAACAGCTAAAATTGATGTTAACCCTTTGGTGCATAGATTAATTTTAAACTAGCAAAATAAGAACATGTTCAGATGCCAAAATATGCCTCGGGACTGAACTCGCTTAATATTTGAGTGAGAAATTACCTCTTTATCACTAACTTTGTTTTACTTCGGAGGGAGCCATTTCTCACATATTTAACTATCAACGGCTTCACAAAAGAATTGACATGTACATGACACGAAATCTGCTGTATTCAAGGTATTTTATTATTAGTTTCAATATTAACAACCAATCAGTAATTAATCTTGTAAAGTATACGATGGTATTTTTAAGATTACAGACTTTTGACAAGTTTAATAGAGCACAACAGATTACTAAGCACCAAAACCAATTTTGCTCACATTAAAAGGGTAACCAGCAAAAACACCATGTTATGTGCACAACTTGTGACTGGTTCCCTGCTCATCAGTGTTGTAGGTCTCGAAACCCGGTCTCTGTGTCTCGGTGTCGGACTGAGACCAGCCCTCCGAGACCGAGAAATTTTGCAGCCTGAGACCGAGTAGGGGAGGGGGGGAGGTCTCCCCCTTGATCTCGGACTTGGAGGTCTTGACTACAACACTGCTGCTCATATTAGAAGCAAAATTGGTTAAGCTCTATGAAGATGGGCCTTGTTTGAATTACTACCTTACTTGAGAAATCATGGTGAAATATGCTTACGTTAGAACATATCTGCTACAGTAAGCAGTAAGCACACAATTTTACTTGGGGGTTAACAGCTTTATGAAATTGGGCCCCGGTAATTTGGAGAATTTCAAAGAGGTAGTGTCGTAGAAACTTTATGAGAATGTGCAATCGGGCTTTAAATAATTTGTATGACATCATAATGACATCACCATATAATAATAATAAAATACAGAGTTTTAAAAATATCATCGAGAATGGCTATGCTTACAATAGAACCCTTCCCATGAAATATGCAAGTTGCACGTAGTGCATATCACCTACATTTTGTTTGGCAAAAATAAGGAAACATCGTGCTTTTTGGTACACGGCTAATGGCTGGATGCATACACGCTTGCTCATCTGCTTAGTGCAATTTGCCAACCAATAAAGTCTGTATGCATTCGCGAATGTGTAATTAACATATTTCATGGGAAGGGTCCATTCCTATGTTGGAAGAAAAATACCTTTGTAGCTGGACATAGGCCTAATGTCTTTATTCGAGTAACATTACGACAACTTTATAAAATGGTATAAATAAATTAAAAAGTAAGTACATATACAAAGTAAATATGTTTGTTTATGTGTTTGTTGTGGGGCATTAGTGTAGTCTGTGCAAGTCTCGTGTTTATCAAAAAGAGGAACTCAAACTTAAATTAACTTAACTTCAAGAGCTAAATGAACGATCACTCGTGCTCTTGTGCCAGCCCCAAGTGACCTGTTCCACAAGCAGAGCGCATGGGGTTGACCCGGGTGAGCCCCTGGAATGACGTCAAAGCTGTTGTAATGAACCGGGGGCAGATCAGGGTCGACCCGGGGAAGTTAACCGAATGCACCCATTATAAGCAAAATAAAAACTTGAGCAGAAAAAGCATTTATGATTTAAAAAATACTAACGAGGACTAGATGTACATAATTAACATATAAATTATAACATTAAATCACCTTTAATTACACTTGCCCAAATTAAAAACAAAATTACATACTTGTACACACAAATGAATAATTGGGACCGGGGGTTGATTTCACAAAGAGTTAAGACAAGTCCTAGTTTGGGACTAGTCCTAGGAGATTATATTAAAAACGTATGGCTGATAAGACTAGTCTTTAAGCCATCGGACCCTTTCGAAACACAAACAAAATTAAAAGTTCACAGATTTACAAATAACTTACAGGGTTTACAGAAGGTAATGGTGAAAGACTTCTCTTGAAACATTATTCCATGAAATGCTTTACTTTTTGAGAAAACATTAAAACAATATCAATTCTCAATATCAAGAATTACGGATTTATTTTAAACACATGTCATGACACGACGAAACGTGCGGAAACAAGGGTGGTTTTTTTTCCCGTTATTTTCTCCCGACTCCGACGACCGATTGAGCCTAAATTTCTACAGGTTTGTTATTTTATATATAAGTTGTGATACACAAAGTGTGGGCCTTGGACAATACTGTTTACCAAAAGTGTCCAATGGATTTAACTCTTTGTGAAATGGACCCCCACCCCAGGTCACTTATTTCTTTTAAAGAAACCCATTGGCAAATCATGTCCAAATTTGTGCGACCATTGCATGTTACATGTAACCTTAGTCGGGCAAAATTCTTTAATGTTATACATGCCAGTCGTGACTTTTGATTACTTAGTCGAGCCGCTACTATCTTAATTCTACTACTAGATTTATCCAGCTGCCGCCACGCCTACTACAAAAAGAGTCGGGTACCTGCTAGGTGAAACAATTGAGTCACTCACGACTATTCATGACGACATAATTTACCTAAAAAAACAATTAAACATCACTTAAAACTCGTTACAACCAAAGTGTTTCTCTCTGGTGGGATATGTACGCTATGCAGCAAGGGCACAAAGTTCTTGAAAGGTTTTTCCACAATTGTCGAAAACAAAGAGTTTTCTCTCAAGCATGAATACGCTGATGGATGATCAGTACAAAAGCTTTTTCAATGTCACAAACAAAATAGTTCCTCTCCAGTATGGATTTGCTTACTGTGGGCTGTCAAGTGAGATTTTTGTGAAAAGCCTTTTCCACAAATATCACAAACAAATGAGTTCTTTTCATGCTTCACATGCTGATGGGTGGTCAACCCGGAACTGGTTCGAAAGGCTTTTTCACAGAAATCACAAACAAATGGTTTCTCTCCAGTGTGGATACGCTGATGGGTGGTCAAAGTACTACTGACTGCAAAGAATTTTCCACAAAAATCACAAACGAATGGTTTCTCTCCAGTGTGGATACGCTGATGGGTGGTCAAATTACCATTGCTAATAAAGGCTTTTCCACAAACATCACAAACAAATGGTTTCTCTCCAGTGTGGATACGCTTATGGGCGGCCAAAGTACTATTGATTGCAAAGCCTTTTCCACAAAAATCACAAACGAATGGTTTCTCTCCAGTGTGGACACGCTGATGGGTGGTCAAATTACCATTGCTAATAAAGGCTTTTCCACAAACATCACAAACAAATGATTTCTCTCCAGTGTGGACACGCTGATGGGCTGTCAATTTACAACTGGTTGCAAAGCCTTTTTCACAAAAATCACAAACGAATGGTTTCTCTCCAGTGTGGACACGCTGATGGATTATCAAATTACAACTGGTTGCAAATGCTTTGCCACAAATGTCACAAGCAAATGGTTTCTCTCCAGTGTGGACACGCTGATGTCTGGTCAGCAGATGTTTTGCTGTAAAGACTTTTTCACAAACATCACACGCAAATAGTTTCTCTCCAGTGTGGATTCGCTGGTGGATGGTCAGATATACCTCGTTACAGAAGCTTTTCTTACAAATATCACACAATGGTTTCTCTCCAGTGTGGATACGCTGATGGCTTTTCAGATACCACTCGGTACAAAAGGTTTTCTCGCAAACATCACAAAATGGTTTCTTTCCAGTGTGGATACGCTGGTGGTCTATCAGGGTATCTTTTCGCGGAAAAGCTTTTCCACAAATTTCACAAGCGAAAGGTTTCTCTCCAGTGTGAACACGCTGATGTCTGGTCAGCTGATCTTTTCGTGAAAAGCCTTTATCACAAACATCACAAACAAATGGCGTCTCTCCAGTGTGGACACGCTGATGTCTAGTCATCATACGTTTTTGTGAAAAAGCTTCTCCACAAACATCACAAACAAATGGTTTCTCTCCAGTGTGGACACGCTGATGTCTAGTCTTCCCACTTTTTTGTGAAAAAGCTTTTCCACAAATGTCACAAACAAATGGTTTCTCTCCTGTGTGGACACGCTGATGGATGGTCAGCGCGTCTTTTCGTGGAAAAGCTTTTCCACAAATGTTACAAGCAAATGGTTTCTCTCCTGTGTTGACTTGCATTTGGGTCATCATGTTGGGCTTACAGTATCTGCAAAGCCTATTCCACAAACATCACAAGCAAATTGTTTCTCTCCAGTGTGATCAATGATTAGGTTTTGGTTACTCAAAACATTTGTCTGCAAACATCACAAACTCAGGGTTTATCTCAGGTGTGTTGTGGAGTATCTGTTGTGTTTTTAGACAACTTTCAAGAGGAAAAACCTTTCCACAAGTCTCATAAATAAATAGTTTTCTCCATCGTGGTTGCACTAATTTTCAGTCAAGAAATGTTTCTTGGAGAAGAAATTAAATGTCCACAAAGTTTACAAACAAATGATATCTCTTCAGCCTAACCCCTTTGACACTCCCTCAGTCTGTAGTAAGTGTTGTCTGTGTTTATTAGAGAAAGATAATTGTCTTCACTTGAGAACTTCAAATCTGCAAAAATCAAAATCAAATTAAAGTAAACGATTCTTGCCAATTTCTCTTCGTTGAATATGGCAAATACACTGGTACATGTTCAATCAAATAACTTTGTCAGGCATGGACAGTGGACATATCACCCAAATAAATAAAAAATTCACAAGTGCCACAATTACATTTATCTTCCAGTACGCGCTAATCCACAAATCAGATGCTCGAACTACTAGGGAGATAAAAACATGCTACGACCTCTGTTTTATATCCTACTTCCTCGGTTTTTATTACACAGTGCGTATTGTGAAATGTCATTCTGTCCCGCTCCGAATACAGACAGTGCAAAAATTACATTCTAAACTTTGTGCGCCTGAAATAAAACTCTGAAATTTTAAATTTTGCGCGCTGCAAGTGACATGAGTGAGACTGGAAGATAAATTTGTTATCACACACGCGCTCGTGAAATACGAAAAAATATAGGACATCTGAGTTGGATATGGGACGCAGAAGCGCTATATTGTTTCATATTCCACTCCACTTGTTTGATAACTTATAGTATGTTACCCAGAAATCATGTGTTCTTGAGCAAGGCAATCAACCATACATGTAATTGCTTTGTAAAAGTTTTGGAGGTACGTATTGCTTTCTGCTCAACCAGCCAAACTTCTGATGGATGGTACCCAAGCCGACATCATGTACATTGGTATCAACTACAAAGGGGTTAGTCCTGTTTCAGACAAGGAGTAAATGGCAATGGCCCTTAGAAAAAGTTGATTTTTACCCACAGTGCACTGGGTTATTTTACACGCGTTACACATCAGACATGACCAATAGCTTTACACATCCAATCGGAACCAATAATGGTTAAGTGTCTCGCTCATTAGGAGTGCGTTTTGGCGACCCCAACCAAAAACTGTTTCAGTTGATGGATGTTGGTTCTGCTGTTCAGACTGAACGATAACCGAGTTGTAAGCTCAGTTACCAACTGGGTTATGACGTCAGAAACAGTTTTTGTTTGGGGTCGCCACAACTGGCTATGACTTATAACATTATTAATGCTCATAGTGTTTAGCCTTGTAACATTAAGTGAATATAACAATTTACTCCTAATAAAATATGAGTCGTCAGTAATTGTATTGTGGGACTACACTGGGAGTATAAATTTAGAAATTACCCCTCTAAAATGTCAAAATGTCCAAAGCATACTTTCTCACCATTACTGTTTAAAATACTACATGTACAGACACCCGATGGACTTTTTAAGAAGGTTTAAGGTCACAACTTGACCACACTCGTCACAAGCAAAGTGTTTCTCTCTGGTGTGGAATGGGAAACTTTAGACTATCTGCCAATCACCAAGAGAGGGCGCTCTTCACCAGGTAATGTCAACAACTTAGGAATAGGAGAAGCACGAGTGATGGTCACTGACAGCAAATACCTTGTGTTTTGCGTGTTTTTGATTTTGTATTTAGATTTAGCCAAACTGTATTTTGTTTTTCATAACACAATGCCAGCATAAACCAAACTGTTCTGGAACAGGACGTACTGGACACTAGTTCCCCAAGGATAACAAGCGGTGTGCATGAGTTTTTGGGAGTGTTTCTTTTAGGGTTATTAGCAAAAATTCCAAAATGCTGACCTACCAAAAACTGAGAAGAAATCTGAAGTTTAGTTGTATGACAATGTATCTGATTTTATTTTCAAGAGGCTGAGAGACTTCTTAATATTTTTTGAGTATTTTTGAATTTTTAGCATTTACCATTGTTGTGCACCCTTACCTGGTAGGTCTGCTGCCCTCTAGTGGCAGAGCTTTCAAAAAGTCTCCCATTGCTATTGGTTTGCAAGGGCTCAAAGTTCTTGAGAGGCTTTTCCACAAAATGTCATAAAGAAAGTGTTTGCTCTCAAGCATGATATGCTGATGGAAGTGACAGTACAAGATTGAGTACAAAGGCTTTTCAAATGTCACACAAAATTTATTTCTCTACAGTGTGGATACGCTTACTGTGGGCTGTCAAGTAGGCTTTTTGTGAAAAGCCTTTTCAGCAAATATCACAAACAAATGGTATCTCTCCAGTGTGAACACACTGATGGGCGGTCAACCCAGACCTGGCTGGAAAGGCTTTATCACAAATATCACAAACAAATGGTTTCTCTCCAGTGTGGACACGCTGATGGGCGGTCAACCCAGACCTGGTGGGAAAGGCTTTATCACAAACATCACAAACGAATGGCATCTCTCCAGTGTGAACACGCTGATGTCTGGTCATCACATATTTTTCTGAAAAAGCTTTTTCACAAATGTCACAAACAAATGGTTTCTCTCCTGTGTGGAAATGCTGATGGGCTTTCAAATTTCCTTTACTTGCAAAGCCTTTTTCACAAATGTCACAAACGAATGGTTTCTCTCCAGTGTGGACACACTGATGGATGGTCAAAGTGCCATTGGTTGCAAAGGCTTTTCCACAAACATCACAAACAAATGGTTTCTCTCTAGTGTGAATGCACTGATGGATGGTCAGCAGATGTTTTGCTGCAAAGTCTTTCCCACATATATCACAATTGAATGTTTTTTTCTCCCGTAGTAACACACTGATGCAGGGTCAGCTGATTTTTTGTTCTGAAGGCTTTTCCACAAATATCACAAACGAATGGTTTCTCTCCCGTGTGAACACGCTGATGGGTGGTCAAATTACCATTGCTAATAAAGGCTTTTCCACAAACATCACAAACAAATGGTTTCTCTCCAGTGTGGATACGCTTATGGGCGGCCAAAGTACTATTGATTGCAAAGCCTTTTCCACAAACATCACAAACGAATGGTTTCTCTCCAGTGTGGACACGCTGATGGACTGTCAATTTACAACTGATTCTGAAGGCTTTTCCACAAAAATCACAAACGAATGGTTTCTCTCCAGTGTGGACACGCTGATGTTCTGTCAACTTACAACTGGTTGCAAAGCCTTTTTCACAAAAATCACAAACGAATGGTTTCTCTCCAGTGTGGACACGCTGATGGATTATCAAATTACAACTGGTTGCAAACGCTTTGCCACAAATGTCACAAGCAAATGGTTTCTCTCCAGTGTGGACACGCTGATGTCTGGTCAGCAGATTTTTTGCTGTAAAGACTTTTTCACAAACATCACACGCAAATGGTTTCTCTCCAGTGTGGATTCGCTGGTGGATGGTCAGATATTCCTCGTTACAGAAGCTTTTCTTACAAATATCACACAATGGTTTCTCTCCAGTGTGGATACGCTGATGGCTTTTCAGATACCCCTCGTTACAAAAGGTTTTCTCGCAAACATCACAAAATGGTTTCTTTCCAGTGTGGATACGCTGGTGGTCTATCAGGGTATCTTTTCGCGGAAAAGCTTTTTCACAAATGTCACAAGCGAAAGGTTTCTCTCCAGTGTGAACACGCTGATGTCTGGTCAGCTGATCTTTTCGTGAAAAGCCTTTATCACAAACATCACAAACAAATGGCGTCTCTCCAGTGTGGACACGCTGATGTGTAGTCATCATACGTTTTTCTAAAAAAGCTTGTCCACAAATGTCACAAACAAATGTTTTCTCTCCTGTGTGGAAACGCTGATGAATGGTCAGCTTACCTTTTACTGGAAAGCCTTTTCCACAAATGTCACAAGCAAATGGTTTCTCTCCAGTGTGGACACGCTGATGGATGGTCAAAGTACCATTGGTTGCAAAGGCTTTTCCACAAAAATCACAAACAAATGGTTTCTCTCCCGTGTGAACACGCTGATGTTTGGTCAAATTACAACTGACTGTGAAGGCTTTTCCACAAAAATCACAAACGAATGGTTTCTCTCCAGTGTGGATACGCTGATGTTCGGTCAAAGTACCACCGACTGCAAAGGCTTTTCCACAAAAATCACAAACAAATGGTTTCTCTCCAGTGTGGATACGCTGATGGACTGTCAAAGTACCATTGGTTACAAAGGCTTTTCCACAAAAATCACAAACAAATGGTTTCTCTCCAGTGTGGATACGCTGATGGGTGGTCAGCTTACCTTTTACTGGAAAACCTTTTCCACAAATCTCACAAACGAATGGTTTCTCTCCAGTGTGGACACGCATGTGGGTCTTCATTTTTGGCTAACAGTATCTGTGAAGCCTTTTCCAAAAACGTCACAGGCAACTTGTTCCTCTCAAGTGTGGACTTGCTGAGCGATGGTCAGGTTCTGTTGAGTCGAGGGCAGTTTTCTGCAAACATATTCTGGTGTGGAGTATCTTTTGGTTTTGTAGACCAGTATCCTGAGGAAAAAAAGCTTGCCGACAAGAAGTGTCACATACAAATTATTTCTCTCCAGACATAGTCGCATGAATGGTCTGTCATTCTGTCAAGGAATGTGTCTTTGATAAGAAATTTCCACAAAGAGTTCACAAACAAATGAAATCTCTCCAGTGCAACCCTTTGATCATGTTGATACTCACTCAGTCTGTATTAATGAGAGAAAGATAAAATACCTTCATTTGAGAGTTCACATCTGCAAAAATCAAAATCAAATTTAAGTAGTCGATTCTTGCCAATTTCTTGCCAGTTAAAGGAACACGTTGCCTTGGATCGGACGAGTTGGTCAAAACAAAAGCGTTTGTAACCGTTTTTTATAAAATGCATATGGTTGGAAAGATGTTTTAAAAGTAGAATACAATGATCCACACAAGTTTGCCTCGAAATTGCGTGGTTTTCCTTTTACTTTGCGAACTAACATGGTCGGCCACTTATGGGAGTCAAAATTTTGACCCCCATAAATGGCCGACGTGTTAGTCGACGAGGTAAAAGGAAAACCACGCAATTTCGAGGCATGTTTGTGTGGATCATTGTATTCTACTTTTACAACATCTTTCTACCCATATATGCATTTTATAAAAAAACGGTTACAAACGCTTTTCAGAGACCAACTCGACCGATCCAAGGCAACGTGTTCCTTTAACCAAGACACTGACAATACAAGCGTTCTCTCAATGCCTTGATGCCCTCAAAAGCTCCAGTAGAAGTGTGTAATTTTCTCAAAGGGTGCCCTTTACCAATGAGAAAATGCCTTGGTGCCCTTGAAGCATATAGGCCCTGCCTCTGGTTCTCATATAGACACCTATGCCTACAATTGTACAGCCCCCTCAGTTGGCAGCTCCTCCAACTGTATGGATTCTAGATTGCCACACTGTCTTTCTCTCTATTGACCCCTTGCATGCGTGTCACACGCGGCGACTGATGCCACGCTCACCATGCCAAATGTCAGGTGAAATGGGTCAATAGGACAACAAGCTTTCATAAAGCCGCGTGAAAAGTCTTTGTCTGGGTTAAATTAATTACTTAAAGATAGAGACAAATTATAATAAAAACAAACTAAAGGGTCTTGCCCCTAGAAATTAGCGAACTCAAGTCCTATAGGACATGCAGAAAATCAAATGTTGAACCAGTAACTTTGACTGTCAAACATTAAATAAGTAACCAACTTAAATCAAATACATCATTGCAGGCCTGATACTTCACAGAGGCAACGAAGGCGATTGCCTCCGTGTCCCCTGGTCTCTGCCTTGGTGCCCGTTGAAATGCTCCAGTACAAATATTTTTATATATGGCCTCAACATTATGACATATTTTTGTACCTTGTAGAAATGCCTAAAATACCAAACTTTTTGCATTTACAAGTGCAAATAAAACCACACAATTTTTATCTAGGGACTGTTTACATCGCGCACAGAGAGGTAAAAGATTTGCCACAATTTTAGGGACACCTCGAAAACAGGACCTCCTACGATACGTCTGCAAATGTTGACATTTTGTCGCCCTAAATTACCTATAACTGATTTAGCACACCATAATTGTGATAGCAACCCTCCCTAATGTCGTGATTTGTATAGCACGACAAATTTATTCACAATTTACTTTTTCAACCATATCTAATATTTAATAATTTATATTTATACAAACATCATTTTAATTTTTAAAATAAAGTCAAAATTAATGTATAAGATTGCGTAACACTTTCGAAAATTACCGTTAAAAACGGACTGAAAGTTCATCGTTTACAGTCATGTGCGTGGCTTGCGTTGTCAAGATCAACCATCATCAAACACTATTACTAGGCAGTTTCAGTCAAATTTAATGCAGGTGATTTTTTCTCTGACAAGATGTGGTCTGTTAAGGTGTATTCTTAGAAGTAAAAATCAATTTAAAATTTTGAAATCGGATGTTTGGTTGCAGAGATATACCGTTTTTAATGAGCGTGGATCGTGAAAAAAACGTACCCGTGTTCAAGTTCAATTCTTATGTTTTTCTTCATATTGGCCACGGCCAAGTTTAATGCACAGCCTATGGCAATAGAGGGCGCACACTAGGCGAGCGCCCTCTATCAATGGGGAGGTTTACAAACTGCTTTGAGGCGCTAGTATGATTTTTTATGAACAGCAAAAAGTGATATTTTGTGAATCAAACTGAGGAGCGGCATCGTCGGGGAACATGTTAACTATAAAAATTAAATATGTGTTAAGTTTTGTAGGTGTTTGTGTGAATATTCTTTATTAATTATGTCAACAAATAGCATTATTACATTAACCAGAATGGAATAAAATTAAAGAGTTTATGACTGGTGTTTTCTTTAATTTAAGATCAGTTGATCCTTTGATTTAAAATTGTAGCATTAACACAGTAAAAATTAATCTTTAAAAAACTTGAGGATGAAGGCATTGGTATACATCGATTATTTTTGTTATATTTACAAAGACAATTTCTAAAAACCAATGGCTATATACAATCAATTTTTTTGTTCAACTTTCGTTTCAATTAGTATAGGCCTTTAAAAGTATATAACAATACTAGTTTCTTTTGAGTCAAGATGAGCAGTCTGTTATTATCAATTCTAAACGTAGAAATTATCAAAGAAACAAGATCGGGCAGCTTTCCAGCTTTTCTATTATTAGAGCCCCGGCCTATCAAACTTATTGTAACACACGCCCTCTTGTGGTGGCACATCACGGAAACACGAAGATGTACGAGTACGACGTACATGTACAATCGTGCGTATTAGGACAACTTTGCAAGAAATGGTCTAACAAAACCTTTCGGCGGGAGAAGAAAACATAATCAAATTACACCAAATTTTCACAAGTTAAACTTAAAAGTATGGGAATTAGCACTGACAAAGTCGCATTCAATTTTGATGATTGTCTCTGGAAGAAATCTTGATTCAAAAAATGGAAAACGCCGACAAAAATAGGTTTTTATAGTAAAAGCTATGCGACTAGCTGTACGATGTGTGGAATTTTATCGGCTACACGATGATGTAATCGTTATCTCATTTTGTGTAAACATGTGCTCCCGCATCGCAAAAAACCGTCTTCGGGCTTCTTCGGCACTTTCCGAAGATTTCCGAAATCCCTTGTCCACGGGGTTCAAAGTTGACGTCATGCACAAACGAATGGGCGCTGCACGCCAGGCCAAGCCTCTGTTTTTTGTCGTTGCTCTCTTTTTTTTACAATATCTCCGAAACTATTCATCCGATTTCGAATATTTTTGAAATGTAAGCACGAGGAGAGAATGCTCCTGCCTGCTGTCAAGTCTCATAGTTGTGAGTTGTACAAAATGTGAGTTATGATTTAATATATTTCGTTCTTTTTTTTCGGGGCTGTGTGTGTGTGTGTTTTGGTACACGTAAAATCAACTTGATGAAACTGCCTACTATTACGCGTCACTAACAAACTCGCGCATGCGCAAAGTTGGAAAACAAAGTGACTGCACACGTGGAATGTGTGCCGTCCGTGTTCAGTTAGTTCAGGGCCCGAGCGGAACGAAGATAAAAAGCGAAATAACTCACGTGTTTTCGCCATCCTACCAGCCACAGACTGTATCTATCTACTGTATACCCTTAACTTATTCAACAAATATGACAACCAAACTAACAGACGGAACAAAAACCAATTTAATTTACCTTTCCTGGATAACAGTTGACGAAGGCAGTTCAAACTCCGTGCACACGCGTCGTCGGCATCACTCGTTTTACAGCGCCCTCTATTGCTCAGCTTCAGCAAGTCGGGAATGGGCGGGGTACTGCACTTTTTTTTTCGGGGGGTTCAGCCCAGATAGGGGGGGATAGTCGGGTTTGGGGGGGGGGGCGTCGAGGGGGGGGGGGGCAGTTGGGGGTGTGGGGCAGGTTTTGTGGATGAGCGTAACAGGCGTCCCCCTAGCTACTTTCAGGGATTTAAGCCAATAATAACGGAGAGAAATTTATCAAATTAAATTTATTATTTACAAATTTATTAAACATATCCCACAACAAACATGTCATATATTATCTCTGCTTTCTGCTTAAAATAGGTCAGCACTATTTCTCCATCCTAGTCTTGGCTCAAGACGTCAGTAATCAGTGGAAAGTGTACTACCACTCGATTGTTAATCTCTATAGCAGGCCCTCTACTGTTAGTGCTCTACAACCTAACACAGTGTACTACCCACATCGATCACTGACGTCTTGGACTAAGACTATATTTCTCCCACTTAAAGGCATTATTCATGATTTTATTCAATCAATCGATTTTTGGAACTCACTTTTGGTTCAAAGGACAGTCTGGTGCCCCACCCCCTCTCCCCTCTTGCACTACCCCCATTAAGTGTACTATGTTCTTCCTAATAGTGCGGGTGTCCTCTTTATTTTAAATCAAACTGATCCTTCAGCCCATGTTAATTTCCTACGTGATGAGTGAATGTGAATAAACAGTTAACTAAGGTTTTAAAAAATCAGTTATGTTATTTACAAATTTAAGAGTAGACCCCGACCCGAGAGGTCGCTGTTCGTGACGTCAATCGAGGCAGACTTTGCCTGTAATGTGTAGAGTAAACACAATTTTTTTTTTTTTTCCGGCAATGCCGACCAGGTGTATTGCTGCTGAATGCCAAAAAACACGTTTTGAAATGTACCAACTCACGACTTGGACGTACATGTACTTTGCACGTGTGTTTACTAAACGCATTGCAGGCAAAGTCTGCCTTGAATGACGTCACAAAAGGGGTAGGCGGAGTCAGCCCCCCAAAGAACTTTATATATTTTTTAAACATATAAATTGTGACAAACAATTACTAAAAAAATTGTTTTATTGTTCGTAAGCATATACTCTTATGTTTGAATGAAAAAAAATTCTATTTCCAGGTGACTTTAAAGGCAGTGGACACTATTGGTAATTACTCAAAATAATTATTAGCATAAAACCTCACTTGGTAGCAAGTAATGGGGAGAGGTTGATAGTATAAAACATTGTGAGCAACAGCTCCCTCTGAAGTGACGTAGTTTTCAAAAAAGCAATTACCAAAAGTATCCACCGCCTTTAATGTTCACAAAGTTCACAAGCAAGCGATTTGAGATGCACAGCACATTTAAAAAAGAACAATTTTTCCGAATACCTCAACAATTCAGTGTGCTTTATACAGGCATCTGAAACATTTGGGTCTAGAATGCCCCCAAAGATTTGAAGAAAACCTGTGGACAACCCTGAAGTTGGCCCTTTAAAATGTCTAAGTCTTTGCCACTCTCTCTCTCTTTCTATAAGATGCATGTACGACTCTTATAATCGAGTACCTGTGAGGGCAGAGATTGACTTGTGGACAAGTCGTTAATGGTCCCAGGCAGTGAGAGTCGAGTTGTGGCAGTGCTTCACTGCTTTGCGCGAACTGTTGGGCAGTTCGCACGAGTGCAGTGACCTGGCGAGAGCACCGCTGCAACTATCTCACTGCGTTGGACAATTATTAACGACTTGTTTACAAGTCTAGGGCCGAGATGGTTCTTGGAATTAATTCAGCTTAGAGTGCAACAGACTTTGCAGCATATAGTCTGTACCCTCATTACAGAGCTGAGATGGTTTAGGGAATGAATTAAATCATAATGGCCCAGTGACCAAGGGGAATAATGTTGGAAGCACTTTGAGACAACTTTCAGTTTGTTAAAGCGCTATATAAATAACATAATATTAGTATTTATTATTACAATTTCTCACCAGTGTGTATACCCTGGTGGATTTTCAGAAAGGTTTCGTGCGAGAAATCTTCACCACACACATCGCAAGGAAAGTGTTTCTCTCTAATGTGGAGTGCCTGATGATTTGTCAGAGTGCGCTTGAGTCCGAAGGCTTTCCCACAAATATCGCAAACAAATGGTTTTTCTCCAGTGTGGGTGGACTGATGTCGATTCAAGTCATCTTTCCTAACGAAACCAGCTCCACAATCGTCACAGACAAATGGTTTCTCTCCAGTGTGGACGCGCCGATGGGCAGTCAAAGTGTGTTTATGGGAGAAGTTTTTCCCACAGAGGTCACAAACGAATGGTTTCTCTCCAGTGTGGACACGCTGATGTCTTACTAAAACATGTTTGAGTGAAAAGCCTTTTCCACACTGGTCGCATACAAATGCTTTCTCTCCGGTGTGGACAAATCGATGCTGATTTAAAGCACCTTTCCTAACGAAACAAGCTCCACAGGTGTCACAAACAAAAGGACTTTCTCCGGTGTGGATGCGTTGATGGTCTGTTAGAGTAAATCTTCGCGAAAAGGCTTTGCCACAAGTGTCACAAACAAATGCTTTGTCGTGGTCTTTCTGGTGTGTTTTCAGAGTACCTTTAAGAGAAAACGCTTTTCCGCAAAAATCACAGACGAATGGTTTCTCGCCAGCATGTACGAGCCGATGGGCGGTCAGCTCAGGTTTTTCAGAAAATTCTTCTCCACAATTATCACAAACAAATAGTTTGTCTCTTGTGTGGAGCAGTAGATGCCGACTTAAAACAGTTTTCCATCTGAAAACCGCTCCGCAAATGTGACAAGTAAACGGTTTCTCTCCAGTGTGGACACGCTGATGGGTGCGGAGACGAGGTTTATGAGAAAAGGCTTTTCCACAAATATCACAGACGTGTGGTTTTTCTCCGGTGTGAACGCGCTGATGGTACACAAGGCTGTGTTTATGTGAAAACGCTTTATCACAGGTCTCACAAGCGAATGGTTTCTCTCCCGTGTGAACACGTTGATGAAGGGTTAGGCTCTGTTTTCCTGAAAATGTTTTTTCACAAGTGTCACAAGCAAATATTTTCTCTCCAGCGTTGATGCATTTATGGTCTGTTAGGGAATGTTCATTTAAGAAACACTCCCCACAAAGCTCACAAACAAATGATTTCTCTCCAGTGTGGACCTTTTGATGCTCATTCAGTCCTTGTTCATGAGAGAAAGAGTGATTACTGTCAGAGACAAATTCATCTGAAAGAGCCAAAATGTGGATTTTTTGATGATTTTCTAATTCACCTTCTACCGAGTAGGTTGCTCCACACTGGTCACAGGTAAATGTCTTCTCTTGAGAATTCATATCTGTAATAAAATGTTTTAATAATTAAAGGAACACGTTGCCTTGGATCGGTCGAGTTGGTCTTTGAAAAGCGTTTGTAACCGTTTGTAAGCGTTAGAAACTGTACCAATAAAACAATTTTTAAAACATTAAAGCCATTGGACCCTTTCGGTAAACAGTATTGTCCAAGGCCCACACTTCGTGTATCACAACTTCTATATCAAATAACAAACCTGTGAAAATTTGGGCTTAATCGGTCATCGGAGTCGGGAGAAAATAACGGGAAACCCACCCTTGTATCCGCGCGTTTCGCCGTGTCATGACATGTGTTTAAAATAAATCCCTAATTCTCGTTAACGAGAATTGATATTGTTTTACTGTTTTCTCAAAAAGTAAAGCATTTCATGGAATAATATTTCAAGAGAAGTATTTCACCACTACCTTCTGTAAACCCTGTAAGTTATTTGTAAATCTGTGAACTTTTTTTTTTTTTTCTGTACCGAAAGGGTCCAATGGCTTTAAGGTTGGTCGAAAGACCGACTTGACTTGGGACCGAGTTGACTTGAGACTGAGTTGACTAACCGACTCACCGAGATGACTTGGGACCAAGTTGACTTGGACCGAGTTGACTTGGGACCGTGTTGACTGGGACCGAGTTGACTAGGACGGAGTTGGCTTAGGACCGAGATGACTTGGGACCGAGTTGACTTGGACCGAGTTGACTTAGTTAGGGCCGAGATGACTTGGGACCGAGTTGACTTGGACCGAGTTGGCTTGGGACCGAGTTGACTTAGGGCTGAGATGACTTGGGACCGAGTTGACTGGGACCGAGTTGACTGGGACCGAGTTGGCTTAGGACAGGTAGTTGACTTAGGTAGGACTGAGATGACTTGGGACTAGACCCAGTGACTGGGGCGCTGTACTCCTTTTAAACAATTTTTGACTTCATCTGTCGTACGTACGACAGATGAAGTCAAAAATTGTTTAAAAGGAGTACAGCGCCCCAGCCAGTCACTGGGTCCAACTTTGGACCGAGTTGACTGGGACCGAGTTAGCTTGGGACCGAGTTGGCTTGGGACAGAGTTGACTTGCAATTGACCGAGTTGGCCTGTACCCCCTAGAAACTATTTAGTATTTCATTTCATAACAAATAAAAAAGTCACCAAGGTTACGGTACTATATTAGTATTAGCAAATAAATAGGACTGGATAGAGACATGGATAACTTTCCGTATCAGCGTTCGGCGCCACCACTTTTTCGCTTATTTTTACCCCCCAAAAAGCAAAAAGGGATAATTGAGGTAAACTAGAATCCCTTACCTAGTTTCCGAGACATTTTTTTTCAGGTAACAAACCTTGTTGTTTCTTCGTACACAGTCGTGCAGTCATCCGTAGTGAAAATGATGACTGAAGTAAATAACAATCCATCCTTGTTTGTACGACCAGGCTGAACTCAGCACTAAATTTAGTGCTAGCACCAAATTTGTTGCTGGCGAGAAATTTGGTGCTGGCACCAAATTTCAAAAAACCTGTCAGCACACCGTCAAGACGATACAATGGCGGCGCGATAAAGGCCGTTACTGGCAGTAAGAGGTACTACGGTATGTTAAATGTTTTCAAAGTAAAATCAATAAACCTTTAGATTTTTCTTCACAGCTGTCTTTCTAAGATCCCAAACCATCATACCTAGGCGCCCCTAATGAATAGATTGGCTAATTAGCTCAGCCCAACTAAGGAAGACATCTAAGGAAGACATCAGTGAAAACAAATCTTAAGATTTAATGATTTTACTTTGAAACATTTCAAATTAAAATTGGTACTATTCCATACTTGCGCTTTTTTTGTATGTTATAAAATGCGTACGGCCTATATTATGCAAATGTTTAATTAGTTAGGCTGAGCTAATTAGCCAATCTATTCATTAGGGGCGCCTAGGTATGATGGTTTGGGATCTAAGGAAGACATCTGTGAAGAAAAATCTTAAGATTTATTGATTTTACTTTGAAAACATTTCAAATTAAAATTGGTAATATTCGATACTTGCATTTTTTTCGTATGTTATAAAATGCGTACGGCCTATATTATGCAAACGTTTAATTAGTTAGGCTGAGCTAATTAGCCAATCTATTCATTAGGGGCGCCTAGGTATGATGGTTTGGGATCTAAGGAAGACATTAGTGAAAAAAAATCTTAAGATTTAATGATTTTACTTTGAAAACATTTCAAATTAAAATTGGTACTATTCGATATTTGCGCTTTTTTCGTATATAGAATGTGCGTTATACGGGCTATATTATGCAAATGTTTAATTAGTTGGGCTGAGCTAATTAGACAATCTATTCATTAGGGGCGCCTAGGTATGATGGTTTGGGATCTAAGGAAGACATTAGTGAAAAAAAATCTTAAGATTTAATGATTTTACTTTGAAAACATTTCAAATTAAAATTGGTACTATTCGATATTTGCGCTTTTTTCGTATATAGAATGTGCGTTATACGGGCTATATTATGCAAATGTTTAATTAGTTGGGCTGAGCTAATTAGACAATCTATTCATTAGGGGCGCCTAGGTATGATGGTTTGGGATCTAAAGAAGACTTCTGTGAAAAAAAATCTCAAGATTTATCGATTTTACTTTGAAAACATTTCAAATTAAAATTGGTACTATTCGATGCTTGCGCTTTTTTTGTATGTAGAAAATGCGTACGGGCTATATTATGCAAATGTTTAATTAGTTGGGCTGAGCTAATTAGCCAATTGATATCTTAGGGGCGCCCAGGTATGATGGTTTTGGATCTAAGGAAGATACCTTCGAAGAAAAATCTGAAGGTTTTATTGACCGACTTTGAAAACATTTGACATACCATAGTATCTCTTACTGCCAGTAACGGCCGTTATCGCGCCGCCGTTGTTTCGTCATGACGGTGTGTTGACAGGTTTTTTTGAAATTTGGTGCCAGCACCAAATTTCTCGCCAGCACCAAATTTGGTGCTAGCACTAAATTTAGTGCTGAGTTCAGCCTGGTATGAATGGTACTGTTGATGACCACTCATCTTATATACTGCCCTCTATTGACTGACAATTAAAATTAAATCAATTATTTAATTTAAGTTGTCAGTCAATAGAGGGCGGTATATAATATGCATGGTACTGTTTTGCTTGACTCGACTAGAGGACTGAACAACACAAGCCAAAGAAACAAGTCAAAAGATTGCCCCTTTCCTTTGTATTGAGTCTAAATCGTTATGAACCCATTTTAATGGTGTCAGAAGTGAGAACATTCATGGAGGAAGGAATAATGAACCCACAACAAACAGTGACAACGAGCATGCGAGACGAAAGAAAACGGAAGTTTGTAATTTATTGTGAATTTGGAATTTCAATCCTGCCTTTATTTTGTCTAATAAAAAAAAAAGACTACAAGCTGTCTGAAATACACTTAACTTATCCCAAAATATAAAAACAAGCAAACATCCAACACAAAACCTAAATGACATACCTTTCATAGACGTCTAATTTGATGGGTTTGCGGATTTTGGAGATGTTCGAAGAAGCAAAAGTGAACAACACAACCAACAAAGTTATTAAAAGCCAAACGATAAAATTGTTCGCAACGCCCTCTTTTTGTGAGGTTCAGTAAGTTTGGAGGTGGGCGGGGGACTGCTGTCCAGGATGGGGGGGGGGGGGTGGCGACGGAGGGGATTTCCTATGCCCCTGTCGCATGAAATTATGTCCTCTATGCAATACTATCCGGATGACATTGATGCATATGCAGTAATGTCCACCGGACGGTTTTGCATATTTTGTTTATGCAATTGTGTCCGCCTGGACGCTGCTGCATAATGCATGTATGTATGCTTGGACACATTTGCATATGCAGTTGTGTCCGCCCCATGCAAAATCGTCCTTGCAGTGAATTAAACGCCATTGGTCGACGAAATACATTCGCTTTTTTTGTTTACCATAATGCATGTCATGAATGACATGGGAACCATCAGCCGTTGTGTATTCGCTCCAATCATAAAAATGAGTGAATAACAATTATTCTGGCTGCATATTATAGTGGGGAGGTTCAGTGTATGCACGCTTTTACAGTCGACATGTCCACCGGACGGTTTTTGCATAGCCACGGACACAATTGCGTATGCAAAAGTGTCCGGATCGGAATGTATTGCATGGCGGACACATTGCATCTGACACCCCTTATCACAGTCCCATTGTTGTTGAACACTTACGGTCAATGATCAAATTCAACCTTTGCAATTGCCTTTGATTTCATTTTCATGCAAATTAGGCCCAGGCCCTGTCTTCAGCTTTTCTCACCTGGGCCCAATTTCATAGAGCTGCTAAAGCACAAAAATTTGCTTATGCAAAAAAATCCTTGCTCAGTAAAATCACATTACCGGACAAGACTACACTCAATTAATATGCTAAGTAAACAACAGCTAAATACCAGTCACAAGCAATGTATATGGCATGACATTTTTGCCAGAAACGTGTGAACAATAACCGAGCTAATTTCGTGCTTAAGCAAATTTTTTGCTTAAAGGAACACGTTGCCTTGGATCGGACGAGTTGGTCGATAAAAAGCGTTTGCAACCGTTTTTTATAAATTGCATATGGTTGGAAAGATGTTTTAAAAGTAGAATACAATGATCCACACAAGTTTGCCTCGGTTGGCCATTTATGGGAGTCAAAATTTTGACTCCCATAAATGGCCGACCGTGTTAGTCGACGAGGTAAAAGAAAATCCGTGCAATTTCGAGGCATATTTATGTGGATCATTGTATTCTACTTTTACAACATCTTTCTACCCAAATGCCTTTCAAAGACCAACTCGTCCGATCCAAGGCAACGTGTTCCATTAAGCAGGTCTATGAAATTGGCCCCTGTATTAAGGCTCCGTTGGGGAACCACGTGTTGATTGTAGTTCCCGGGGCAATGTTCTCAGCAATTGCATTACTGTTTTAAGTGCGGCACGCTACAGGTTCGGCAAACAGGTATTTTGGGTACGTAGTTGAAGTCATGGTGTTGGCAAGAAAATGGACGTGACATAAACGTTTTTACTATAAACACTTTCACGTGACTAAAGATTTGCATACAGTGAATAATTAGTCTAAAACGTTTACTTCACGTCCGAGATTTTTGCAAACAATACTTGAGAGCCATGACTTCAAGTACGTACCCAAAACACCCCTTGCAAAATTTCGTCAGGTAGTTTTTGTCAGATGCTTACTTAGCATCATAATGATGCATCCTCTGGGAGCCACGAATAAAAAAATGGCTCTCTAAACAAGCTAAAGACAGATACAAAATGCAACTGAGATTTTTGTAAACCTCCATCGACTCTAAAACCAAGAAGGCCGGCCGCCCGTACACTGTGCTCAAGCAATGGATACAGGAATATTGCCATATCCCGGGTCCACCAAGACCCATACTGTGCACAAAGCAATGGGTATGAACAACTTCACCCTTAAATTGCCGTGAAAATCCGTTTTGCCGAGAAATTGGAGATCAAGGTGAATTCAAGGCAATTTCACAGTGTCTCTTGTTGCTCAGTTTTTGGTGATGCCATTCAGGGCAATTTCAGGCAAGCTCAATCTGTCAAAGAAATACCACACTTCTTGCTTGTCAGACTGAAACAACTAATTACTGAACTAAGTGGATTTAATGACCCAACACCCCAGGCAATCGAGTGACCTTCAAACCATGACCCAACTTTAGGGACACTCACTCAGTGGCTGATACACCCATGTACACAATCTATGACATACTATGGAACTTCCCAATGCACACACAGTGCAACTTATGTCCCTGGTTTGAATGTACAATGTATTGCATTCTTGTCCATATAGCGTCTGGTGCTAGTGCAAGCTTTATCGTTCCAAGTATGTAGGGAGGCCGTTCCAAGTTGTTTAAAGACACTGGACACTATCGGTAATTGTCAAAGACTAATCTTCACAGTTCGTGTATCTCAATACATGCACAAAATAACAAACCTGTGAAAATTTTAGCTCAGTAGATCGTTGAAGTTGCGAAAGAAAAACCACCCTTGTCACCCAAGTTGTGTGCTTTCAGATGTTTGATTTCGAGACCTCAAAAATTAATTCTAAATCTTAGGTCTCAAAATCATATTCGTGGAAATAACTTCATTCTCAAAAACTACATTACTTCAGAGCGAGCCGTTTCTCACAATGTTTTTATACCATCAACTTCTCCCCATTAATGCATTACGTTCAGTGGCCAGTTTCTGTGAATAAACTGTGTCATGAGCAAGCCAAACTCTGCTCTTGTGTACGAACATTCCTATCAATTAGGCTAACGGTGATCAATTGAAAGGGAACTGACACATTGCAATCATAGGGTTGTCTAGCCCCAAGCCAATTAATTAGCCATGTGGTTTATTGCAAAGATAAAGTTCAGGGCATTTTCACGGTGTGCTTCTCTGTGTTTCTTGTGATTTATTACCAAGGTTAGTTCACGGCATTTTCATGGTGTTTTCATTAGGGCAGAAATCTGAAGAATATTTCAGGGTGTTTTCATTGAGTTGGGTTGCCCTGAAATTGCTGTGAATTTTAGTGATTTCACGGCAAAACGGATTTTCAGGGCATTTTCACGGCAAAACGGATTTTCAGGGCATTTTCAGGCTCACAGTGATAGGAATATTGCCATATCCCGGATCCACAGCACGTACATGTAACGGTCTGTCTTCTCATATACTGTACAAGCAATGGGTACAGGAATATTGCCATATCCCAGGTCCACTAAGGCCCAAACTGTGCACAAAGCAATGGGAACAGGAATATTGCCATATCACGGGTCCTTATGCCCGTTATTGCTTTGCACAATGTACGGCCTTGGTGGACCCGGGATATGGTCCTGTACCCATTGCTTGTGCATTACAGTTGCGTGCTGTGGATCCGGGATATGGCGATATTCCTGTACCCATTGCTTGTGCACAGTATATGAGAAGACAGACCGTTACATTTACGTGCTGTGGATCCGGGATATGGCGATATTCCTGTACCCATTGCTTGCGCACAGTATATGAGAAGACAGACCGTTACATTTTCGTGCTGTGGACCCGTGATATGGCAATATTCCTGTACCCATTGCTTGTGCACAGTATATGAGAAGACAGACCGTAACAGTTGCGTGCTGTGGACCTGGGATATGGCAATATTCCTGTACCCATTGCTTGTGCACAGTATATGAGAAGACAGACCGTTACATTTACGTGCTGTGGATCCGGGATATGGCGATATTCCTGTACCCATTGCTTGCGCACAGTATATGAGAAGACAGACCGTTACATCCCGGGATATGGCGATATTCCTGTACCCATTGCTTGTGCACAATATATGAGAAGACAGACCGTTACATTTTCGTGCTGTGGACCCGGGATATGGCAATATTCCTGTACCCATTGCTTGTGCACAGTGTCAAAGGTCATGAACCACACGTGTTTATGTTGACACTGATAGCGCCCCCTATTGACTGACCTTGCCTTGTTATGAATGTCTTATTGAGTTAAGTTATTCACAAGGGCGCGCCCATTGATCTTGTGACATTGACCATCAAAATGGGTGCGTTAGGGAAGCAGTTTTTGATGGTTTGGCAGCTTATTCTGTTGTTATTTTGCTCAAGATTATTCGTGATCTGTTCAGCTGGGGTGGTCAATTCTCAGTTAGACGGTAAGCCATAATTAATTTTGATGTGATTGTGATCCGTAAATTCCATGCAGATCACGAAATTATTTGAATAATTTATTTAAATAGTATTATAATAATATTATTAATAAAAAATAATAGGCCTAATAAAAAATATAATAATAATAATATGAATTATGATTTCAGTGCAACAAGTCAAGTGCATCATTTTAATGAACCCATTTTAATCGGTACTAGTTTGATGTGATGGATAGTCACTAGTGTTCAGATTCAGTGTTTTAGGGGGCAGCCATTATATTAAAACTAAAGTCTAATAATTGTTTCTTCCCTAAATTTGGCAATTATTATGGGGGCAAAGTCATTTTCATTTCATTTATTTTAATTTCATTTTTCATTTCATATTTTTAATTTATTGATTAGTGGTGACTGGTTGGTTGTGACTGGCAAGCTAAGCTGCAAGTGCAAGTGCAAGGACTCTCAAAAATGCAGCGAACTTGAAATCAATGGGTGCGTTCGAATAGCTTCCCTGGGTCTACCCCGCGATGCTCACTCGGGTGAGCCCCTGACGGGGGCTAAACAAATGATCACTCACTGCTCTCGTACGTAGTGACGTCATGCACAGGGGCCAGCCCCCAAGTGACACACTCCTATACCTAAGGCAGGGCACTAGGGGCTGATGCTACCCGGGTAAGCCCCTGGACCTGGCATGACCTCAAACTTCAAAGCTATTCGAACGCACCAGGGGCAGACCGGGGTTGACCCAGGGAAGCTAATCGAACGCACCGGGGGCAGACCGGGGTCGACCCAGCAGGGAAGCTAATCGAACGCACCGGGGGCAGACCGGGGTCGACCCAGCAGGGAAGCTAATCGAACGCAGCGGGGGCAGACCGGGGTCGACCCAGCAGGGAAGCTAATCGAACGCACCGGGGGCAGACCGGGGTCGACCCAGCAGGGAAGCTAATCGAACGCACCGGGGGCAGACCGGGGTTGACCCAGCAGGGAAGCTAATTGAACGCACCGGGGGCAGACCGGGGTCGACCCAGCAGGGAAGCTAATCGAACGCACCGGGGGCAGACCGGGGTCGACCCAGCAGGGAAGCTAATCGAACGCACCGGGGGCAGACCGGGGTCGACCCAGCAGGGAAGCTAATCGAACGCACCGGGGGCAGACCGGGGTCGACCCAGCAGGGAAGCTAATCGAACACACCCATACAGTGCATGCAGACCTTTGTCATAATCAATCAGAAGACCAAAATTTCAAAAAAAGGAGTACAGTACCCCAGTAACTGGGTCTACTGGATACATGTTAAAGTTGGTTACGATAATGTTACCCTCCTCCCAACGCAGAAGCCGAGGCTTCATCGTCGGGAGGAGGGTTTTGTTATCGCAACTACTGTACATATGGTACTCTACTGCTACCTTGTGCACTAGCCAAGAACCTAATGGAGAGAAGAAATTAAAGTAGACAAGTTTCAGTTTGCAGGCCGAACACAGAAAGAAATCACTAGCCTCGCAGCTGGTGGTCCAGCATAAAATTTGATATGTTTAAGCGCTAAAGTAAATAAACTATGCTTTTAAAAGATCACAAGTGTTTTGTCTCTCTATGCAGCTCCAGAGTTAACCTTGCGACTCAGGGATGGCTCAACTGATTCAGTAGGACGGCTTGAAATCGAATTCTACCGGACGTACTCTTCATCAACAACAACGTATAAATGGTTTGGTACGATATGCGATCACAACTTCCGTCTTGAGGAAGCGACAGTAGCGTGCCGTCAACTCGGGTACCAATACGCCGAAAAGAGAACGACGCCCTACTTTGACTCAGATGGTTACTTAGATTTGATCCTACAAGAAGTGAACTGCAATGGGAATGAAGATAGACTCGCGGACTGTTACTACGTCATTGACGAAGGGATGACGACATGTGGCAAAAGTAACGAGGTCGGGATTGCATGCACCAATGAGAAGCCTTCAAGCATGTCACCTGATGCCAGCCCGGGTAAGTTATGTAATAATAATTCGCGACATATAGTTTATTTTTTTATGCAAGTCGCCAGACACACAAGGCCTGATGATGGCCACTTCAAGGTGTGGGCTACAGTTATTTTTTTCCAGAGGCTGTTGCCACCTACTCCTAGGGCTGAAACAGGGTTACCCCTTTCACAGTCCATACGAATGTAGGCTTGGGTATCATCAATCCGAATCCTGGCCGGTAGAGCAGAAAGCACTACCTACCCAATTTTATGTAGCAAGTGTAGTAATAATAAATTATTTCAATAGCGCTCTATGCAAGGGCCTCAAAGGATGAAGTGCTGTGTGGTTATGGGTTAGAATTATTATTTTCCAATGCAGGAGATATACGACTGGTTGGAGGTTCGAACCCCTACGAAGGTCGTCTAGAGGTGTTCTTGGCTGGAACTGAAGAGTGGGCCACCGTCTGTAGCGAGCATTGGGACTTCATGATGGCTGAGCAAGTCTGTGAGAAGCTTGGGTACCGCCCTGCTACATCGATCGGGACGACACCCCCGGGCGAAGCGGGGACGGGTCCGGTTACAAGCTGTCTACAGACTGACAGGTATCTGAATACTACGCAATGTCAGAGCAGTCAACTCTGCAGCGAGAGTGTAGGTGTAGAGATAGTCTGCAGCGGCAGAGAGCCAGGTAAATTATACAGGGGTGATATGAGAGTCATTACTAATAAAAAAGTGTGAAACTTGGATACAAAATCAAAGGTATGTTGAAATGATGCCATTTCTACCGTTTGGTAACCCCTGGGGTTTAGATTCGAAGGAGCTTTTGAAAACAGTATCCAAAGCACTAGAGAAGTAGACAAATGAGCAGTGATTTCTTTATTTGTAGAACAAATCATTGTCTGATTTTCTTCAACAGGCCGACATAAAAAGTCTGAATTGAGCTAAAAGTGTGAACAATCTCATCCCTGATAGTAATAATAATAATAATAATAATAATAATTTTCAATTTTCTTCTTGGCGTATGATTTTTGTTTAAAGGTCGACAGGGTGAGGTCAGACTAGTCGGTGGATCAACTGAAACTGAAGGAAGAGTCGAGTTCTTCGACCAAAACACTTGGAAGACGCTGTGCTCAGATGACTGGCGGTTTGAAGAGGTTCGAGCAACTTGTCGACAGCTTGGTCTGCCAGAACCCTCGGCAGGAGTACCGCCAGGAGGGTTGTTTGGGAGGCGTGAGACAAGTGCCGTGATTCAGAGTAGTGTCGCATGTACGGGTTTAGAGCTAAATCTTCAAAATTGTTCTTGGACATTAAGTACTTCGTGTAGAAATGGTGGCGCTAGTGCTCGATGTGGCACCATAGTCGACAAGGAAGGTACACATTTCTTTTTAATAATTTCTTTACAAATGCAATGTTTGGTTGTACTAGGTCCAAAACAACTGTTTTGCTTTTTATACCAGTAGGTTTTTTAATGGTAATTAGTTAGCAACCACTAATTCTCATTTTCATGTAGTGTGTACAAAAAGATAAAAAAACACTTGTTTGTTTAAAGCCATTGGACCCTTTCGGTAAACAGTATTGTCCAGGGCCCACACTTCGTGTATCACAACTTCTATATCAAATAACAAACCTGTGAAAATTTAGGCTCAATCGATCATCGGAGTCGGGAGAAAATAACGGAAAAAACCCACCCTTGTATCCGCGCGTTTCGCCGTGTCATGACATGTGTTTAAAATAAATCCGTAATTCTCGCTAACGAGAATTTATATTGTTTTACTGTTTTCTCAAAAAGTAAAGCATTTCATGGAATAATATTTCAAGAAAAGTCTTTCACCACTACCTTCCAAAAACCCTGTAAGTTATTTGTAAATCTGTGAACTTTAATTTTTTTTTCTGTACCGAAAGGGTCCAATGGCTTTAAGTTTTGATGAATTTTAAATTTTTTGCAATTCTCTGTCTTTGCAGCGCAAGAGTTTGACCTTCGTCTCGACGATGGGCAGACAAGTCTAGAAGGTCGTCTGGAAATGTTCTACCAAGGGGAGTGGGGAGCAGTCTGTGACAGCAACTTCAACATGGAGGAGGCAACAGTAGCTTGCCGTCATTTGGGATTCCAGTCGGCAGATCGGCAAAAACGTTTTAGCAAAACCTACAACGGCTATTTTCTGAACATGGTCAACTGCAACGGGGATGAGTTGAATCTACTAGACTGCTACCATGTCGTGAATGATTTTGCGTGTCACGCCAATAAGGAAGTTGGTCTCGTCTGTTCAAATCTTCCTGCTATAAGTATGCCTTCCTATCCCTCGCTTGGTGAGTATAAGAACAGATTCCTTTTTTAAAAAGTTGGTATACCGTAGAAAGTGTAAACGTTGGTGGTTTATAGTTTAATTTGGGGTTTGGTTCTGATGGCTAAATCATCGGATTGTGGGTTTCGATTTCTGGTTGTGACGCTTATAATAATAAGACATTTGTAAAGCGCCAAAAGCCTCTAAGCGCATAAAGAGAACAATAAAATATACAGTGAGAGAAAGATACAAATTACAAGTAAGGTGATTACACAAAAGCAGCTTTAAACAAATGAGTTTTCAACAGAGACTTAAAACATTGTAAAGAACTAGCCTGCTGAATATTCTTAGGAAGACTATGAAAGCCATTATATACTTTCGGTAAACAGTATTGTCCAAGTCCCACACTTCGTGTATCACAACTTATATATAAAATAACAAACCTGTGAAACTTTAGGCTCAATCGGTCATCGGAGTTGGGAGAAAATAACGGGGAAACCCACCCCTTGGTTTCTGCACGTTTCGCCGTGTCATGACATGTGTTTAAAACAAATCCGTAATTCTCGCTATCGAGAATTGATATTGTTTTAATGTTTTCTCAAAAAGTAAAGCATTTCATGGAACACCATTTCAAGAGAAGTCTTTCACCATTACCTTCTGTAAACCCTGTAAACTATTTGTAAATCTGTGAACTTTTATGTTTTGTTCTGTACCGTAAGTGTCCAATGGCTTTAAGCAAGACATTTGACCAATATTGCTGCGTCCTTCTTATGGGACGTTAAGGTGTAAGTCCTGTGTGTTGTGTAACGCACATAAAAGAACCCAGAGCACTTATTGTAAAGAGAAGGGGTTCGCCTTTGTGTTCATGGTTTGATTGGCAGATTATTAATGTTGCGCCACAGTACTCACTAAACCATTGTATGGTGCTATGTAAAGGAATAGGTCTCACACTTGAACAATGTAGCTCCACAATACCTTGCAGGAAATAAAATTGGTTACGAAGCGCCTTGAGCTTCACTGAGTGACGGATATGAGCGCTATATAAGAATTCAGCCATAAATTATATTCCTTTGACTTTTTCTTTTGCATTAGGTGACCTTCAACTTGTAGGAGGATCGACCCCGTACGAAGGTCGGGTTCAAGTCTTCATTGGAGGTTGGTCGACTGTCTGCGGGGACGGCATAGACTTCAGTTGGGCCGAACAAGCTTGTCAGAAACTTGGGTTCCGTCCTGCTACCTCTGTGGGTAGCGGTCGCTATGGGACGGGTAGTGGCCCCCTTGCAAGATGTCCAGCTGGGGTCGATGGATTTGACACGGAGAACTGTCAAGAGGTCACTGGCATTGACCCTACATGTACTCATAGCACAGATGTAGACATTGTTTGTAGTGGTGTTGATAAAGGTAAATTTTATTTTCACAAAAAGAAACCGTTCATCAACGGATGGACCTGTTAGAATGATAATTTGTATTGTGATACATAAAAACAAGTTCTTATATAGTGCATTTCACAATAAACCGTATCAATGCGCTTTATATTAGTCCCCTGGTCATTGGGCCAATAAACATCCCTTTAATCTTTCTCAGCTCCCATTAGGAGTATACAGCCCCGAGCTGCCGTGGCGCTCCGAAAGCTTTTCATTCACAATATCAACCTCTACCCTAGCAGGTACCCATTTATACACCTTGGTGAAGAGAAGCAATTATAGTAAAGTATCTTGCTCAATGACACAAGTGTCACGACCGGGATTCGAACCCACACTCCGGTGAATTAGCACCAGAACTTGAATTCGATGCTCTTAACCACTCGGCCGCGACACTCTACGAGTATCATGATGACTAAAACAAGCTAGTCGAAGGGTTGTCAGTTAGGATGAGTGTGGTAGGAGGTCATTAGAAAAAGAGTTATTCTAGTCCAAGAGACAGCCAGTCTGGACACTGGTGTCTGGGTGGTCATTGCATCAATCGGGATGGGCTTGTGAGCCTGAGGTAGTGGAAGTGTGAGGCACAACAAATTATAGGTTTACATTAATAGTGTCAACAAATTAACAAGATTAAATGACCTTGTTTTGTGCCCATATTGTAATAATGCATTTGTGTTTCAACTTTAATTTTAAAGGTCGACAGGGTCAGGTCAGACTTGTCGACGGATCGATTGAAACCGAAGGACGAGTTGAGTTCTTCAACCAAAACACTTGGAAGACGCTGTGCTCGGATGACTGGGGGATTGAAGAGGTCCAGTCAACTTGTCGACAGCTTGGGCTGCCGGAACCCTCCTCAGCAGTACTGCCAGGAGGGTCGTTCGGGAGGAATGGAGCAGGCGACACGTTGCCGAATAGTATCATATGTACTGGTCAAGAGCTCACTCTTCAAAATTGTTCTTGGACGGCAAGAGCTATGCCGTGTTCCACCGGTGGTGCCGGTGCTCAATGTGGTATGAGACCAGCAGGTAAGGATCCCAATCAATCACCTGGGTGGAGAGAAGCAATTTATGGTAGTTCCTTGCTCACTTCAGGATACAGCCATCTTGAGCTCCCATCAGAGGAATTGGCTTTAATAGGTGGACATTTGCATCGGGGATAAAGAATATTAATTTTGGTGTTAACCCATAATTATACATCGATGTGTGTTAGCACTGTATACTAAGTACTCTCCCAAGCTCTGTGAAATAAATCACAGGCATATTACTCGAGTGGGATTAGAACCAACGACCTTTGCACTTCTAGAGCAGTGTCATACCAAAATAAATATTATTTTTATTTAAAAAAACTAAAGAAATAATTTGTTTTGTTATCACTGTACAGCCGTGGAGTTTGATCTGCGATTGGCTAATGGCAGTTCCATCACGGAGGGCCGTGTCGAGATGCTTTACCAGGGCGAGTGGGGAAGCATTTGTAAACCAAGCATCAAGAACCTAGAAGCAACATTCATCTGTAATCAACTTGGCTTTCAATATTCTGAAGGGATAAAGTCCTTTGGTAGAGGAAGCGGGGAGGTGCTCGTCAGCGGGTTAAACTGCAACGGGGATGAAGGGAGTATTTTAGAGTGCTATCACAAATTAGATAACTCTGAGTGCGCCCATTACAGATATGATCTTGGTGTCGTCTGCTCGAATCTTCCCCCATTGATGGAAGGGGCTGGGGTTACTGTTGGTGAGTTAATTTAGTAGAGAAATTATAGAGTGCGTTTTATTAGCTTCCCTTGGTCGACCCCGGTCTGCCCCCGGTACGTTCGCATAGCTTTGACATCATACCTTCTTAACGTCTGCTGCATTTGCAACTTCATACCAGGGGCTCAACCCAATCCACATAGTGCCCCTGGTAGGACTCTTACCGGGGTCCCAGAGATGGAAGGCGAGGCAAGACACCACTGCGCCAACCTGACTCTCTCTCGTGGAAGTGTCGTGGCCGAGCGGTTAAGATCACCGAATTCAAACTCTGGTGTTTCTGATCAGCAGAGTGTGGGTTCGAATCCCCAGCCGTGACACTTGTGTCCTTAAGCAAGACACTTGACCATTGATTCATCCTTCGGATGGGACGTAAAGCTGTTGGTCCCATGTGTTGTGTAAGGCATATAAAAGAACCCAGTGCATTTATCGAAAAGAGAAGGTGTTCGCCCCGGTGTTCCTGGCTGTGGCTGCTTAATGTGCCGTAGCACCTTGTAAACCCTTATAAAGTGCTAACTAATTGGGTCTCAAAATTCATCACTGCAATAACCTATCTTTCTGAAAGTTTGTATACATTCAGCGCCTTGAGTACCTTGTTTGGTAGATATGTGCGCTATATAAGACTTCGATATTATTAGTATTATTATTATTATTATTGGTAGTAATACTATTATTATTATTATTATTATTATTATTATTATTATTATTATTATTATTATTATTATTATTATTATTATTATTATTATTATTATTATTATTATTATTATTATTATTATTATTATTATTATTGTTATTGTTATTGTTATTATTATTATTATTATTATTATTATTATTATTATTATTATTATTATTATTATTATTATTATTATTATTATTATTATTATTATTATTATTATTATTATTATTATTATTATTATTATTATTATTATTATTATTATTATTATTATTATTATTATTATTATTATTATTATTATTATTATTATTATTATTATTATTATTATTATTATTATTATTATTATTATTATTAAAACTTTGTTTTGCTTCACAGGAGACTTGCGACTATCAGGAGGTCCCAGCCTCTACGAGGGCCGAGTGGAAATGTACTTTTCAGATGTCATAGGTTGGGCGACCGTCTGTCAGGAAAATGTTGACTTCGGTTGGGCCGAGCGAGCCTGTCAGAAACTTGAGTATCGTCCAGCTACATCATTTGGTACGATGCGCTACACTACTGGCGACGGACCAATCGTCGTCTGCGATGGAGGACTGGCCGCTGAATACTGTCAAGTCGTAGACCAGACGGATCCAACTGTTTCTTGTAATCACACGAGGGACGTTCATGTTGTCTGCAATGGCTATGACACTGGTTAGTTGGGATTGACAATAAAGTTTAAAACGGCCTTAAACACGTTTAAAGGAATATTACAGAATTTGTTTTTTTTTTGCTAACAAAACAGTTGCTTGCAGTGTAAGCACTTTATGTAAACCATCATATACATAAACTGACAAATTTGTAGAAGTATCGTTTTTTTCCCATCTATATCAATGAAACCAAAACCGAGACTGGAAGAACAAAATAGTCTGGTTCCTATTTGCAAAATGCTTATTAGCATTCATCATTGTTGTACGATACAAGAAACATGACCAAGATGGAGACAGCATGATAAAGGTCTATTGGTTTCCCTCTTGGTTCTAATTCATTCCCATTGTTGTTTTTCTTGTCATTCTCTGAACGTTTGCAACCTAAGGAAAGGGCGCTATATAAATTGTGTTTTTTTAAATTATTATTAACTGTCTATCCAAGCATGTCAGGAGCTCTTCTTTAAAGTGCAGTGGAATAAATACTTAATGCTGGAAAGTTTCTGCGCTCTATAAATGTATTTTATTTATTTTTATTTTATTAATAAAGGTAGCTTTGGAGACATCCGACTACAGAACGGAACGGAACCGACCGAAGGGAGCGTTGAGATATTCTATGAGAATGTTTGGCAGAGAGTTTGCGCAGATGACTGGGGTTTTGAAGAAGCCAAGACTGCCTGCTATCAGCTCGGCATGCCGGTACCCAACAACACAGTACCAGGAGGCATGTTCACTGGTAACCCAAACAGGGACTTCGTCTCGCAGAAATTTGACTGCTTTGCACTACGACCTCTGGAGCGCTATCGGCGAGTTAACCTTTGTCCTTTGACCCGGCGTGAGACACCGTGCAGCGCAGGTGATGCTGCTGTTCAGTGTGGCATATGGAGTGATGGTGAGTGTTTGGTTATACTGAGCATTTATGTAAAGTGCGCACGTCACACACAGCAACTGCGCCACGCTCACCATTTGGGATTTTAATGCGCATTTCACTAAATAACGCACAGTGACATTGCCCACCAGTATGATGCATCTGAGATTATTCTGATGATGACGTCAGGTGAATTGAGTCCATCAGTCAATCATTCAGAGGGCATTTGTATAGCGCCAAAATCAACCAAAAATTGTCAATAGACTGGTCCCCTGTCTTCATCGGCAAGGGAAGACTGGTTTTATAGAACCAGTGATTTCATTGGAGGTCCCCAGTCTTTATTGGTTACTCAAATTAACTGTTAGCATAAAAGCGTACTTGGTAACGAGCAATGGAGAGCTGTTGATAGTTTAAAAACATTGTGAGAAACGAAATCAAGCATCTCAAACCACACAACTTGTGCAAGCAAGGGTGTTTTTCTTCCACTATTCTCTCGCAACTTCGACAGCCAAGTGAGCTAAAGTTTTCAGAGGTTCATTATTTTATGTATATGTTGAGATTCACCAAGAGACAATTACCGAGAGTGTCTATAGTGCCAACAGTGAAATAGAAACACACGAGCCATTGGTTAAATGTCTTTTATGAATTGAATTGAATTGAGTACATGTATTTGTTTTATTTCATGTTTTGTAAAAATTTCATTTACAGCCAAAGACGGAGATTTTCGCTTAAGTGGTGGACCAGTCAACTCCATCGGACGTGTTGAAGTTTTTCATGCTGACCAGTGGGGGGCTATCTGCCACGGTGACACTCTACGCAAAGAAGACACTGTCGCCTGTCGTCAGTTGGGCTTTCTGTCGGCCCGGTCGTACCCTTACAGCATCAGCTACTATCTTCCTACGCTGCCTGTTCTGCTAAAAATAGAAGAATGTACCGGAAAAGAGGAAAGTGTGGCCGAGTGCACAACTGGATTCGTTGAAGACCGCCCTTTTTGTGAGGGTTCTCATTGCTGTCTTTTTTTCCTCAAGGTTGATTGCGACCCCCGACCCAGGGTAGAGAGTAAGTATGAAGACTTCTGAAGACCGTCAAACGTATTGGTTGAAACTTTGAGTTGTTAGTGGATATTTTGTCGGCACCGGCTGTTTTTAAGTAAGCGTTATCACGATTCATAACTGCAATGCATTATGGGTAGGCAGAGGGGGCATTCAACGCCGTGGTGTATGTTGTCATGCACGATGTGCACACGCATGGCCTGTATCGCTGTGTGGGTTCAACAGCGCCCTCTCTTTATATTTTGCTATTCGCGATAAACCTTATAAAGCTGAAATGGCACTGAACTTATGCTTTGACTGTTTTTTGGGGGACTTTTTTGTTTTATTTGTTCCCCCAAAGAACAAAATCTCATCTACATGTAGTATATGTACACATGCGTGTTACCGCAAACCAAATATAAATTGATACCTCACCATGCAATGCCTCAAATGAAAGGAACGCTATTGGTCCAATGACCAAATTCTAAATCTGAGGTCTCAAATCAAATTCGTAGAAAACTACTTCTTTCTCAAAAACTGTGTTACTTCAGAGGGAGCCGTTTCTCACAATGTTTTATACTATCAACCTCTCCCCATTACTTGTTACCAAGTAAGGTTTTATGCTAACAATTATTTTGAGTAACTACCAATAGTGTCCACTGCCTTTATAGTGTTTCCTAAAATTTAACTGGTACTAGCAAGAAGCACATGTTATTTTGTGTGGCAAATAAAGCAAAGCATATTTCCAATACTGACTTCACTGCTTTTCTGGTACTTTGTTTCAGGTTTTGAGATGAGTCTAGTAAACGGACCCTATCCAAACCAAGGCACAGTCCAAGTGATGTTTGACGGATTCAAAGGCGCAATATGCTATTGGGACTGGGACGAATCGGATGGTGAAGTCGTCTGTCGGCAGCTTGGGTACCAGTCTCTTGTTGTGACCATACCCGGCTGGGACGCTAAGGATCTGTATAGTTACGCAGAGGAGGAATTCTTGATTCGAGACTTGGAGTGCGAGGGGACGGAGGGGAATCTTGCTGATTGTTATTATCGTATCCCTGGCGACGGTATCTGCAGTGGGTTCTCTGGAAACCAGGCTGCCGTGGTGTGTTACAGTGATGAGTACCCAAGTGTCGACCCGAGACCAAAAGAAAGTAAGACAAAGCTGTGTAACAGATTTCTTCTGTGGAAGTGTCGTGGTCGAGCGGTTATAAGAGCACCGAATTCAAACTCTGGTGTTTCTGATCAGCAGAGTGTGGGTTCGAGTCCCAGTTGTGACACTTATATCCTTAACCAAGGCACTTCACCACTGCTTCGTCCTTCTGATGGGACGTAATAGTGAATCCGGAAGCTATAGTTATTTCTTGTTATTTCATTTTGTGTATTTCGTGGCAAAGATCGAGTGCTTTTGTCCTAATTATCTTTCTTGTTATTTTCTTTATATGAATAGTGAGTCCAGAATCTTTAAGAACTCGTAACATTATTATCGGGGTCGTCGTCGCAGTTGTTGTCTTGGTACTACTGTGCTTCGCATGCCATAGGATGAACAGGAAGCCTGGAGAAAATACAACAATGACGCATACTTCGTCTGTGAACCCGTATCAACCGGTAAACACTCAAGTCACACAAGTAACACAGCTTTTTCTCTACTTATATATTTACTTTTGTCGTCTACAGTTAAGGCCGAGTCACACTGCAGCGATAACGATAACGATAACGATCACGACGCAAAGAGAACGCGTTCTATTGGTTGAATTGCTCCACGCAGAATACACACACGCTCATTCAACCAATAGAATGCGTTATCTTTGCGTCGTAATCGTTACCGTTCTCGTTATCGCTGCAGTGGGACCGGGCCTTTAGCCTGGTATTTTATTCTTTGTGGTTTGTCGCCAGCATTTTATAGTGTCATTGTTCATTATTGTCCGTCTTGTCCTTGTTAGTCTTCGCTGTTTGTTTGTTTGTCTGTATAAGGGCTGTTTTCTACAAGCCTCGGCTTACTCTAACGGCCTCATGGTTTCGCTCCTCTCTTGTACATAGTTAATTCCTAGTTAGTTACTTATTGTTTGCTTTAAAGCCATTAAACACTTTCGGTACAGAAAAAAAAAAAAGTTCACAGATTTACACATAATTTACAGGGTTTACAGGAGGTAATGGTGAAAGACTTTTCTTGAAATATTACTCCATGAAATGCTTTACTTTTTGAGAAAACATTAAAACAATATAAATTCTCGTTAGCGAGAATTACGGATTTATTTTAAACACATGTCATGACACGGCGAAACGCGCGGAAACAAGAGTGGGTTTTCCTGTTATTTTCTCCCGACTCCGATGACCGATTGAGCCTAAATTTTCACAGGTTTGTTATTTTATATATAAGTTGCGATATACGAAGTGTGGGACTTGGACAATGTTTACCGAAAGTGTATAATGGCTTTAACATTATATTTATTTTGTTCACTTGTATGCAATTTTGGTTTTGATTTTTGGGGTTGTTTATTTGTTTACCTTATTTCTATGTACTGATCAATTCTTATGTTGTTCTATTTTCCAACAAGAGTATAAACCTTTACTGAATTTAATTGAACTCAATATGTAGCAATTTGTTTAAGACACTGGACACCATTGGTAGTTGTCAAAGACCAGTATTCTCACTTGGTCTATTCCAACATATGCATAAAATGACAAATCTGTGCAATATATTTCAATAGTTCAATAGTTCAATAATACTCAATTGGCCATTGACTCAATTGGCCATTAAAGTTGCAAGAGAATAATGAAAGAAAAAACAAAAAATGTGTGTGCTTTCAGATGCCTGAAAAAAGGTCGTGCCTGGCATCAGGAACATTGTGTTTTGTGTCAATACAAAAAGTACCAAAGCCCTTTAATCGGAAGTCACAAATTCCAACCCTTAAGTTTGTGTTTGTTTAATTTATAGGATCTACCGCCAAACTACAATGACGTGACCAAATCCCCTGACTCGTACCCTATAGTAGCCAGTGGACCATCACCAGGTTCTGATCCGAGCACCACGGTCGATCAGACATCAGTCTAGCCTCAACATCTGACGTCACACCAAGGCTTGTGAATTACACCAGAGATCTGCCGCTGAGCCTACCTACATAATGACCTTTGACCTCACATCATTTCACATGGCTTTCATGGCCCTGGAGATTCCCAGTTAAATTTGATGTACATGGGAATACATATAAAGCCAATACATGTCCTTTATCAGAGCAAGATGAATGGGCAGACATCATTTCTAGCCTAAGCATCTGACGTCAAAATGCTAATTGTTTGGTTATAATTATAGTTTAAGCCATCAATTTGTACATTTTAAATTGTCTATTCACTCATTTAAATTCTCAAAGCTATGCACAAAGTTACGCACAACTTTCACGTTTTTAGTTAACAGGGACAACCAAAACCTGCCAACATTCCAAACACTTTGAAATAATTGTTATGGAAAATTTTATATATTTTGTGATTTTTTTATGAGGCACACCTCCTGCCATGCTCTAATTTTAAATACTTATTTTGTATAGATTCAATTAAGTTATAAGATAACTTTCATTTAAATAAATAATAGAAATCCAGCACAACCAATGATTGTTTATTAAAAACTAATTTAAATGAATTATTGTTTGGATCGCGACATTAATGCCAAAGCCATAAAAATAATTTTGCATGTTGCATGTTTTTTTGTGCATTGTCCTTGGCCAATGCATTACTACAGTAACGTTTCTCAGGTTGAGCAGTCATTATAGGGATTATTCTTTCTGCATGAAAATGTTCGCTCCAGATTTTTTGCTGATTTTTAAAATGAAATTTGTACATGAGCAAGATGGCGATAGCCCCAGCCATGACACTGTGTCCTTGAGCAAGACATTTAACCATTGCTTCGTCCTTCGGATGGGACGTAAAGCCATTGGTCCCATGTGTTGTGTAACGCATGTAAATGTAAAAGAACCCAGTGCACTTATCGAAAAGAGAAGGGGTTCGCCCCAGTGTTCCTGGTTGTGGCTGCTTAATGCGCCGTAGCACCTTGTAAACCCTTATAAGGTGCTAAATAATTGGGTCTCAGAATTCATCACTGCAATTACCTATCTTTCTGAAAGTTTGTATATACTCAGCGCCTTGAGTACCTTGTTTGGTAGATACGTGCGCTATATAAGACTTTGATATTATTATTATATTATATTATTATGATGGTATGTTATCAGGCATATTTATTGCCAGAATAATAACAATAGTAATAGTGGCCATTTATAATGCGCCATGTCTGTCTAAAAGACACTCCTGGCGCATGAGAGATGCAGAAGCAAGTGGGCCTACAATGAGTTACATAGATTTAAGCACAAAAAATGAGTTTTTAAATGAGTTTTGAAGCTGGTATAAGTAGTGACGTGTCTTAGATTTGTGGGGAGTTTGTTTTATAGTGCTGGGCCAGAGTGTGAGAAGGGTCGGGCTCCCCATGAGTGGCGTGTTTAATAGTGGAATGCGCCGTGTCTGTCTAAAAGACACTCCTGGCGCAGGATAGAAGAATAATCAAGTGGGCCTACAATGAGTAACAGAGATTTAAACAGCTACCAGAGCGGAATGTTTTTAACTGAAATTGTATTTTTACTTGTATATAATGCACTTGTTCACTATTTCAATGTAATTTTGATATGTGTACACTTCTGATTTTTTCATAATTATCGATTAAAAAATCAGGGTTTTGAAAGACTAAAAACACTTCTGCCGCTGACGTCATGTGTGGGAGTTTGCTTTGTTATACCTCCACGCTGCAACAAAGCGGCTTTACAAATTAAAGCTTGCAATTATGACATTTTGAGAGTGATTACGTAACGGAGCTTTTCGCAAAACTCTAACAAAAGTGCTGGATAAGGGTATTCAAAAGGATTGTTTTTTTTTACACAATTAAAATCTATTGATAATCATATGACTCGATTTCCTTTTTTATTGAAAACATTTCAAATGAAATTCAGCAAAGTTTACAACTTTACATTTTCGTTCAAGCAGGTCTTTAAGCACACAAATAAGTTTTCGAATGAGTTTTGAAGCTGGTATAAGTAGTGACTTGTCGGAGTTTGTAGTCGGCATGATCAAACAATTAAACTAATATAAAATTTAGAATTGTTAACGGGTATAATAGACCGTATTGAAATATGACGTCACGCGGCTCAAATCTCGACCTATGTACAAGATGGCGTCTGTGTGTGTGCGTGCATCAAACCAAGAATGTTGCATGCTGCGTGCTTCGATGATGTACGCGTTTGGACGCGCATACTGTTTGCCTAACAAGATGGCGACTTTTCATTGAAAAAAAGGAGTTATTCAATACGGTCTATTATGGTATCGAGTCCATTAATTTGTATTGATTTGTTCACTTTGTATTCTGTTTTTATATTGTTGCTTGTTTGGTGTTTACGTGCTTCATTTGTACCTCGTAATAGGGTCTTGTATACTATATAAATAGATGGCGCATTGTAAATGGTTATTATACAAGCCTGTAATTTCATCTTTGAAAAGGCACTTGGCCATTTTCATTTTGAAAAGTTTGCTTCCTACGGAAGTTCATATAGTCTATCTACCTTTTAAAGGGGGCACCGAGGCCGCCAAGATTAGGGGCAACAGAGGTCATGGCTTCCGTGTAATTACAGATCTGTTTCTGTTATTTTATACTGAGAGTCTTAGAGGCTTTATTACACAATTGGCAGTGCATATAAAATAGTATGGCTTAAACAACCACTGGACCATCGGCCAGAGTCCAGTAATTTTAGCACTTGGCCAGTAACTCACATTGCTTGAAATAACCACTGGACCTGCGGCCAGAGTCCAGTAATTTGAGTACTTGGCCAGTAACTCACATTGCTTGAAAAAACAACTGGACCATCGGCCAGAGTCCAGTAATTTGAGTACTTGGCCAGTAACTCACATTGCTTGAAATAACCACTGGACCATCGGCCAGAGTCCAGTAATTTTAGCACTTGGCCAGTAACTCACATTGCTTGAAATAACCACTGGACCATCGACCAGAGTCCAGTAATTTGAGTACTTGGCCAGTAACTCACATTGCTTGAAATAACCACTGGACCATCGGCCAGTATCCAGTAATTTTAGTACTTGGCCAGTAACTCACATTGCTTGAAATAACAACTTGACCATCGACCAGAGTCCAGTAATTTTAGCACTTGGCCAGTAACTCACATTGCTTGAAATAACCACTGGACCATCGGCCAGAGTCCAGTAATTTTAGCACTTGGCCAGTAACTCACATTGCTTGAAAAAAACAACTGGACCATCGACCAGAGTCCAGTAATTTTAGCCACTTGGCCAGTAACCCTACAACTCAACAAGTTCTGCAATTTAATTGCTGTTTTTGTGTTTGTTTGTGTTTTCATTGCTACATTGTAGTTTGGTTTTACTTAAGAACTTATTTTAAAAGTATTGAGTATTGATGTTTTTTAAATGTATATAACAGATAGTTCTATGCAGATTCTAGATTCTAGTTATTATATTCGCATTTATGTTTTTATTGGAAATAATTCTGCCACAACTTTCGATAATTTTAAGTTTGTTTTTTTTTCCCAAGATTTTCATAAAATCTGCTTTATGTATTCAGGTCGTACAATGCTGCTTTTTAATCTGTGTGCATGAACAAAAAAAATGCAATAATATTCGTGGCAATAAGTTGCCCAATTCTGGTTCTCTCACGACCCCCCCCCCCTTTTGTGGGAGGGGGGACCTTTTTTAATTTTTAGTTGTAATATATACTTTGCTTTGGAATGCTTTTAAAACAATACTTAAGCACATTTGTATTTAATGATCAATGAGGAATAAAAAGTAGATATTAAAAAGGAGTTCATGGTTCTTTGTTGTTGTTTTTGTTGTTGTTTTCTTATTACTACACTGTTTATTTACATAATCAAATAGTACATCAAATCCACAACCCAAATTTATTTAAGTTTCTTTATAATCTATCGCAAACAGTAAATGCAAATGTCAATAGTCCACCCCATTATACATGTTACAAAGAGTGCTGTTGTCAAGAGAACATTCTGAAGTCCGCATCTCGTTTCTGCTTTGTGTTTCTTTGTTGTGAAGCCAAGGACAAAAAAAAAAATCAAACTTAATCACTGCACCAGCCAAGAATCCAATGTAGAGAAAACAAGTTTCAGTTTAAGATGTGGGAGGAAAACCCTAGAGAAATATTCCAGGGGAAAACCCATGCAGTCGACCAGGCAAGGACTGAAAACAAAGTTCCTATCATAAAGAGATAATTTCGCCAGTGAAGCAAAGAACTCTCAGAAAAGCAAATTAATCACTGTACTGTACTAGCCAAGAACCCAATGAAGAGAAGAAAAGGAGGGAAATTTCAGTTTTCGATGGGAGGGAAACTGGGGAGTATATTCGAGGGAAAACCCATGCAGTCGGGCAAGGACTGAAAACAAAGTTTGCCAGTCCCAGCAGTCTTGTTATAACATGGACGAACTCCTCCATGGTCAAGAAGTCAACTAGTCATAAAAACAAACAAGGATAAAATTTATTTTCATAAAATGACAGTAATATTTATGCTTTATTAGTTATCGTGATCCATAAGTAAAAGAATGTGTCTATATAAAAATAAATGGAGAAATCAATTCATTTATTTGTTGCTGCGCCAAACGGTTTGAGGCAAGCTTTTGTGTACCTATCCAAATTTAAATAAACTCAAAATAACCCATTGCACCCACAGCAATAAGCCTTTTTGAGGTATGGCGGACCCCTTGCACGCGTGTTACACGCGGCAACTGATGCCACGCTCACCATGTTGGTGGGCAGTGGGTTTACGTGTAAACGCCACGTCGCCTAAAATGCGCACTTCACTAAATAACACATGTTCTATTTCTATGGTCAATACGCACAAATTTACCCAAACCATACAGTGTTGTAGAATTATTGCCATAGTGCCCTCTCTAAGTTTTGCTGTGGTGCCCTCTGGTGCCCCTCACCAGAGCAAAATTGATGTGCCCCTTCAAGAGTAAAGTTCAAGGCCTGCAAATGTATGGTACCAGGGTTGGCTCATCTGGAAAGTTCTATACAAAAGCTTGCCCTGAACCATTTGACATAGCAACTGTCTCTTTAGTCCGAGGAATTCAAATTTTAAGCAGTAACTGTAACTAAGCAAGTCAGTGTACCAGACTTAATTCAAATCCAACCCATTGCTGTAACCTACAATTCAGACAAAGTAATAAGTTTTGTCCGTTTGAAAAACACCAGGTTTACTTTCACATAGCTGCTTAAACATACAAAAAAAATCACTAAGCACAAAACATTTTTGCTCAACATGTTACCAGCCAAAATATGCATTTTGTACCATTTGTGACTGGTATGCTGCATATCGCTTACCAGCCATTACTAAGCAGTATCTGATGCAATAGGGTAGTCTTGGTGTTTGTATTCCACAAAATTCCACTAATCACTCCACCAACAGCTATCACTCATGAACCGCTGTGATAGCGCCCTCTATAAGCAGAAATTTGTGGAATACAAAACAGGGACGTCTTGCACCAAGACTAGCACTACGGCCAAGATTTGCTTGTCAGAGTCTACAATACTCTACAAAATATAACATTGCACTTTTCTATAGTTTCTCCCGATATAATACTATTGATATTGATATATTATTATATAGTTTGTTACGATTAATATATCATAAGACAATACTCGAATACCCGACCAGAAAATGGGGTTCGTCGGTAAATACGAGTTGCCAAAACATTGGCACTGGCAATTAAGTGAGAGCATGCATTCTTTGTGAATTTTGTCAAAAGCGAAAGTGCTTAAAACTCTGTGATGGTAAAGTTAATAACGAGAAGTCCCCTCCATCCACTATCGGCCGATTTTCTACCTTCCAGCAGTAGCATTTAAGAAGCAGGAAAATCTACTCAGCGGAAGTAGAAAGCAAGACAAGTTTTAAAATGAACATAATCTACCCAGCAAGTAGATACACAAATGGTGTTTCACAAACCAAGTATTTTTTACATGTACTTCAAAGTGAATCAAATACTGAAAATCATAAATCACTCGTTATATCGATGTCTTGAATTGTGATGTAACAGGTTCGAACCCGGCCCAAAACCCCATGCACTTCAGAAAGTATAAAAACATTAGATACATCAGCGAAAGAAAACTGTTATGGGTTCATTAGATTGAGACTCAAAGAAAGAGGCAATGACTACTTGACTTGTTTGACAACTCTTTGGGTCATGTTTCAGTGCAAGTAATGCTTTAGTACATGAGATACATTATACATTGTAAGCTGTCAATAGAGGGCGGTATATAAGATGAGTGGTATACTCTCAACAAAAACAACAGCACCCAGTAGTGGTATGCACTGCTGGGATTAGACCCATTGCATACAGTCACACTCTCAAAAAGGAGGCAGATCATTGGATAGCTGTTTTCTGTGCGTACAAACATGCGCGTGACCTTATCAGCGTACCTGTAGTACTTAGCGTTATGCAAGACGGAGCTATTGTTTTCTTACACAGAACAGAATGCGCCTCCGACCAATGCGCGTAATTTTGGGTGTCAAATCTCTTTCGTGCATGTTTGTATGTTCGCATGTTTGACACCCAAAATGATACCAAGGATAAGCACATGTGAGTACGCTGCGCGTATTGCAAGGGGTCTACAATGTATATCAATGAACAGACTCAAAATTAACACTTAGTACATGCATTGTACGCAGGTGATCATGAGGTTCAAGTCCAACTTGAGTTTTCCAGTGATTTTCTAAATAAATACCTTTCTCACACCGATAGGTCAGATGTTTTGGAAAAGCAGTTTTTTAAAACTAGTTTTTCAGTATATGGGGTGAACACAGCAGAATGGGCCATATTTTTGGCGCTCTCAATCACTTCCGGGGGTATATTCATTCATACCCAAAACAGTTATTAAAGACTGGAACACATTACCACCACATCTAATCCATCACGGACAATAAGACTTTAAAAGAGCCGTTATTATCCACCTCTAAAGCAAATTGAAACTACGGAGCATAAAAAGTGACAGAACGCCTATTCATCTGTGCAGGGCAAATCGCGTATACCCCCTGATAAAATACCAAGTGATAAAATAATATTTATAGCGCCCTCGCGCGGTCAAAAAAAAGGCGCATTGACTAGAGCGGGATTGGAACCTGCAACCTCCAGGTTCACAGGAAGGTGCTCAACCAACAACTGAAGCCCGGTTCATACTTCCTGCGAATGCGAAACGAATCTTGGCGCCATGAATTCGCAATGAATAGATCGCAGCAGTTCAACTCTGCTCACTTCTGACTTGAGAATATGGTTGAGAAAGGAGGGTTGTGCTGTCAAATTCACGTCAACTTCTCATTAGCAGGATGTACGAACCGGGCTTTACTTGTGTAGCCTTAAGTTGGCGGTTCATTATTTTTCCAACATCTTTATTTGAGGGGTGGCAGTCCAAAGTCATGCCCTTTAGTAAGGGGATCATGCCCACTTTACGCTAACACAGGGGAAGCGGCACTGTTAGACACTCACCTTAGAAACAATTTGTTGTGGAAAGTGTCGAGGCCGAGCGGTTAAGAGCACCGGATTTCTGATCAGCAGAGTGTGGGTTCGAATCCCCAGCCGTGACACTTGCGTCCTTAAGCAAGACACTTATAACCTTTGATTTGTCCTTGGGATGGGACGTAAACCCGTTGGTCCCATGTGTTGTGTAACGCATGTAAAAGAACCCAGTGCACTTATCGAAAAGAGAAGGGGTTCACCCCGGTGTTCCTGGCTGTGGCTGCTGTATGCGCCGCCGTAGCACCTTGTAAACCCTTATAAGGTGCTAAATAGTATGGTCTCAGAATTCATCACTGCAATAACCTATCTTTCTGAAAGTTTGTATATACTCAGCGCCTTGAGTACCTTCTTTGGTAGATACATGCGCTTTATAAGACTTTGATATTATTATTGTATTATTATTCACCCCCAAAATCAAGGTTAATGTATAGCAGGTCAAATATATACAACATGTAAGTCAACGTTTACACTGCGGCTTCTTTTATAAGTTTATATCTACATAAATGCCCATCTAATTTATAAAATTATTTCATTATCGTTTCAGACTTTTCATAACATCTTCATTCTCTCAGGATCACACACACTGCATGGAAAGTTTTTTGGAAATTCAGACTTTGTCATTTTCATGTCAAGTTTTTTTTTAATGAGAAACAACTTGAAGCAGAGGTCGCCCTAAGCTGCGCTGGATAGACAACGTCAAAAAGTGGGGCTGGTAGAAGCGTAGAAGAGCTGAGAATATAATAATTAATAATTTTGGGGGCTAATCATCCTTACTCGCAGCTAAGAGCTGAATTGCGAAGGACGTGGCTCCAACGTGTTCGAGAAGCTGGCATGCAAGGGCGCCTTTGGCTGCCAGCCACATCAACCCATTATGACCATGGAGCACAGCCAAAGATCGAAAGTGTTTGATTTTTCCCGAGGGAGGAAAACCGCATGTCTGGAAAGCCCTTGTGGCACAGCAGAGAACCAACGCACAACTCAACTCACATAATTATATGGCCCTGCAGCCGATTTCATGAAACGCTAGGATGAATCCTAACTCGAGTTAGGATGAGTAACCCGTCCTAACTTAGGATGGGTTCAATGCGTCCTACGTATTTGAATACGGAACTTTACTCGTTGTAAGTCCTAAGATTAATCCTAAGTTAGGAAGTGTTTGGTGAAATCGACGGCTGGCCGGGTATCGAACCGGGGTCACTTTGGTGAGAAGTGAGGGCTTTACGCACAAGCCAACCATGCCATCCGATTGAAAAGAGCAGCGATTGAAAGAGAGCAGGTGATGGCGACCACTCCAGGAGTGCGCCCCAATTACAATATGAGGAGGAGGCAGCCACGGACGCAAGTCTTTGCCCAATAATGAAGATGATGGCCTTTACATGTACATGTATACATGTGTAAATAAGTAGGTAGAGTTTACAATGGAGCTTTCATGTTGACAATATCTATGACCTTTTTCAAAACCATGGCTCCGGCTTAGGTTTCGGCTTTGGCTTGGGGTTCTGTCTGGCTATTTCCTCAGCTGACATAGAGGGCGTTCACAAGCTGTCACAGACTACAGCCGATTCAGAACTCTCTATGATCTATTTATATGGCAATTTTTGTGGATCTTCACATTGAGTAATATGTATGCAGCCTTTAAAATGGAAGAAATAATATCTTGTGCTACCATTTCATTTATGATTCATTTTAAACTAGGATCCTTTCCTTGCTCCAAGTTGACTGTAAAAGTTGCCTCGTGTGACAAGGCCCTAAGAGTCTACTTCAGCAGCGTGGCTTCAAGTAGAACTAGAGAAACTCAGCTCGCTGGTTTGTCGTTGGAGAGAACGTCCTTGCCTGAAGCCGTCCACCAGACCAATCACGTTGGGCCGCTCATCAAAGAAATCCACAATGGCAGGCTCTGTCAGCATCGACGCCAAAAACTGTTCAAACGAAATCTCCCAAGCCGGTTCGTTCTTATCGAGACCGGTCAGCGATCCTGGTCTCTGAAGCCTCATTGGGGAGTCACCAGCACCCGTCACCAGCTGAGGAGTGGCACCCCCGGGATGTACCAATATAGGTGTAGTACCCCCTGATGCAGCATCATCGGCGACCATCTGAACGTCTGCAAGCATATTGACAAGTTCAATATCATCAGAAGATTGGTTGGCGTTATCACCGCCCGCCACTTTCTCTGACATATCTTGCAACTTCCCTACCTCACCAAGCAAAGAGTCTTCTTGACTACCAGCGACCTCTGACCCTTCAGTGACCTCTGAGGCTGTAATGACCTCTGCTGCACTATGAGTCGGAGTTCCTTTCTTGAATTTCTTGCCGACCTCTCCGAGCTCAAATAGAAGAGAGCCAACGGTGGCGATTGCACGGTAAAGCTGTTGCTCCTTGGGATGTTCGACGAACATGTCGTACATCGTCTTCAAGAGTTGAATAAATTGGTCCTGTAAACAAAAATAACATAAATCGATAAATAATAAGAATACAATGTGTATATTTTTGTATGTATTGTGTTACACCCGAATGAAGTAATTTCATATGTGTTATTATTATTATTATTAAGAGATGTTAAATTTGCATCGGGGATAAATATTAATTTTGGTTTTTACCCATACACCGATGTGTGTTAGCACTGTATACTCAGTACTTTCCCCGAGTCCTGTGAAAAACCCTAACCTCTAGCCTCCAGGCAACCTCAGTAGCCTAGTTGGTAAGACACTGCTCTAGAATTGCAAGGGTCTTGGGTTCGAATCCCACCCGAGTAACATGCCTGTGATATTTTTTCACAGGACTCGAGAAAGTACTGCGTATACAGTGCTAACACACATCAGTGTATGGGTAAAAAAAAAATAATAATAATATTCTTTATCCCCGATGCAAATTTAACATCTATTACATGTATTAATGTTTACACATTGTACCAAGCTAAATCAATCACTTAACCATTCCCGCCCTCATACATGTAGGTACCCATTAACCCCTTGGTGAAGAAAAGTAATCCCTGCCCTAATACATAGGTGCCCATTTACCCCTAACAGGGGTCGAAATTGCCACTAGCCCGCTAGCCCGGGACTACCAGATTTACATCCGGGCTACTGATTTTTCCAGTTTGATAGCCCGACGGGCTAGTTGAATAATAATGCAAAAATCATCATCACAAACAATAAAGAACTATGTTATTGGTGTATTGTAAAGTTTGAGCCGTGACGCGAGACATAACGTGGCTTTTGGGCTACCAAAATCTAATCAGGGCTACTAAAAATTATTGGTCACTAGCCCTGCTGACTACCATGGAAATACACTTAATTTCGACCCCTGCCTAAGCAATATAGTTTATGAGTCTTGCTCGGGGACACAATTCAAGTGCAATGACTATGATTTTTTAACCTGGGCCAACTTCTCGGAGCTGCTGAAGCAGAAAAAGTAGCTACAAGTAAGCATAACAAAAATCATGCTTACCAGAATAAGGTTACCATCCAAAATACCATGTAACCTGTACAATTAATGACTGGTATTCTGCTTATTTTTTTGCTAAGCACATAGTTTGTAAGCAATATTGTCTGCAGAAGCAGCTCTGATACCAAACCCTGATTACAATGGGAGACTCTAGGCTCTTGGTGGCAGCAGACTTACCAGGTAAATTTCCATAGACTATTTCGCAAATACCATTGCGCAAGCGCAAACTGTCAGATGAGGTGCATGCTGGTCTAGCTAGTACTCAAATTTGATAGTTAGCTAGACTAGCATGCACCTCATTCCACGTCTATTGTGCGCATACCGAGTATTTGCGATAAGGTCTATTATTACGCTGGTAAGTCTGCTGCCACCAAGAGTCCTAAATTTCTCCCATTAGGGGGACAATTTTGTACCCCTCCCTACCTGGTTTATTCGGGGGACATGCTTGTACCCCTTCTTCCTTTTGGCTTCTTCTTTCTCCTCCTCCCACTTCCGAAGATAAAACCGGTACCCCTCCCTCTCGGCTTCCATCTCATCTAATGTGGATAAAAGATCATAAATAGTTTCAGAAAGGTGGTACAGCGGAGCAAGAACCTGTGACTTTAGCGAGGTACCGTTTAAGATTGTACTATGTCTAGGCCTATGTCTAATAGAAAGAGATAAATAATCATGGAAGTTTATTATGAAAAGTGAAAACTTATAAAGCGCACGAATCGGCTCATGGAGCTAAATATAAAGACTAACATAGCCTACACATGTCTAATAATTAAAATGGAAATGTAAGCCTAAGCTAAGAAGAAATCCAGAATACAATACATGTGGTAGGGCAATACAAAATATAGAGAAACTGTTGTACAATAAATAACTTGTTGTTGTAACTACAATTGTACGTTCATATCTTCTGAGGCAGTTTGAAAGCAACCAATTCCAGAAGTTTTTAAGAAAGAAAACAATTTATTTATTTATTATTATTATCACAGTTAATTGAAGCAGGTGGCCCAAAGGCCAAAATCGCCTCAGTATACAAAGTTAAAAGAACTTAAACCTGCAGTAAAATATTACAGTTAAAATTACAAAAATACAACAAACACAAGAGCCATGTGGCTTTAGAAATACATAGCAAATTGAAGATAAGATCAAAATCATTTCAATGTACAAAGTTAAAAGAACACAAATTGCATTAAAATATCACAAGGTTGAAGTTACAAAAATACAACAGACACAAGAGCCAAGTGGCTTAAGCAATATACATGATAAACAGCAAATTGAAATAAGACCAAAATCATTTCAATGTACGAAGTTAAAAGAAACAAAACATTGCATTAAAATTTCACAAGGTTGAAATGACAAAAAATACAACAGACACAAGAGCCAAGTGGCTTAAGCAATATACATGATATACAGCAAATTGAAATAAGACCAAAATCATTTCAATGTACGAAGTTAAAAGAACACAAATTGCATTAAAATATCACAAAGTTGAAATGACAAAAAATACACAAACACAAGAGCAAAGTGGCTCTTAGCAATACACAGCAAATTGAAAGACAAGACCGAAATCATTTCAATGTACAAAGTTAAAAGAACAAAAGTTGCATTTAAATGTTACAAAGTAAAAATTAACACAAAAGCCAATTAATGTGGGCCCCAGCAAGCACTTGTGGTAGATGATTCAAAACATACAAAAGTTTAGCTAAAAGAGACTTTTGAGAAGTCCTAAAGCCCGGTTCATACTTCCTGCGAATGCGCAAGCGATGCGAATTTGACCTGAATTTGACGTCACAACCTTCCTTTCGCATCGATTGTCGATATTCGCAAGTGAGTTGAGCAGGGTTGAACTGCTGCGAATTTTTCATTGCGAATTTGTGACGTCAACATTCGCTTCGCATTCACATTCGCAGGAACTATGAACCGGGGAAATTGGGGGTTGGGGGGGGGGGTGGGGGCAAATAAAACAATTGTTGGAGTTGAGCAAAGTTAACATCCCTTGTGGTTTATTACTTGCTGTTAAAAATTCAAACATCTTGTTTTACTTTACCTCTTTTATTTGTGGATTGTTCTCTTTCCAGCAAGACAGTCTGAAGTTCATCTCCCGTCGGATCAAAGACGTCTCCTTTTGTTTCTTCCTCTTCATTGTCCCCCTCTGTAGGTGGGGTCTTTGTGGGTGATTCGGAAGAAGTTTGCCCTGACAAGTCTTCAGAGTTTTCGGGCGAGGATTGAGTCTTGTCTGCACTATCACATATTGGTATCGGTTCCTGGCAATTTAAAAAAAATCATCTTGGTTTAAATCTTGCAGACAGACATGAAAAGTGTGAATTCAGATGAAAGTCTCGATTTCTCATCCCTAAAAGAGTCTTTCAGAAGGCTAACTAACATGACTAAGAACACAACTTACATAAACAGGCAACATTATTATTGTTTGGTAATTTCACTTAAAATTACAAAAATACAAGTACATGTAATAATATACAATCTGAATAAAACTTTACAAATATGAAATATTAAAAGGAATTCAACTAGATTATAATCAACCAACAAATCTTGAAAAAAAAACAGCAGGCAAAGGGGGTACAACAAAGTTTTTAAAAGGGGGAAGGCAGAAAAGGTGGGAGTAACAAAACAAAAATAACAAATGACAACAGAATAGACAGGTTTGCAAGGACTGTCAACAAGAGGTGTGTAATTAAGAATATAAATCATTTGAGGTTGAACAAACAAAAATTGTCTATTGACCCATTTCACCTGACGTCATCATCAGAAAAATCTTGAATGCGCCATACTGGTGGGCAATTTCACTGTGCGTTTTCATATAACAACTCTATGCTGTGCGTTATGCGGTGAAGTGCGCATTTTAGGCGACGCGGCGTTAATACACGTAAACCTAACTGCCCACCAACATGGTGAGCGTGGCATCAGTTGTCGAATGTGACATGCGTGCAAGGGTCAATAGAGGGATTTGAACCAATGACCTCTGGATTGACATGCCAGCGCTCTACCAACTGATCTATCTAGCCCTAATGTTACCAGTTCTCCCTATTTTATCAATATACAGAGTGCCAGTCAGAAGCCAAACAATCATTATGGTTTATTATTATTTGATAAGAGTCTCCTGACGATGACTAGAGCAAGCTAGTCGAAACGTTGAGACCAATTTCAGAACTGACTCCGCGGCAGTACAGTTAATTACGACCCTATAAGCTAAAGTAGTAGTCCAGTCTAATTTCTATACCATCCGCCCTGGTAATAGTTAAAAGCAGGACAGTTCTTTTCAGAACTGAGAAGTCTCCCGAACCTCCGATTATCTACTCCACGGCAGTAGAATAAAGCAAGACAGTTCCCTAAGAACAAACTCTACCTGGCAGGTAGATACACACATGGTGTTACCGCAAACCAAATATACATTGATACCTCACCATGCAATGCCTCAAATCCTATATAAGAGTACATGTATATTAGCGTTACATAAGCAGTCAAGATTGAAAAACATGAAAAGAGAGAGGAGGGGGGGGTTGTAAGAGATGTTAGGTTCTTACTGGAGGATGTTCTGAGGTAGGCGTCTTGAGAGTGTTTTCAAAATACTCGACGGCGTCGAGGGCAGCCTCTGCTTCGTCTGGTTCCTCTGGGGAGGGTTGGCCGACGGTACTGTCTCCATCTGAAGAGGAGAGAAGATGAAAATGCCATCATTATCAAAACCCAAAAATCACACTGCAGGGACAATCCCCAGGTAATCAAACCCCAGGAAAGCCCTATCATTTTCCAAACCCTTTAATGATATTAATAATATAAAATAATGATAAAATGCATTTATATGGCGCCTTATGTACCCCAAAGTGTCTCACAATAAAAAAATTTAAAAACACAGACAATAAATTAAGTGCACAGAAAGCCACCAGGCAATAGAAATAAACCAAACTAACCTAGATTAAAAATGCGAAACAAAGCATTGGGAAAAACCACAATGAAAGATATAACTACCAGTCTGAGTGTCTCCAGACACACTCTCCATGTCTTCAGGGAGGAGAGCTGGAGGTAGATGGAGGTTGTAGAGAAGGCGTAGACGCTCTGGTAACTCCCCTCGACACATGATGCCTAGACCCCAAGAAAACTCACGGAAGTTGATCAAGTGATCTCTGTCTTCGTCTAGAAGCTGAAAACAAACCCCAAATATTTATGAATTTCTTGTTTTGATTTATGTGTCACGGCCAGGTGTACATAAAAACAACACCCCCCGTTTAATTTTGGTTAATTCCTGCTTTGCGTAGCGCTCCCTTTGTTCTCATTTGTATTTCCAACCGTTAGCGTCATTCTTAAACTGGCCAAACTATCATCAACATCTCTGTTCACCCAATTTACAGGTACATATATGATTCTTATTTTTTTTATTATATCTTTATGCCTCATTTCTTAAACTTTCAAGTCTTACCTATTTATCAATAGAATGCATGAGAATTGATTGTTTCTTAAAATCAATATATTTGTGCTATTTAGTGTATTTTTAATCAATGTTCTTTTGGTAAACATGAGATATGTGGTTCGCCAAGATGGCGACCGGGATTTAGTTTTATTCATTTTCCATTTAATATATTTGTAGTTATTGTTTAACTATTATTGTTTAACTGTTACTGTTTAACTATTTTGCTTAATGTAATTCTTAAATTGGCCAAACTGTCATCAACATCTCCGTTCACCCAATTTACAGATTCCGACAATAAACGATTCATTCAAGAGATCTTCAAATCCAGTTTCCCCGTGCCTTATCAAACAGTGACTTAACAACATCTCTGAAGCAAACTCAACTCCTTAGATGTGTGCAGCCCAGAAGCCAATGGGAGACTTTTTGAAAGCTCTGCCACTAGAGGGCAGCAGACCTACCAGGTAAGGGTGCACAACTACTATAGCAAACAATGGTAATGCTAAAAATTCAAAAATACTCAACAAATATTTAGAAGTCTCTCAGCCTCTTGAAAATTAAATCAGATACATTGTCATACAACTTAACTTCAGATTTCTTCTCAATTTTTGGTAGGTCAGCATTTTGGAATTTTCGCTAATTACCCTAGAAGAAACACTTCCAAAAACTCATGCATACCGCTTGTTATCATTGGGGAACTCGTGTCCAGTACGTCCTGTTTCAGAACAGTTTGGTTTATGCTGGCAATGTGTTATGAAAAACAAAATACAGTTTGGCTAAATCTAAAATACAAAATCAAAAACACGCAAAACACAAGGTATTTGCTGTCAGTGACCGTCACTCATGCTTCTCCTATTCCTAAGTTGTTGACATTACCTGGTGAAGAGCGCCCTCTCTTGGTGATTGGCAGATAGTCTAAAGTTTCCCATTTGCTCACATGTAGCTAATAAAACTTTCTGAATCTGTTCATATTTACCCTGAATGCCCTGATAGCGAGCAGGTCAGCCTGAGTCCCAAAGGCCCACGGCGAGAAAGTCAAGAATAACGTCCGGAACTTCTCGACATCAATCTTAAAAGTTGTCAGGAAATGCTGTGTTTGGTCGAGGACTGGTGTTCCACTCAGGATGTTACTAGATAAATATTCCTCCTGGAAAGACACAAAAGGAAGAAAAAGTTGATTTTTATTGAAAGGGGACTTGTAAAGAATCAAGTATACAGCGGACTGTGCAAGTCTCGCACGTATCGAAATCGAGAAAACAAGTCAAACGCAGACTCTTTTTTACAGAAATCAAATCTTCTTTTTAAATTATATTCACACAAAATTCCTAAAAAGTAATAACACTCCTAGCATTTTAGGGGGAAACAAATTAAATGTTGACATTATTTGTTAAAAAAACAATTGAAAACAAATTAAAACATGGGATGAGATGCTTATTCGACCTCAATAATAATTACCAAGTACGAATAACAAACGGGGAAAGTAAATGTACCATTAGTAAAGGGTACTTTACACACATTAATAATATTTTTATTACCGATGCAAGTTTATCATCCATCAAATTTGTCTGTTTATCAAGCTCTACGACTTTGGCCTAAACTTTGGTCTTTACTCAACTCAACATTACATTATGATTACATTTCTTTATTATGTCTGCACTAAAAATACAGATATTTGTATTCCATTGGCAATTGAAACATAAAATCACAAAACAACTCTCACAAAAACAACCACAGCATTTTTTTAATTTTTTTTTTATGCAAGTCGCCTGACACATAAGGCCTGAAGGCCACTTCAAGGTGTGGGCTACAATTATATTTTCCAGAGGCCGTTGCCACCTACTCCTAGGGCTGAAACAGGGTTACCCCTTTCACAGTCCATACGAATGTAGGCTTGGGTATCATCAATTCAAAGCCTGGCCGGTAGAGCAGTAAGCACTACCTCCCCAATTTTATGTAGCAAGTGTCATGACCGGGATCCGAACCCACACCCTGCTGATCAAACACCAGTGCTTGAATCCCATGCTCTTAACCGCTCGGCCATAAGTTAAATACCAATACAGAAAATACAGTAAGACGTACAATTACAGACAATTGACACTTTAAAAGCTACAAAATTTCAAAATGTCCAAAAATTGCAAACTAACAAATTTGACGCACCTTAAAGATGGTATACAGCTCTTCTAGTTCTTGTGTATTGAATTGCACCTCTCCAGCTAGACTACGAACGACGGTCCGTCGAGCGGTGTCCTCGAGCCCCTGTACGACACGTAGTCGCTGATTGAGACGCATCTTCTTGATCTGATCGGTGCGGATGTAGCCGTACTTGGAGTACGCGCTGTGGATGAGGTCTGAGACGTCAATGTCCGGCTGTAATGACGAAGAAAATATCACAACGTCAATAATCAGTTTTGAGTGGTGAGGCATCAATGTGTACTTGGTTTGCGGTAACACCATGTATACATCTACTTGCTGGGTATATCTACTTGCAAATGAAATTTGTAAAAAAAAGTAAGAGAGGAAAATGCCATGTACAGTGAGACTTTGTATTCCAATAACGAGTACAAGGATAGATCTAGATAATAATAATAATGATAATAGAGAAAATTTATATTGCACACAAATCCGCAAGAAAATTCTCATGGGGTATACAAAGCAAATAAGATAATATTAGTAAAAGCAACATCCGGCTGTAATGACGAAGAATATATCACAGTGTCATTAAATTAATTTTGTTGCAGCATAATAATATTTATAGAGTGCCTTATGAGAGGACGTCAAGGTGCTTCACAGGTAAAAACAGAAGCGGAACTTAAGTTTACAGCAAAATTAACCAATAAGCAAAACATAAGAGTCAGTAAAAATTATTAAAAGCCTAATTTTACAGGTACAATGTACTATGAAAACAAAGTTTAAAAACTCTGCCAATAGACAATTAGCTTCAAAACACCACAGTAAAACAAGCAAATCAATGTATGAGGGGAGAGATTACAAGCTAGACACCCTCGGCATACGAACTTCAGTATTTGTAAAACAATAGCGATTTAAAGTAATGATCAAAAATTTGCAAAAAAAAATGTGCAAATTGAAGCCAAAAAGCGTAGCATACATGTCACATAACAAAGCTAGTCCATGATGTAATCAGAGATGTGCCCACTTTCTTCATATAAGAGAGAAAGTTAAAACTTTGTATTTTAACTCACCTTTCTATTGATGGTCATCCCACCCAGTGTTGACGTATGAGGCATATGGGGCATTGTAGCGTCTTTGTTACGAACACTCTCCAAGTACGTGCTCAAAACCGTCATGGCCATTCCGTCGTCCTCACACTTCATCAACTGGTCGTAGTTGGCGCTGAGAACTGCGAGAGCGATCTGGAAGATGACTCGGGCTCCATCGTAGAAGAAACAGTCCATGATCTGAACTGCACTCTCAAATGGCATGACGCTATAAGACAACGAAATATTTATTATTTATTAATCATCCGGTGATCCATATCACACCTGTATCTGCGTGGAATACCAGGCCTGGCAAGGCTGGGACAAGAAGGAAAGGAAAGCCCAACGACATTAAAGGAACACGTTGCCTTGGATCGGTCGAGTTGGGTTTTGAAAAGCGTTTGTAACCGTGTGTTATAAAATGCATATATGATTAGAAAGATATTTTCAAAGTAGAATAAAATGATCCACACAAGTATCACTCGAAATTGCGTGGTTTTCCTTTTACCTCGTCAACAAACAAGGGCGGCCATTTATGGGAATCCCATAAATGGTTGATTGTAGTAGTTTGCAAAGTAAAAGGAAAACCACACAATTTCGAGGCAAATGTGTGTGGATCATTGTATTCTACCTTTTAAACATCTTTCTAACCATATGCATTTTATAACAAACGGTTACAAGCGCTTTTCAAAGACCAACTCGACCGATCCAAGGCAACGTGTTCCTTTAAGAAGACAAGCTTAGTATCTCACCTGATGAAGATGGTAAGAAACCATGACAGAGAGATCATGCTGAGAATCCCAAGCTTCTCCATCTTAGTGTATAAATCTGGCAAGTATTCCTTGGTCAGAGCTTCAAAAACTCCTGTAGAGACAAAAATAAAAATGACTTACATTTAAAGTCATGTATACGTTTGGCAATCACTCATAAAAATTAGTGTTAATAAAACTTAAGGTAAGAAGCCTTCAGCGGCTTTCGATAGTATAAAGCATTTACCAACCTTGATCAATGAGGGCGCCAACAACACGCGTATTGTAATAGTCTGGT